>NW_020947062.1:1001567-1218368 GCF_900497805.2 Vombatus ursinus | reverse complement strand
GCGGGATAGGATGAAGGGAAATATAGTTAGTTTTCCACAGCATGACTACTATGAAGTATTTTGCATGACTACAGAAGTATAACCTGTATCGAGTTGCTTACCTTCTCAATGAGGGTGGGTGGGGAGGGAGGAAGGGAGAAAATCTGGGACCCAAAGTTTTAAAAACAAATGTTAAAAAAATGTTTTCACAGGCAACTAGAAAATAAGATATACAGGCAATGGGGTATAGAAATCTATCCTGCCTTACAGAACAATAGAAGAGGAAGGGGATAAAAGAAGGGTGGGGGGGAATAGAAGGGAAGGCAGATTAGAGAGCATTCAGAATGCATGCTATCTTGGGGTTGGAGGAGGGACAAGATGAGGAGAAAACCTGGAACTCAAAATCTTGTGGAAGTGAATGCTGAAAACTAAAAAAAAATAAATTAATGAATCTTAAAAAATAAAAAAATTTTAAAAATCATTTAAAAAATCCTTTGAGTTCCAAATTCTTTCCTTTCTTTCCTCCCCACCCACCCTCACTGAGAAGGCAGGCAATTTGATATAGGTTGTTATACATGTGTAGTCATACAAAACATTTCCATGTGTTATGTTGTGAAAGAAAACACAGACCCCCCCCCAAAAAAAAGAAAGAAAGAAAGTAAATAAAGTATGCTTCACTGGATTCAGACACCATTGGTTCTTTCTCTAGGAAAGGACAGCATTTTTCATCATAAGTCCTTCAGACCTGTCTTAGATCATCATATTTCACAACTGATCATCTTAAAACATATTGCTGTTACTTTGCACACAGTACATTTCACTTTGCATTAGCTCATGTAAGTCTTCCCAGGTTTTTCTGAGAGCATCCAGCCCATCATTTCTTATAACACAATAGTGTTCCAACATAATCACATAAGACAATTTGTTCAGTCATTCCCCAATTGATGGGCATCCCCTTCAATTTCCAATTCTTTGCCACCAGAGAAGAGCTGCTATAAATAATTTTGTACATATTGGTCCTTTCCCTTTTTTAAATCTCTTTTGGGATACAGACCTAGCAGTGGAATTGCTAGGACAAAGGGTATGCATAGCCCTTTAGACATAGTTCCAGACTGCTCTAAAGAAAGGTTGAATCAATTCACAACTCCACCAACAGTGCATTAATGTCTCGTTTTTCCCACAGACTCTCCAATATTTGTCATTTTCCTTTTCTGTTCTATTAACCAATCTAACAGGTATGAATTAATACCTCAGAATTGTTTTAACTTGCATTTTTCCAATCAATTGTGAGTTGAGTATTTTTTCATAAGGCTATACACAGCTTTGATTACTTCATCTGAAAACTGTTCATATCTTTCAATCATTTATCAGTTGTAGAATGGCTCTATTTTTACAAATCTTAGTTTTCTATATGCTTGAGAAATAAGATCTTTATCAGAGAAACTTGTTTCAAATTTTTTTTTTCCAGTTGCTATTGCTAACTGTATTTCCCTCCATCCTATTGCCCCTACTTTCATTTATTCTATTCTCTCTCCTTTTACCTTGTCCCTCCTCAAGTGTTTTGTTTCTGACTACTCCCTCCCCCAATCTACCCTCCCTCCTATTGCCCCTCCCCCTTTCTCTTATCTCTTTCCCCTCCTACTTTCCTACAGAGTAAGACAGGTTTCTCTACCCAATTGCCTGTGTATATTATTCCCTCTTTTAGCCAATTCTAATGAGAGTAAGGTTCACTCACTCCCCACCTCTTCAACTCCACTGTAAATACTCTTTCGTGCCTCTATGTGAGATAATTTACCCCATTCTACTTCTCCCTATCCCTTTCTCCTTGTACATTCCTCTCTCACTCCTGAATTTTATGTTTTCAGATATTGTTCCTTCATATTCAATTCACACCTGTGTCCTCTGTCTAGATATACTCTTTCTAACTGCCCTAAGAATGAGAAAGTTCTTATGAGTTACAAACATCATTTTCCCATGTAGGAATATAAACATTTTAACCTTATTAAATCCCTTATGATTTCCATTTCCTATTTACCTTTTTATGCTACTCTTGAGTCTTGTATTTGAAAGTCAAAATTTCTATTCAGCTTTGGTCTTTTCATCAAGAATTCTATTTCATTGAATTTCCATTTTTTTCCCATAAGGATTATACTCAGTTTTACTGGGCAGGTGATTCTTGGTCGTAATCCTAGCTCCTTTGACCACTGGAATATCATATTTCAAGCCCTCTGATCCCTTAATGTAGAAGATGCTAAATCTTGTGTTATTCTAACTGTGTTTCCACAATCCTTGAATTATTTCTTTCTATTTGCAGTATTTTCTCCTTGACCTGGGAACTCTGGAATTTGCCTATAAGATTTCTGGGAGTTTTACTTTTGGGATCTCTTTCAGGAGGTAATAAGTAGATTTGTTCAATTTCCATCTTACCCTGTGGTTCTAGAATATCAGGGCATTTTTCCTTGATAATTTCTTGAAAGATTATGTCTACGTTCTTTTTTTTTTATCATGACTTTCAGGTAGTCTAATAATTTTTAAGTTATCCCTCCTGGATCTATTTTCCAGGTTAGTTGTTTTCCAATGACATATTTCACAATGTCTTCCATTTTTTCATTCTTTTGGTTCTGTTTTATTGTTTTCTGATTTCTCATAAAATCATTAGCTTCCATTTGCTCAATTCTAATTTTGAAGGAACTATTTTCTCAGTGAGCTTTTGGACCTCCTTTATCCATTTGGTCCATTCTGCTTTTTATGGCATTTTTCTCCTCACTGGCTTTTTGGACCTCTTTTACCACTTGGCCAATTTTGCTTTTTCAAGTGTTATTTTCTTCAGTATTATTTTTGTGTCTCCTTTACCAAGCTGTTGACTAGTTATTAATGATTTTGTTGCATCACTCTCCTTTCTCTTTCCAATTTTTCCTCTACTTCTCTCACTTGCTTTTCAAAATCCTTTTTGAGCTCTCCATGGCCTGAGACCAATTCATATTTTTCTTGGAAGCTTTGATTACAGGAGCTTTGACTTTGCAATCTCTTTCAGAGTGTGTGTTTTGATCTTCCTTTTTTTTTTTCCTGTTTTCTTTTTTTTCTCTTAAAGACTAGCCTTAACCCCAAATCACTCTGGTCCCAGACCAAGCCCTTCTTGGCCCTTATTGGCTCAGAATGAATGTAAATAACAATTGTTTCTGTTTTTGCCAGAAACCCTGAGGGTCTTTCCCTCCTAGATTTTTTTTTTTTTTTTAAATTTTAAAAGAGGCCATTCTTTGCCTCATTTTTATTAAGCCTTAATCATTGAATGGGTGCTGCCTCAGTCAAACTGAGATCTGTTAAAGACCTTAGCTTGAAAAGGCCAAGGTTCCCCATTGCATCCTAGGCCATTTCCAGTTGTCCTGATCCATATCTGGCCACTGGACCCAGGAGGAGAGAGTGAGGCTGGTGACTTTGCACAGCCCTCCCTCACTTAAATCCAATTCACTTGCATGTCACCTCCCTGATGTCATGGTCCTCTTCAAGAACAAAGGACAAACAGCAAAGCAAGCAATAGCAATCTTCCTTGTCACCATAGTAACTTTCTATGGTCAGAATTTTTTCTGTTGTTTGCTCATTTTCCCAGCCTATGTCTTGACTTTTAACTCCTTATTAAAGTACGGCTCTGCTTCCAGCATCGAGGGCACATTGTCCTAAGCTTCAGGGGTTTTGTGCAGCTATTTTTCAGAGACTTCAGGGACCTGTAAGTTTTCAGTTCTTCTAAGGTGGTAGAATCTACGGAGAGGTGTATTTACTTCTCTCCTGGCCTGTGCTCTGGTCTGTGAGTTACAACAAGCACTCTTTTCTGCCCTTGAACTGTGATGAGGGTCCCCAGCTGTACTGTAGCTGCAAGCTCTGGTGTGCTAGTGCTCCTCCTCGCCCTGGGACTGCTACCCAGCAATGGAGTTGGATACAACTATGGGAAAAGTAACAGAGTCCTGCCTCTAGCACTAGCAAACAGACCTCAGTAATCTTCTTCCAACCAGTTGTTTGACTCCCTTACTATATGTGCAACTGAGAGCACCAGAAGCAGCTGCTGCCCACTGGTTTGCTGGGACCCAATCTGTGCTGGCACAACCTGTGCTGGATTGTGCTCCACTCTCACTCAGGTGTGACAGACCTTTCCTACTGACCTTATCAGTTGTCTTTGGCCGGAAAATTATTTCACTCCACCCTTTTGTGGGTTTTGCTACTCCAAGAATTGTTTTATGACATTATTTATAGGTGTTTGGAGGGGTTTGGGGGAGAGCTCAGGTGAGTTGATGCCTTTTCTCCACCATCTTGGCTCTGTCCACCTATTATATTCTTTATACCTACTACTCATTTGAGTGATATTATCTGAGTAGAAAGTAATTTACAAAATCCACTGCAGTTACAGTTAGATGGAAGTCTGTGTGTAAGAGCAGGAGCAAAAGAGATGCGCCAACCATGTAGCAAAAGTGATGCACAGCTAAAGTCAATCTGTCAATAGATACTTATTAAAGGCTCACTTCATGCCAGACACTGTGCTAAACACTAAGGATACAAAGAACAAAAGACAGTCTCTGCCCTCAAAGAGTTCTCAGTAAAATGGTGAAAACATACAAACCACCATGCAAAAACAAGCTATATACAGGATAAATAAGAGATAATCAACAGAGGGAAGATACTAGAATTAAGGAATATTGGGAAAGGCTTTCTGTAAAAGGTAGGATTTTTAGCTGGGATTTGAAGGAAGGCAGAAGGCAGAGATGTAGGACAGCATTCCAGACATGGGGTACAGCCAATGAGAATGCCCAGAATCCAGAGATGGAGTTGTTTGTTCAAGCATGGAGACCAGTGTCACTGGATCACAGAGTATATGAAGGCGTATAAGACTGGAAATGTATGGGAGGAATGGGAAAGGGGAGATTATGAAAGGCTTTGAACACCAAACAGAGGATTTTATAATCAATCCTAATGAATAGAGAGCCACTGGAATTTATTAAACCAGGACATGACATGGTCAGACCTGCATTTTAGAAAGATCAGTTGAGTGGAGGATGGATTGGAGTGGGGAGAGACTGGTTTCCATGAAATATTAAAAAATAAAAAAAAAGAGGAAGGCCTCTATGAATAGATAACATATGAAGAAGAATCGATAGAGATATATAATAAGTAGCACAGAATGAAAAATCATGGAGGGTCATAATCTGCACCAACAGAACATACAGTCACATAGGTGAGATCACATATTCACTTAAGTAAAAATATATGTAGTCCTTCTGCCCAAATATCTAAAATCTATAGTTCCTTAGCTAAATTATTAGCTTTTTAATCAAAAGTGGTACTTTAGCTTTCTTGTTCGATGTATGATATTTTATATCTTTTAACTCTTAGAGAAAAGGTCACGTGTGTATATAACATATGCAAATTTGTATATTACATTACACATAATATACATTACTATATGTTACAATAATATATTATACAAAGACACATAATATATACATAAACACATCCCTTCCACAAAAGTCCCATTCTAATATCTCATCACTGTAGGGTGGTAAAAACCCTTTGTTTCCAAAGGCTGTGCCAGCAGGGCACAAGTTCTGGCAGGTACCAAACCAAGTGTGTGCCAAGTATGTCTGTGTTTCAAGGAACAGCCTAGCAAGGTTCAGAAAGGCTCCTCACCAGGTTAGCCACAGAGAGATAAACTTTTTCTTAGATTACATTAGAAAGAAAGCTCCTTGCAAATAGGAATTATTTTATTTTATTATGCTTATATCCCTAGCACAGTGTCTGAAACATAGTAAGTTCTTAATATTTAACTGATTCTGAAAAAGAAACTCAAAAAGACTGTATTCTTCTAAGGAAGGAGGATCTACACAAAAAAAATTACTGATCCCCAAACTACTGAAATAAATAAATGTATACAAACAATACAGATTCACTCTTAAAAAAAGTAATAAGCAGATCCAGAGAAATATTTGTATTCCCCACAACCTTTCCAAAAAAAGAGCTCAAAGTGCTCACTACATTTAGTCTACATTATTTATAGGTGTTTGGAGGGGTTTGGGGGAGAGCTCAGGTGAGTTGATGCCTTTTCTCCACCATCTTGGCTCTGTCCACCTCCATTTAGTCTACAAGTCTATTTCAAGAATTCCCTCTTTAAACATAAAACTTTATAGAGTGATTTATCTTTGAGGACACAAAATATTAAAGAAAAATGATAAACATTCCTTAATCTCTACAAAAGTAAAAGAAAAAACAAGAAACAAGATAAGCAGAAAGGAATAGTTCAGGAGAACTAATACATACACAGATAGTAATGAATTTCTAAGAAGCTCATCCAAGTCTTTATTTTTGCAAGGGTGCTGAATTCAACCTAAAATGTTAGGACCTCAAATTTTGATAAAAAGGTAAATAAGAATATAACAATTTATGTAGTATCATACTTAGTAAGTAACTGTTTGTACAGAGTTATCTTTTAAACAAATGATTATGGACAGTTACATAGGAATATTAAGCTAACAAGTGCCTCCTCTTACAAATGACAAAAATTAAGATTTAACTAGTCAATAACATATTTATTAAAGAAAAAACATAATTAAATCTCTCTCATTCTCTCATAGTGTTTCTACAGTTATGAGAACTAATTTCAAAACCATCAATAACTATTTTTAAACACACAAAAATTTATTTATATCATAAGAGAACTTACCTTTGGTCCTATTTTTGTTGGCACATCTCCATTTTCCAAGATACGCAAGTCCAGTTTACCATCATCCTTATTTCCTGTAGCCTTTAGCCCTTGCAAAAGAATTTCTCGTAAATTCTGATAATGAGGTTTTTCTGTGTAGCCCAATAATTTCACTTCCTCCATATACTTAGCAATTTCACCTAAAAATAAATCATATTTTTCTTTTTTAGGTTATTCATCTTTACCATAACCAATGTGATCATTTGCCAATATAATTAAATTTATTATATTTTTCAACATGACTAAATTTATTACTTTTAGAGTTCTATAGTCCAAGGCTGTTCAAGGCATTAATATATTTGAAAAAAATTCTTTGAATTTTTAAAATCCACTTACTGAAAGAAAAGTGCAATTTGGATTCAGGAATTGTAGGGTCAATAAATTAAGAAAAAAATGTATTCTCCTATATGTTCTTAAAAAAAATGTTACAGTTGTAACACTAATACAAAGAAGATTACTAAAAACACTTTCATAAAAATAATAGGAAGTTTTTAAGAGTTGAAAGAACACATTTTTTTTAAACTACAGAAAGTACTAATTAGAAAAATAAGGAAAGCTAATTCATGGAACAGATTAGGTAAACAAGCTCCAGAAGCAACTGAACATAATAGTGTAGTGTTTGTTAAATCCAAGGACATCAATTACTGGGGTAACAACGCCTTATTAAACAAAAATTGATTGGAGAACTAGAAAGCAGTTTGGCAGAAATTAGGTCTAGATGAACATATTATACCATTTACCAAAATAATCAATTAAGAAACACACATTAAAAATGTACTTTGTTTGTGCCAGGCATTGTACTAGGTGCCAGCGATAAAAAGACAAAATTAAAAGTCCTTGCCTTCACAGTTTATATTCCACCATGGAAACAACATCTACATATATAAGTAAATACAAGATGGATACAAGGTGAAAGCTTCATGTAGAAAGTGTCCTATGAACTAAGTGTTGATGTAAATTGGGGTCTCTAACCAGTTGAGGTGAGGACAGAGTAAATTCCAGGAAAGAACAACAATCAGCAAAAAGGTACAGAGATCATAAATGGAGTGTTGTATATAAGGGATAGTAAAAAATCCATATACTATACTATACTATACTATACATACTATATAGTACATGAAGGCAACTAAGATGAAATAAAATTGGAAAGGTAAGTCAGGGCTCAGACGTGAATGGCTGTAAAAGCTAAATAATGGAACTTCCTGTTAAAATGGCTAAATGAATAATCTTGCACATGTACTCCAGCAAAGATCTAAAATAGGCACAAATTAAACAATGACCAAGAAATCCAAAGAAAAATATAGTAAATGCCTTTATCCAGTCTGATTACACAAAAAGATATACAGAAGACTATGGCAAAGTCAAAACAATCTACCAAGAAAGCTAATGTGAAAACAAGAAGAAAGTCCAGAGATACATGAGGGGCACCTAAAGTCAGAAAATTTGTACCCAGAGGCAGGAACGCTGGAAGGATTGGATAAGAAAGCTCCAGGTTGAATGGAAGCTCACAGCACTTTAAGCAGAAAAACAGAGGCCAAAAGTCAATAGCAACAAGAATAGGTCAGCAACACTCAAACCTAGACAGGAGATCCAAAAGTTCATAACACAATGTACTTAAAATAGTAGTGGGCTCTGAACCTAGAAAACCCAAGAGAGATTCAAATGTACCAGTACTCTGAGTGAAGACACAACAGGGCAAGCAGAAGTCAGCAGCAGAAAGCCCAGTTAAAGTCAAAAACACAATGTGCCTGATCACACCAACCAAGAGCACGAGACGAGACTGAAGCTGACCCTGGCACAAAGTCCAAAATCAGGAACTAAAATGGAAGATGTAAGTTAACAGAAGGCAAAGACATTATTATACATTATGAAATGCCCATCCTAAAAAATCTGCTGTAGATCAAAGCACAGGCAAGGAAAGTAAGATTACTACTGTCAATGACAAAGGACATTTGAGCAAATAAGATATTGGACCATTGGTCCAAGAAATTGAAAAATACCAGGCTAAAGATGAGAAGCAGAGAAACAAAGCCTCCAAGAACTCAGAAGAATCTTGTGCTTTCAACACGAAGGTTACATTAGTCTTCCTGACTGCAGGTCCAGTGCTCTTTCCACTGTGCCATCTAGTTGCCCTGGCCCAAAATTGGAAACTAAGAAGTTACTTCAGAGTGGCTAAACAAACTGAGCTATGTAAATGTAATTGAATCTTACTGTGCTTAAGAATATGACAAAATGATGGGGCAGGTAGGTGACCCAGTGGATAGAGCACTGGTCCTGGAGTCACGGAGACCTGAGTTCAAATTCAGCCTCAGACACATAACACTCACGAGCTGTGTGACCCTGGGCAAGTCACTTAACCCCACTTCCCAGCAAAAAAACAAACAAACAAACAAAAAGAATATGACAAAATGGAAAGTTTCAGAGGAAACTAAGGAGACTTCCATGAATTGATGCAGAGTAAAGTGAGTAAAACCATAACAATCTATCTAATGATGACATAGAGAAATAACTATAAAAGACTTTGGAAACCTGATCAATAAAATGATAAACAATGAATCTAAAAGAATGAAAATGAAATATGCTGCTTACCTTCTGCCACAGAATGATGATGAAAAAGACATACATTTTCAGACATGGCCAATGAAATAATTTGTTTTGCTTGTATTTGTTTGCATAAATTTTGAGGGTTTTATTTTTCAGAATTTTTAAAAACTTGATCAATTAGGGGGAAGGTAGGAAGTAGGAAGGGAAGGGGAAAAAGACTTTATGCAAAAAAATAAGCCAATCCAACACATTCATATCATTACTATAGTTGTTTTTATAAGTTATAAATTATCTATGTGTTACATGATTTTTATTTTATGTTTAAGATTGTTGTATGTGTTAAATTATGATAAATTTGAAAAAATAAAATGATTGCTTTCCATAATTCTAAAGTATTCTTACAATATTTTACTGAAATTTCTAACATTAAGGAAAATTATAGTTATCACAACTTTTTTTCTTCCCAAAACAAAAACCTTCCTACCTGGCTTATTTTTCTCAGGAAAACACTGGTCCATCAAACTTGTAATATTTTCTCGGTAGCTAAAAAAAGATCAAAGAATGAATAAATGTTTAAAGTCTCACCCTTCAGTGGATTGTTAATAAGAGGTGAAATAGCAAATTTAGAATGAACTTATGTGATATCCTAGACATGCTAATGGCTTTGCTTTTAAAAAAATACATAAATAAGGGCACATGCTAAGCCTACCTAATTACTTATATCTACATTATTGTTAGTTAAACAATTAAACAGAGTTTAATCCAAATACTCTTGCCTATTTTAACTTTTAGAAATATAAGTGCCAAAGACAATTCTATTACAAGTTAGTCTGAGAGAAAAAAATCACATTCTCCTCCACCTAATTTTGGAATCTCTGACATAATTAGGATCTTTCAAATTGTCCTCCCAAGGGAGATGGCCACTGAGCCACTGGATCATGCAGTAACCTAGTATTTCCAAGTCACCCCGTCTTGATGGAGCTGAAATATAAAACAAGTAGAGAATTAGGCATACTGAATATTTTAAAATAATTACTTCAAATATATGGAAGACAAACTAGAAAAAAGAATAATTGGTCTTTTATTATAAAAATTCCATGCATTATTTAATGTAAAAATAGAGATAATATAAAAAACTGACTTCTCTTAAAGTAACAGAAGCCATTGAGCATCTCAAATTTGTAATAATTCAAGAACCAACACTGATACACAGACCCACAAAGAAATAAAATTAAAAAGATTTTATTGATATACTGATTTCAGTGTTACTCTTAGGAAACAGATGTAATCAAAGGATCATCAAGCTTTTTAAAAAGAGGTACAGTTTTCAATTCATACTCTCTTGAATTCAGAATAGATCAAGTATTTATGATTACCCAAAGATAACAATTGAAATATCATTTTAAAAGAGCTTCACCTTTTTTATTCAATACCTAATTGGCAAATGCATAAGCAACTTTCAGTCAGAATAGTTTTTTTAACTTATGAGAACATTTTGTTAAACTGTGAACAAATTCTTAAAGAAAATTCAAGAAACTAAGAATGTTATCATCAATAAAAATAATGGTAGTTAGCATTTTATAGTGCTTTAAAGTTTACAAAACACTTAACAAATATTATCTTATTTTATCATTAAAACAATTCTTCTAGTGCTACTATTATCCCCATATTAAAGATAAGGAAACTGAGGTAGATGCTAAATGACTTGCCCAGAGTGACAAGGTTAGTAAGTGTCTGAAGCTGGATTTGAATTCAAGTCTTCCTGACTCCAGGTCTAGGCAGTGGGTCATCTAGCCACCACACAGTTAAAAACCTTCTTTATTTGAAAAAAAAAAAACTTTTTTCAAAAAATGAAAGTGACCTAGTGCCAACCTTATGTCATTCTATTTTTTAAAGTTCTAGACCAAAGAATTAGGACTCAAAATACATTAGCAGTTTTAAAAATACTAACCTTAATTGTTATTTACTTACCCACACCCTTATGTGCATCAATACTTGTAAACTCAATGGTTCCATCATGACACCTTTTAGGGTCTTCTTTGTATTCTTTATGAACTCCTTCCGGACAATATCGGTAAGCCAGGCCATAATCTACTAAATATACCTAGAAATTCCCAAATATCACACTAAGATTAAATCAATCTGCCATACACACACACACACACACACACACACACACACACACACACGTTCAAAACTCAGAAACAAAATACAATGGCATGTCATTATATCCCTAGGGTGAATTCATCTAATAGGTTATCTATGCAGTAGACTCCTAAAAGGTAGCTTGAGCCAAAATACAAACAATATTCATTCATTCAAAATAATTTATTGAATAATTACTACATGAAGAACTATCCGCTAGGGACTAAGGAAGGCATAAAGTTTAGACAAGATCCCAGTACTTAATCAGACCAGGTACAGTGCTAAGTGCTGCAGATACAAAGAGAGGTCAAAAATAGCCTGTTCAAAAGGAACTCGGTCTAAAGGAAGAGAAAACATGTACAACTATGTACAAAGAAGATACATAGAGAATAAACTGTGGATAGTCTCAGAAGGACATCAAAAGACATCAACAACAAGGCTTCTTGTAGGGATAGGATTTTAGCTAAAACTTGAAGAAAGTCAGGAAAGCCTGAATGCACAGATCAGAAGAGAGACAGCTCTAGGCATGAAGGCCAGCTAGTGAAATTGCTCAGTCAGGAGATGTAATGGCATTTGAGAGGTACACTAAAGAGACCTATGTCACTGAATCAAAGAGTACATGGGGGGTGGGAGAGGCCTAAGGGGTTAAGAGACTAAAAAGGCAGGAATGGGCCAGGTTATAAAGAGTATTAAAAGTCAACATATTTTATGTTTGATTCAGAAGGTGATAGGAAGCCACTGGAGTTTATTGAGTAGAAGGCTGACATAGTCAAAACCATACATTTTGACAGCTGAGCAGAAGAGGGATGGACGTGGAAAGAGATCTGAGGTAGGGAGACCAAATAAAAGACTACTGTGATAATCCAGGTATGAGGTGATGAGGACTGCAACAAAGTAATGGCAGTGTCAGAGAAAAGATGGGGGGAGGGGGAAAGGTTACAAAAACAAACCACAGGACTTGATAAACGACTGGATGGGAGAGAGGAAATAAGAAAGAGTGAAGAGTCAAGGATGACACCTAGGTTGCCAGCCTGGATGACTAGAAGGATGGAAATCCCCTTAAGAGTAATAGGGAAGTTAGGGAAAGGGAAGGATTGGGGGAGGGGGGAAGAAGGGCAGAATACACCGAGTTCAGTTTTGGATATTTTGAGTTTTAGGCATCTATGAGATAAGTAGTTTGAGATGTCCAATAGACAGTAGGAAATGTGAGATCAGCAGAGAGGTTAGAGCTGGATAAGATGACTTAAGAATCATAAGCATAGAGATAAAAATCAGATCTACAAGAGTTAATAAGGTCACTTTCTCAATAAAGAGAAGTACAGTAGAGAGACGATAAAAAGAAGAAAAGAGGGCCCAGGACAAAGCCACACTCATAGTTAATATGTACATGACCTAGATGAAGATCCAGCAAAGGAAACTGAGTAGTCAAAAAGTTGGAGAACCAGGGGAGATTAGTATCTCTAACACCTAAAAAAAGTATCAAGGAGAAGAGGGTGATCAGCAGTATCAAAGGCAGCAGATAGATCAAGACAGATGATGAGAGATGAAAAGCCATTAGATTTGGCAATTCAGAGAGTATTAATAACAATGGAGAGAGTAGTTTCAATTAAATGGTGAGGTCCGAAGACAGACTATAAAGAGTTAAGAGAGTAAGAATAAAAGAAACAAGAGCACCTACTTAGATGGCCTTCTCAAAGAGTTTAACCCCGAAGGGAAGAAGAGATATGTATGGGGTTGTAGGATGTGACATGATGAAAAGAGGAGAAAAGGGAGTTCTCTGTGAATGGCTTTAGTCTTTTCAGTGAAATATAACGCAAGGTTCTCAGCTGAGAAGGTGAGGGAAGAGAGAAGAAACAATGGAAAGGTTTAGAAAATCTGCTGTGTTGGGGGTGGGGAGAAGAGAGTAAATCAAACACAGAAGTGTAAAAAGATTGCCTTGCTACAGTGAAGGCCCAGTTGAAACAATGTAATATAAAACTGTAGCGTTCCCAGGCATTTTATTCTGTGATCCCTTTTATCCTTTGTTGAATAAGAATTCTTGCCCTATCCACAGTGAACAAAGGTATTTCCTTCCATGGTCCAATTTGTTTGTGATTTGATTCTTTATATCTAAATAATACATCCATTTGAAGTCTTACTGGTGTATATTCAATTCACATCTATAAACATTGACTAAGGGCCTACTAGGTCCCAGACATTGTGCTAAATGCTGAGGATACAAAAAGAGGAAAAATATTTCCTGCCCCCCAGGAGCTCACAATCTAATGGATGAGACAACATGCAAACAAATATATGCAAAGCAAGCTACGTACAAGATAAATAGAAAATAATTAAAAGAGGGAAAGCACTGGAAATTAATAGGGGCTAGAGAAGGCTTCCTGTAGAAGGTGGGATTTTAATTGGGACGAGGGCTTAGAAATTTATGTTGAGGCAAATTTCCTCGGACACTTTTAGATGGCTCTGTCCTTCTATACTCTATATGCTATGACCATTGTCAATATGGATGGGTTGGTTGATATTGGGCCCCACTCTGCCTTAATTCTTAAATTTTTTTTTTTCTCAGTTTCCTAGGGGTTTCAAGGTAGGTTCCTGTCTCAGCTGGTCTCAGTCTCCTTTTTGTATGATCCCCTGCTGTGCCCCTGACAGGCTCCGTGGGATTGAAGCTATCATACTGTTCTCAGGCTTCCTCCACAGCTACCCTAGATCTGGCACCCAGGCAATGACTTGCCCTTCTGTCTTGCTTTGGCTATTAGTATTCCAAGAAGTACATGGCCCAGACCTTTCTCCCTGTGCAGTGAACAATGGAAACTTCTGTTCTGCCAGACCAGAACCAGGTTTCACGTTCACAATTACTAATTCATAATTAACTTGGAACCCACCGCTATACCCCACAGAGCACTAGATGACTTCTGGTCTGTTAGCATGAGTTCATGATGGCTTTCCCCATGATACTTTTGTCACCACCTCTGCTAGCTTCCAGTCTTTTACTGGAGTTCATACTGGCTTCCCTGGTGGAACTTCTCTCTACAAGCAGTCAGCTTCTACATTTACCTGAGCTCACACTGGTCTCCTTGCCAGCCTTTGCTCGCTTTGGAGCATCTATTTGTATAGTGCTGAACTAAATTAAAGAGTTTACTTCTGTTCCTTTCTTTATCATTAGTCTTTCTGGGTCCTTTTCAGATATCTGATGAGGTTTGTTTAGGAGAACTGAAATTCTCTAAATCACTTCATGTTGCCTTTTGTTTTTTCCTGAAAACTGAGTTTTCCTATCTCTCCCAAACTAGAAATACAATGTCAATTCATAAGCCCAGTCCCAATACAGATCAACATAGAAACTTTTATCTGCTTCATTTTTCCCACTGGGGGCGGTTTGCTCCTCCTTAGACAGTCTGGTGGCCCTCCACTTCTGAGCAGGGGTGGGGGAGCGGGGGAGACCCAACATATGAGTGCTGAACTTACATGGACAATAGAGACACTTTAGCTCTACTACAGCTCAGAACTCCTGAACTTAAGCAATCCACCAGCCTCAGACTCCTCACCTACAAGTATACAACATCAAGCCCAGCTCATGTTGCCTTCTTAACCCGAAGTCC
This sequence comes from Vombatus ursinus, assembly GCF_900497805.2. NCBI lineage: Eukaryota > Metazoa > Chordata > Mammalia > Diprotodontia > Vombatidae > Vombatus > Vombatus ursinus. The sequence continues at coordinate 1,203,365 of NW_020947062.1, read as the reverse complement.
CTGGGTCCCTATTTTCCTAGTGTTACAATAATTTAATATTAAAAGGCCTTTGAATCTGTGGCTTTTCACTTGCCAAAATTTTAAACAGGCATTAAAAGACTAAAATAATTTCTACTGTATTACAATGCTTAGTACTTGATATATTGTTATGTACCGTTCTCTACCCATTTCATATCTATTAACGGTCTCATCTTCCCTAATAGATTATAAGGTTCTCAAGGGTAGGCACCATGTCTCACACTTTCATACTTTGTTCTTCTATTTCCTAAGGAACCAAGCACAAGGTTAAACACACAGGAGACACTTAATAAGCACCTGTTGACTGATATCATTTGCTATTCGTTGTTTCTTGCCCCACCCCAAAAAGATTTTTAACTCTAAGTCTGCTTGGAAGCCACTACTGAAGCATATACCCAGTTTCTTAGTTTGATTTATAAGATGTATACAATATCTGTTCACTTCATAAAGTGATAAGCAGCATGGTAGACTGAAAAGAGTAGTAGATTTAGAACCACAGGACCTGGGTTTGAATTGGAGTTCTGCCACTTTCTGTGTACCTCTAGAAAGTCACTTAGCATTTCTGTGCCTCAGTTTCCTCATCTATAAAATGTGAAGCTTAGACTAGACAATCTTTAAAGGATGCTTCTGCTCCATAAAATAAGATTGGCATGCTATTTTATAGATTACAAAATTTAACTAAAGGATTTACAGATGATGTTCTCTATATAAAAATGCTATAATATACTTCATAAAGTTACTTTTTATTATAGAGAGAAAAGAAGAAGGGAGAAGAAGATGGAGAGTAGAGCTCAGAAGTAATGAGGTCCTGATCTAGGCGTCATGTGGACCACTTAATTTTGATCTGTTCCAAAGCCCTAACCCCAGTCAGCCGTTTCAAAGATGTATGCAAAGAGTAAAGGAGGAAATTCAGTGGGAGTGAAAATGGAAGAGAAACAAATTAATCAAGAATACTTTAAAAAAAAAAAAGGTATATGACCTCCTCACAGTGGTTTCATAAAATTACTTTCATGTAATAAATAATACCATACTATATTTAACTACAAATTGAAACTATATACATTCTACATACTCTATTATATCTTTTATAACTTAAAATGACAGTAAGTACCATTTCTAATCATACTATCTTAATTAAAAGAATCCTTCAAAATCATCCATACTCTTACCTATTTTGTATCTGACCTAGAAATTGTACACGTAAAGCAAAATGGCTTGAAAGACCTAACATCAATTCTATGACAGCTACAAAAATTTCTAAACAGAAGCAAAGAGTACAGAATAATATGTAAGAAGTAATATAATGGTTTCCTTTCTTATCTTCAACCAGTGCCTAATTTGGACTGCTAAAACCAAACCCTAATATCCCTATTCAAGGTGCTATTGATTCAAGATGCCTCTCTCCCCATTCTAACAGTAGCTTCTATCAAAATCATCATCAGTATATTTACTGAGATCCAGGCAAAGCAGTCTACTCATCCTAAAATAAACTCTACATCCCAAAGACCATATACTTTCTTTAGGTTAATTTGGAAAACTGCCCCATAAGTTTTCCCCCTTGACAAATTATCTACAGCTAAAGCTGACTAAGGCCTTTAACAGTCTTCAGTATGTACTGAAGCTAAAAGTCAATCATAATTGTGGAAATTCCATCCAGGTGCTTAACTCTGGCCAATTAGCACAGGTTGAACCCTACCTCTGGAATGGTCTCCCCTTCACACCTCTGCCTCTTGAAATACCTGGTTGCCTTCAAGAATCAGTTCAAGTACAACCTTTTTTTCTGCAAGAAGCCTTCTGTGGTTCCCCCACCTGCTAGTGTCTTCCCATCCAAGTATACCTTGCATCTGCTTTCTATGTATTTTGTATTTACTACCATGTTGTCTCCGTTAAAATGAAAGTTCCATGAAGACAGGGACTATTTTGCTTTTGTCTTTATTCCCCAGATTTTAGAACAGCAACACATTGTCAGTCTATAAATAATAAATGCTTTGTGACTGACTGTGATCGATTGTGCATCATCTGGAAATACAGGAAGGGACTATGGGACAGTATTCATATCCCAGGAGTTGTTACAGTAGTGGCTGTACTTCATCTTGCAATAACTCATATGCTTCAATAACTGCCTCAGAATATGCTTGAGTTGTATGTTGGGTTTTGCTTTCAGCTTTTAGTGGCACAAGGGTAGCGTGTGTCACATGATTATTCATTTAATAGCATTAGTTACTAAATGTTGGTGAATGAATATAGGAGAACTTGGATGCCTTCTGACCCTTGGAATTAATGAAGAGATCATAAAATAAAAAACAATAACTGATACAGTCAAAATACAAATGTTCTCTTAGATCAACCAAGCAACTAGAATAATTGTTTATATATTAGGATACATTTCTACAGCTAAAAATTCTTCATTTCTCTATTGTAAGTCAGTCCAATGCTACTTTTATAAGAACATAGAAATACAGGAACATAGATATTATAAGTAAGAAATTTATCTAGACCTCACTACTACTCTGCCAACTATATTAAAAATACAGTAATATTAGTTTTTATTCTTTCCTAACAAAGTTAAAAATTATGGAAAGCAAGGAAGAGACCGTGGAAATACACATTTGAATTCTAGACACTAAAGAGTATAAAAAACTAGACAGCTGAGATATTTCTGTAAAACAATTGATTTGAATAATCAACATGTTAAAAGACCAAATTTTCCAAGTAAGAGAAGACTTACATTTGATGGATTTCTTGAACAAAGAAAATGAAAAAGTGACAAAGCAGACAGGCAAACATAATTCATTGGTGCACTATATAATTTTAAGCTTCCACCCCCAAATAGCTATTTGAAATTCATTTTGTATTCGCAAGCACTCTTCCTGAACATTATTTAGGGCAAAATAGCCAACTTGATAAAGTGTCAGCAAATTGCATCAAAAATATAGAATGCTAACTAGATAAAAGTGTCAAGTAGAAATATTATTATTACTATATCCAATTCTAAAAAGTTAAACTTCTGCTGGGGTTCAAAAGTTCAAAGTAACTTGATTTGCTGAATAGGTCTTAAATAGAAAAAAATTAAAGTTATAAAACTACCTGGTCAGGATTCTTGTAGTTCAGAAGAAGATTAGAGGCTTTGATATCTCCATGTACATATTCATGCTCATGGATATATTCCAGAATATCCAGCTAAGAAATCAACAAATAGAAATTAATGTAATACTAATTTCAACCAGCAGAGGACATGTACTGAACTTAAAATAGCTTATACAATATTACAAACACTTACTACTCTTAAGCTTAGCTGCAAGACAGTTTTCCGTGAAAATCTTTTAGCATTGGCTTCATACAACTTCTGAAGATCACTCCCAAAGCGATCCATTACCATAAACCTATAACTGAGAGCAAACAAAAAGTCAATGGAAGAAACACAACTTAGTGATCCACTTTGCAATTAAGAGACTGTGCTTACCTCTTTAAAGAAAAGGTTCTTAATAAAATACTCTAAACACAAATGCTTGAAAAATAATTTTTCTATTGGAAATTAACATACTATTTCAATGATCTTCACTTTAAATTTTTGCCTTTAACCTTCCTGACCAAGGGTTAATAGGCTATTACCCATTTGAGAGAATCCTGTATATTCAATCTCAATGGATTCACCCTGATTAAAAAAAAAAAAAAAAACACTAATCTTTTCCCATTTTTAGAGTCACTATTATTCTTATTATAGGATTATTTTCATGTAATGGTTCCTTGAAAAAGACATTTTTTTACCCCAGAGTTGCTAGATTTTTTTTGTTAAAACACATGCTACATCAAAATATGTCAAATCATTAATATCTAGATTCAATGTGGTAGTTTCAACAATGGGGAAAAATAGCCAACTTGATAAAATGTCAGCAAATTACATCAAAAATATAGAATACTAAGTAGATAAGTTTTCGCTATATGTTAAACAATAAATGTATTGTAAAATTTAATTCAGTTGTAAACATACATTTCTTGTTTTTACTTTGATGATCACATTCACCTTCTGTATTTTTCTGAATATTTAACATACAGGATACAGTAGAAAGACCACTAGATTTAGAGTCAGAGGACCTGTCTTCAAATATCTGGTCTGCTAGTTATTATGTGTGTGACCTTACACAAGTCATTTCACTTTTCTGACTCTCTGTTTTTTTAATCTATAAAATAAAGGAGCTGGAACAGATATCTCTAAGCATCTCTTTGACCCTACACTTAAAAGCGATAGCATCCTTAGAGTACAAAACATACATCCCTTACCTTATAATGGTGCTACTAATCAAATCTATATTCATGAATCAAAACCTAACTTATCACAATATATTTAAAATGGGTAAGACTTGAATATAACAGATTTCTTTAACCTACACCAAAAAAAAGCATTTTAATTATTTAAATTTCAAATAGGATACATAAAACAATAGTTTTATATATTCCAATTTACCCTGCAGAACAGGTAACTAAAGCTAATACACCAATGTAAAAGTTGTAAAATTTATTTAATTTTAACTCTGTCACTTACAGAATAAGAGAATTTCAGGACCAGAAAAACCATTGGGTATTATCTAGTTCATTTCATTTTATAGATGAGGAACTTGAGATTCAAAGAGATGGAGTAGATGTTCAAGGTCACATGTCTAGTAAAAAGCAAGAATGTAGGTCTCTTGATTCTCACTGCAGTGCTGTTTCCACTATGCTGTTGTCTAAAATACCTTCTTTCTATAAAACAGATCTATTCATTAGGCTATATCACAACTAGTGATGCAAAAAGAAAAATGAGGGCTAGAGTATAGCAAGGCAGAAGATCAGTGCTACCTGACAGATTTATAGCTGAGCAAATGACCAGACCCCAAGAGTACTGACTAATAAATACAACCAACCTGGAAAGACATCTCCAGTAATGTTCTTTAGTGCTCAATCTTATTCCACAACAACTTAGTTTATCTATTGAAAACATGCTTATTACATTTTCCAAAGCTCCAATGTTATAACAAAAGAAAGATTTCAAAAAGTCTCAAATTGGAATAATGAAACTGAATCCAACAAGAAAAGTTTTAATTGAAATAAATATAAAGTCATATATTGAGGATCAAAAAAAAAAAAACCCAACTGCACAATTAAAGAATGAACAAGTCCTCACATAACAGCTATTCAAGCTGAAAAAGAGGCAGGGGTTTAAGTTTAATATAAGCTCAGTATAAGCCAAGAGTGTGACATGACTGACAAAAGCTAATGCAAGCTTAGACTACAATTAGACTACAATAATAGTTCTATCCAAAGTAATGGAGGTAAAACGTCCTTTGAAAATAGCCTTCTTCTCAATACTCATCCTTCTTGACCTCTCTACAGAATGACACTGTTGACCACCTTGACCTCTTGGATACTGTCTCTTCTCTAAGGGTTTGAGTATTCTGTTTGGTCTTTTTGGGGAGGAAGGGTGGGCGGGCTCTGTTCTCATTTGGTTCTTGTCCCCCTGGTCTTTCTACCCCTTCTCAGTCTCCTTTCCTGGATCATCATTCATGTCATGTCTAAGGCTCTTACTTTATCCTAGACTTTCTTACTTTTTCTCTCTCTACACACTATCACTTAGTGACCTGATCAATTCCCATGGATTCAATTATCATTTCTATGCAGATAACTTCCAAGATCTATATATTCAACCCTCATCTCTTTCCTGAGATCCTGTCCCACTGCATCAACTGTCTATTGCAACTTGTCTCCAAATATGATGCTACATCCCTATTAGAAAGAAATCAGTGGACACCTACTCCCAAAGTATATAATGGTTTGAAAAGTATACACATATACTTTTATGCTCATAATTTTATACATTATTAAACCTATCTAAAATTAAACATTAAAAAATATGAGATATGGATGAAATAGTATTTTATCCAAAAGTCAGGAGGGAGTCACTAGAGTTTACCGAGTAGAATGACATGGTCAGACCAGAGCTTTAAGAAAATCATTTTGGTGGGGCAGCTAGGTGGAGCAGTGGATAAGAGCACCAGCCCTAAAGTCAGGAGGACCTGAGTTCAAATCTGACCTCAGACCAAATACTTGACACTTACTAGCTGTGTGACCCTGGGCAAGTCACTTAACCCCAACTGCCTCTAAAAAAAAAAAAAGAAAGAAAAAGAAAATCATTTGGGGAGAACTGTATTGTTATTACACCACGTTAAAGGAGTATACACAAAGGGGGTGGATATAAGTTGACTTTGATGTAATGATTAAAAGAAAAAATCTAATCAAGTGGGTTAAATGGATCCAAGTAAGTGGAGTAATCTGATCTAACTAAGAAAATGTACTGAGAGAAAAGGAAAAGGAGGAAGCAGAAAAGGGTAAATTACATTACAGGAAAAGGCACAAAAACCTATTATAGCAGAGGGAAAGAAGGGAGGGAGATGAACATTGTTTGAACCTTACTCTCATCAGATTTGGCTCAAGAAGGTAATAATATAATCAGTTAGGTATAGAAATCTAACTTGTCCTATAGGCAGCAGGAGGGAAAAGGGGAAAGAAAAGGGAGGGGAGATAGGAGGGAGGGAAGAAGTAGTAAGCGTAAAGGGGAAGAAAAGGGAAGGGGCTAATAGAAGGGATGTGGGACTGAGGAAGGCAGTGGTCAAATGCAAAACACTACTGAAAAGGGGAAAGGAGAAAGAAAAGCATAAACAGGGAGGAAAAAGGAAGAGAAAGACAGAGATAGTAATCGTAACTGTGAATGTGAATGGGATGAACTCTCCCATAAAATGGAAGCGGATAGCAGAATGGATTAAAACCATAATCCTACAATATGTTGTTTACAGGAAACAAGAGCGACACACAGGGTAAAGGTAAAAGGCTGGAGCAGAATATATTACACTTCAGCTGAAGTAAAAAAAAAAGCAGGGGTAGCAATAAAATGCTATCCACATACAAAGAAAGAACTATGGAGTTTGAAAGCAGATCGAAGCATACCATTTGCTATTTTTTTTTTCGTCTGTGGTGTTTTGTCTCCTCTTTCTGGTGGTTCCTCCTATTGGTTTTAATTCTTAAATATGTTTAATAGGAATGTATATGTACAACCTATATCAGATTGTGTGCCGTCTTGGGGTGGGAGGGGGGAGGGAGGGGAGAAAAATTTAAAACTCAAAAGTTTATGGAAGTGATTATTGATAATTCAAAATAAATTAATTTAAAAAAAAAGAAAGAAAGAAAGTCATTCTGGCAGGTATGTGGAAGACAGACTGGAGAGGAAGAGAGGCTTGAAGCTGGAAGAACAACCAGACAGAGACTACAATTAATCTAGGTAAGAGAAAATGGGAACAAAAGTGTAGGCTGTGTGAGTAGCAAGAAGAGAATAGAAAGTAGAGTCTTTTTTACACTTTTACACATATGTTGTCTCCCAGAATGTAAGAGCCCTATGGTCAGGAATTATTTTGTTTTTGTCTTTGCATCCCCAGCAATTAGCACACTGCTAAGCTTTTCTTCTTGGTTTTAGTTTTTCACGTGTCCTTTTTTTTATTACTTCTTGACCCTATCCAATCTAATTTGCTTATTCAAATTTTCTTTAGGTTTGGGATTCAGAAAACCCAACTTACAACACTGTGTCTAAAGTGAGCATAGTCTGTTTGGCTAAGGAGTTTTGCCTGTGAACAAAGTTTATGAACTTCATTGCAAAGACTTTGTGAAAACTCAATTTTGGCTGCTCAGAGGCTTTCCTCCCACTTAAATTTAAGTCAAAGACTTACTAAACATTCCTTGCATCTCACTTGTGTACTTATTATGCACTATTTTGTATTATAATTATTTGTATATCTGTCATATCTCAAAACTATGACCTTCATGAGGACAAGCAATATAATTTAATTATGTATTTCCTGCAATGTTCCTCCCAAAAACCGACATACTATGGGTACTTAATATTTATCAAATTTAATCAAGCATCAAGAATTTACAAAATGCATAAAAATAAATACAAGATCATTTATGGGGAAGGTTTTAATATCTGATGGGATCAGGAAAGTCTACAGATAGAATAATGGGACCAAGGAACTCTGAGAGGTAGAGGTGAGGAAAGATTGAATTCCACATATCCATGAAAGGTGAGGCAAATGCATGGAAACAGGAGATGGGACTGAGATAAGGAGACAGGAGATTTCCTTAGTGAGGATAGCAAGGAAGCCAGTTTGGCTAGGCCACAGAGTGTATAAAAGGAGATAATATATAAGGTAAGAAAGAGATTGAGGTCAGCTTGTGAAGGGTTTTAAATGCCAAAGAAGTTTATAATTTTATTCTAACAATAACAGAGAGCCACTGGTGCTCATTGAGTAAGAGAATAACATGGTCAGGTCTTAGGGAAACTACTTTGGCAGCAGTGTAGTAGACTGACCAGGTACAAGAAACTTAAGGCAAGGAAAGTAAAGGTTTTCTCAGTCCAAGTGAGAACTGATAAACAACTGGTCAGGAGGAGACTATAGGGGTCTTTTTGCTAGCACTGAGGCAGAACTCTATTCCTTTGCCCATACTTTGATCTGGGTCCGATACTGAGTGGCAGTCCCAGGGTAAGGAGGAGCACTAGCACACCAGAGCTTGCAGCCCCAGTGAAGCAGGACCCACTTCACAGTTCAAGAGCAGAAAAGAGGGCTAGTGGTGGCTCAAAGACCAGTGCATAATAAACACCCCTCCTTAGATCATACCACCTTGAAAGAATTGAAAACTTACAGGTTCCTAGAAGAATCACTGAAAACAGTTACACAAAACCCGTGAAGCTTGGAACAGTGTGCTCTCCACCTTGGAAGCAGAGCATTACTTAACAAAAAGTTAAAAGTCAAGTATTGCACTGGGAAAATGAGCAAACAACAGGAAAAAAACCTCCAACTACCAAAAGTTACTATGGTGACAAGATCAAAACATCCACTCAGAAGAAGACAACAAAATCAAAGCTCCTACATCCAAAGCCTCCAAGAAAAATATGAATTGGTCTCAGGCCATGAAAGAGTTCAAAAAGGATTTTGAAAAATTAAGTAAGAAAGGTAGAGGAAAAATTGTGAAAAGAAATGAGAGAGATGCAAGAAAATCATGAGTCAACAGCTTGGTAAAGGACACAAAAAAAATACTGAAGAAAATAACACTTTAAAAAAACAGACTAGGTCAAATGATAAAAGAGGTCCAAAACGCCAATGAGGAGAAAAAAGCCATAAAAAGCAGAATGAGACAAATGGATAAGGAGGTCCAAAAGCTCACTGAAGAAAATAATTCCTTCAAAATCAGAATTGAGCAAATAGAAGCTAATGATTTTATGAGAAATCAAGAAACGATAAAACAAAACCAAAAGAATGAAAAAAAAATGGAAGACAATGTGAAATGTCTCATTGGGAAAGCAACTGACCTGGAAAACAGATACAGGAGATATCATTTAAAAATTATTGGACTACCAGAAAGCTATGATCAAAAAAAAGAGCCTAGACATAATCTTTCAAGAAATTATTAAGAAAAACTGTAATTCTATATTCAATATTCTATATTGCATATTTTAGAACCAAAGGGTAAAAGAGAAAATAAAAGAATCCACCCATTACCTCCTGCAAGAGACCTCAATATGAAAACTCCCAAGAATATTACAGGCAAATTCCAGAGCTCCCAGGTCAAAGAGAAAATATTACAAGCAGCCAGAAAGAAACAATTCAAGTATTATGGAGACACAGTCAGGATAACACAAGATTTAGCAGCTTCTACATTAAAGGATCATAGGGCTTGGAACATGATATTCCAGAGGGCAAAGGAGCTAGGATTACAACCAAGAATCACCTACCCAGTAAAACTGAGCATAATCCTTTATGGGGAAAAAAAATGGACATTCAATGAAATAGAGGACTTTCAAGCATTCTTGATGAAAAGACCAGAGCTGAACAGAAATTTTGACTTTCAAATACAAGACTCAAGAGCAGCATAAAAAGGTAAACAGGAAAGGGAAATCATAAGGGATTTAATAAGGTTAAACTGTTTAGATTCCTACATGGGAAGATGATATGTTTCTCATAAGAGCTTATTCATTATTAGGGTAGTTGAAAGGACTATATCTATACAGAGGGCACAGGGGTGAGTTTAATATGAAAGGATGATACGTAAAAAATAAAATTAAGAAATGAGAGAGAAATGTACTGGCAGAAACGAAAAGGAAAAGTAGAATAGGCTAACTTATCTCACATAAAAAAGGCAAGAAAAAGGGGAAGAGGTGGGAAGTAAGGGAGAGTGAGGGAACCTTACTCTCTTCAGAATTGGCTCAAAGAGGGAATAACAAATTGGGTAAAGAAATCTGTCTTACCCTACAAGAAAGTAGGAGGGGAAAAGGATAAAAGAAGGGGGCATGATAGAAGGGAGGGCAGACTGGGGGAGGGGATAGTCAGAAGCAAAACACTTTTGAGGAGGGACAGGGTGAAAGGAGAGAGAGAATAGAATAAATGGGGAGGGGAACAGGATGGAGAGAAATACAGTCAGCAAAAGTAACTGAAAAAATTTTAAGCAAGTTTCTCTCATAAAAGCCTCATTTCTCAAACACATAGAGAACTGAGTCAAATTTATAAAAATAAGAGCCATTCCCCACTTGATAAATGATCAAAAGATATGATCAGTTTTCAGATGAAGTAATCAAAGCTATCTACAGGCTTATGAAAAAGTACTCTAACTCACTATTGATTAGAGAAATGCAAATTAAAACAAGTCTAAGGTACTACCTCATACCTATTAGATTGGTAATAGGATAGAAAAGGTAAATGACAAATGTTGGAGGGGATGCGGGAAAAACTAATGCACTATTGGTGGAGTTGTGAACTGATTCAATCATTCAATTGCCCATCAATTGGGGAATGGCTGAACAAGTTGTAATACGTAATTATGATGGAATATTATTGTACTACAAGAAATAATGAGCAAGATGCTCTCAGAGAAATCTGCAAAGACTTGCATGGGCTGATGCAAAATGAAATGTACTGTGTACAAAGTAACAGCAATACTGTAATATGATCAGCCGTGAATGACTTAGCTATCCTCATTTTTTTATTATTTATTTTTAGTTTTCAACATTCACTTCCATAAAATTTTGAGTTTTAAATTTTCTGCCCCTCCCATTTCTTCCCCCCACCCCAAGATAGCATACAATCAGATACAGGCTCTACATATATATTCATGTTAAATATATTTTCCCATTAGTCATGACGTAAAGAACAATTAGATCTAATGGGAAGAACCATGAGAATGAAGCGATAAAACAAAACAACAAAGGAAAAAGAGAGCAAATTGGATGTTTCCATCTTCATTCAGACTCCATATTTCTTTCTCTGGGTGCGGATAGCAATTTCCATCAAGAATCTTTTGTAGTTGTCTTAGATTCTAGCATTGCTGTGAAGAGCCCAGTCTATCAAAGTCAATCATCCCATAATGTGGCTGTTTCTGTGTACAATGTTCTTCTGTTTCTGCTCATTTCACTCTATATCAGTTCATGTAAGTCTTTCCAAGTTGTTTTTTTTAATTCTGCCTGCTCATTATTTAGCACAATAGTATTCCATTACATTCACATACCACAACTTGTTCAGCCATTCCCCAATTGATAAGCATCCTCTCAATTTCCATTTCTTTGCCACCACAAAAAGAGCTGCTATAAATATTTTTGTACACGTGGGTCCTTTTCCCATTTGTTTGATCTCTTTGGGATACAGACCTAGAAGTGATATTGCTAGGTCAAAGGGTATTCACAATTTTATAGCCCTTTGGGCATAGCCCCAAATTGCTCTCCAGAATGGTTGGATCATTTCACAACTCCATCAACAATGTATTAGTGCTCCAATTTTCCCATGTCTTCTCCAACATTTATCATTGTCCTGTTTTGTCATGTTAGCCAATCTGATAGGTGTGATGTGGTACCTCAAAGTGGTTTTGATTTGCATTTCTCTAATCAATAGTGATATAGAACATTTTTTCATATGACTATAGATAGCTTTAGTTTCTTCTTTTGAGAACTGCCTGTTCATACACTTTAACCATTTATCAATTGGGGAATGACTTGTATTCTTATAAATTTGACTTAGTTCTCTACATATTTTAGAAATGAGCACTTTACCATAGACACTGGTTGTAAAAATTCTTTCCCAGTTTTCTGCTTCCCTCCTAATCTTGGTTGCATTGGCTTTGTTTGTGCAAAAACTTTTCAATTTAATGTAATCAAAATTGTTCATTTTGCATTTCATAATGTTCTCTATCTCTTCTTTAGTCATAAATTTTTCCCTTCTCCATAGATCTGAAAGGTAAACTACTCCTTGTTCTTCTAGTCTGCTTATAATATCAGTCTTTATATATAAATTGTGTATCCATTTTGACTTCACCTTGGTATAGGATGTAAGATGTTGGGCTATGCCCAGTTTCTGCCACATATTTTTCCAGTTTTCCCAGCAGTTTTTGCTAAATAGTGATTTCTTATCCCAGAAGCTGGAGTCTTCAGATTTATCAGATAGATTAGTACAGTCATTGATATTGTGTCTTGCATACCTAACCTATTCCACTGATTCACCACTCTATTTCTTGGCCAGTACCAAGTAGTTTTGATGACTGCTGCTTTATAATACAATTTAAGATCAGGGACAGCTAGGCTACCTTCCCCTGCATTTCTTTTCATTAGTTCCTTTGATATTCTGGACTTTTTGTTCTTCCAGATGAATTTTGTTATTGTTTTTTCTAGCTCTATAAAATAATTTTTTGGTAGTTTGATTGGTATGGCACTGAATAAGTAAATTAATTTAGGTAGAATTGTCATTTTTATTATATTAGCTCAGCCTACCCATGAGCAACTGATATTTTTCCAATTATTTAGATCTGACTTTATTTGCGTGGAAAGTGTTCTATAATTATATTCATATAGTTCCTGGGTTTGTTCTGGCAGGTAGACTTCCAAATATTTTATAGAGTCTACAACAATTTTAAATGGAATTCCTCTTTCTATCTCTTGCTGTTAGGCTTTGTTAGCAATATATATGGAAAGGCTGATGATTTATGTTTATCTTGTAGCCTGCAACTTTGCTAAATTTGTTTGTTATTTCAAGTAATTTTTTACTTGATTCTCTAGATATACCATCGTACCATCTGCAAAAAGTGATAGCTTTGTTTCTTCTTTGCCTATTCTAATTCCTTCAATTTCTTTTTCTTCTCTAATTGCTACAGCTAACATTTCTAGTACAATATTGAGCAACAGTGGTGACAATGGACATCCTTGTTTCAATCTCAATCTTACTGGAAATGCTTCTAGTTTATCCCTGTTGCATATAATGTTTGCTGATGATTTTTGATAGATGCTATCTATCATTTTAAGGAAGATTCCATTTAATCCTATGCTCTCTAGTGTTTTTAATAGGAATAGGTGTTGTATTTTGTCAAATGCTTTTTCTGCATCTATTGAGATAATCATATGATTTCTGTTAGTTTTGGTGTTGATATGGTCAACTATGTTGTTTTCCTAATATTGAACCAGTCCTGCATTCCTAGTATAAATCTTACCTGGTCATAGTATATTATCCTCAAGATAAGTTGTTCTAATCTCTTTGCTAATATTTTATTTAAAATTTTTGCATCTGTATTCATTAGGGAAATTGGTCTATAATCTTCTTTCTCTATTTTGGCTCTTCCTGGTTTAGGTATTGGCACCATATTTGTAACATAAAAAGAATCTGGTAGGACTCCTTCTTCACCTATTTTCCCAAATAGTTTATATAGTATTGGAATTAGTTGTTCTTTAAATGTTTGATAGAATTCACTTGTAAATCCATATGGCCCCGGAGATTTTTTCTTAGGGAGTTCATTGATGGCTTATTCAATTTCTTTTTCCGAAAAGTGGTTATTTAAGTATTTTATTTCTTCTTCCATTAATCTGGGTAATGTATATTTTTGTAAATATTCATCCATTTCATTAAGATTGTTCAATTTATTGGCATACACTTGGGCAAAATAACTCCTAATTATTGTTCTGATTTCCTCTTCATTGGTGATGAATTCACCTTTTTCATTTTTGCTGTTGTTAGGTTTATCTATTTTATTGGTTTTTTTCCCATAAAATCAGCTCTTAGTTTTATTTATTAGTTCAATAGTTTTCTTAATTTCAATTTTATTAATCTCTCCTTTGGTTTTCAGAATTTCTAATTTGGTATTCAATTGGAGATTTTCAATTTGTTCTCTTTCTAGCGTTTTTAGTTGCATGCCCAATTCATCGATTTCTTCTTTCTCTATTCATATAAGCATTTAGAGATATAAAACTTCCCCTAAGGACCACTTTTACTGCATCCTGTAAGTTCTGGTATGTTGTCTCATTATTGTCATTCTCTTATTGATTGTTTCTATGATTTGTTGTTTCACCCACTCATTTTTTAGGATTAGATTATTTAGTTTCCAATTATTTTTAAGTCTGTCTTTCCATGGCCTTTATTACATGTAATTTTTATTGCATCATGATCTGAAAAGGATGCATTTAATATTTCTGCATTTCTGCACTGGATTGTGAGGTTTTTATGCCATAGTACACGGTCAATTCTGTAGATGTCATGTACCATTAAGAAAAAGGTATATCCCTTTCCGTCTCCATTCCATTCTCTCCAGAGGTCAACCATATTTAACTTTTCTAAGATTCTATTGATCTCTTTAACTTCTTTCTTGTTTATTTTGTGGTTAGATTTATCTAGTTCAGAGAGGGGGAGGTTGAGGTCCCCCACTAGTATAGGTTGTGGTCTATTTCTTCCTGTATCTCCCTTAACTTCTCCTTTAAGAATGTGGCTGCTATACCACTTGATGCATATATGGTTAGCAATGATATTACTTCATTATCTATGGTACTTTTTAGCAGGATGTAGTTTCCTTCCTTATCTCTTTTAATTAGATCTATTTTTGCTTTTGCTTTGTCTGAGATAAGGACTGCTACCCCTGCTTTTTTTTTTTAATTCAGCTGAAGCATAATATATTCTGCTCCAGCCTTTTACCTTTACTCTGTGTGTATCCCTCTACATCAAATGGGTTTCCTGTAGACAATATATTGTAGGTTTATGGTTCTTAATCCACTCTGCTATCCGTTTCCGTTTTACAGGAGAATTAATTACATTCACATTCACAGTTATGGTTACTATCTGTGTCTTCCTCTCCATCCCATCCCCCTTTCCACTCACTTATGCTTTTTTCTCTCCTTTTTCCCTTTCCCTCCTCAGTAGTTTTGGTTTCGACCACCATCTCCCTCAGTCTGCCCTCCCTTCTATTAGCCCCCTCCATTTTCTTTTCCCTTTACCCTTTCTATCTCCTATAGGGTAAGTTAGATTTCTGTACCTGATTATGTTATTCCCTCTTTGAACCAAACGTGTTAAGTGATAAGAGTAAGGTTCAAATAATGCTCATCTCCCTCCCTTCTTTCCCTTTACTGTATTTGGTTTTTGTGCCTATACATGGGATGTAATTTATCCTTGTCTGCCTCCTCCTTTCTTCTTCTCCCAGTACAATTCCTTTTCACCACTTAATTAGATTTTTTACCATCACATCGAAGTCAACTTAAACCCAAACTCTCTAAGTATATCCCCTTTTAAATGTCATAATGACATTACAGTTCTTAAGAGTTACAAGTGTCATCTTACCTCATAGGGATGTAAACAGCTTGATAATATGATGGGTTTTTTTTTTTCTTTCCTGTTTACCTTTTTATACTTCTCTTGAGTCTTGTATTTGAAGGTCAAATTTTTTGTTGAGCTCTGGTCTTTTCATCAGGAAGATTTGGAAGTACCCTGTTTCATTGAACGTCCATCTCCTCCCCTGAAAGATTATGCTCAGTGTAGCTGCATAATTGATCCTTGGTTGTAATCCAAGCTCCTTTACCTTATGGAATATTGTATTCCACACCCTCCAATCTTTTAATGTAGAAGTTGCAAGGTCGTGCATAATCCTGACTGTTTCCATGATATTTAAATTGTTTCTTTCTGGCTACATGCAGTACTTTCTCTTTGATCTGGTAGTTTTGGAATTAGTTACTATACTCTTTGGCGTTTTCAATCTGGGATCTCTTTCAGGAGGTGATCGATGGATTCTTTCCATGACTTATTTGACCTCTGGCAGGGCAGTTTTCTTTGATGATTTCCTGGAGGATGTTGTCCAGATTCTTTTTTCATCATGGTTTTCCGGTAGACCAATAATTTTTAAACTATCTCTCCTAGATCTATTTTCCAGGTCAGTTGTTTTACCAATGAGGTATTTTACATTTTCTTGTATTTTTTCATGCTTTTGCTTCTGTTTGACTGATTCTTGATCTCTCATAGTCATTAGCTTCCACTTGCCCCATTCTAATTTTTAAGAAGTTGTTTTCTTCTATTAGATTTTGCACCTCCTTCTCCATTTGGCCAACTCTACTTTTTAAGGATTTGTTTTCTACAGTTAATTTTTGTCCTTCCTTTTCTAAGCTATTGACTCTCTCTTGTAAACCTCTCATTTCTTTTCCCAATTTTTCTTCTACCTCTCTTATTTGACTTTTAAAATCCTTCTTGAGCTCTTCCAAGAAGACTTTTTGGGTTTGAGACCAATTCATATTCCCCTTTGAGGGTTCAGATGTGGGTAAATTGACAATGTTATCCTCTCCTGAATTTGTGTTTTGATTTTCCCTTTCCCCAAATTAAGAATTTATAGTCATTTTCCGTTTCTGCTTTTTGTTCATGATGTTTGCCTATTCTCTGACTTTTTACCAAAAAAAAACTGTTGAGTTCTCCTGCTGGAGTGAAAGGGGCACTTACCCAAGCTTCTTTTCCTGCTCACTGGAGCCTTGCACTTGAATGTTTGGCTCCTGGTTGCCCAGGCTTTGCACAGGGATATTTTGCTGATGGTGGGTTTCTGTCAGCCTAGAGCTTTCTTTCGGGAGTTGTGCTTCCCAGAGTTGTGTTGAGGCACCAAGTGATTTCACAACTGGAGATCACCACTGCATGTGGTCGTTTTCCAAGCTGGAGTCTACCAGTTCCCCTTCCCTAAGGTTCTCAGGGGTCCTGGGGTTGGCACTTGCCTGTTCCACCAACCTGGGTCTCAGGATCTCCCCCTGGTATGCTGAGGTGGGGCTTGCTAGGACATCTCCAATCCTGTACTGCTCCCTCTCCCCTAGAGTGAGAAAGGCCTTTCCTATTAATCGCCCAAGCTTCCTGGGGTACAAGACTGCTGTACCCTGTCTTTTTGCTGGCTCAGGGTTTTCCTGAGTCGCTATTTTTTAAGCTTTCAGAGGCCAATGAGGGAGGGTGAGAGCAACTTACTTCATACTCCGCCATCGTGGAAAAGACCTGACTGAGCTATTCTCAACAATACAATGATACAAGGAAACTCTGAAGGACTTATGAAAATTGCTATCTATCCTCAGAGAAAGAACTGACAGTGTCTGAAGACAGTTTGAAGCTTTTTTTACTTCCTTTATTTTTCTTGAGTTTTTGTTGCTATTGTTTGTCTGTTTTCTTTTACAACATGACTATTATGGATGTTTTGCATGACTATACATCTATAACCTATATCAAATTGTTTGCCTTCTCAATGGCGGGAAGGGGATGGGAAGTGAGGAAGGGAGAGAATTTGGAACTCAAGGTTTTAAAAATCAATGTTAAAAATTGTTTTTACATGTAATTGGGGAAAAATAAAATACTAAATTTAAAAAAGAAAAAAGAGTGGGTCTCTATTATGCTGAGGTAAGGAGAGAGCACATTTCAGGCATGTGGATAGTCAGTGCTCAGACACAGAGACATGAAGTGTCATAGGTAAGCAAGAGAGAGAAAGCTAGGTTAGCTAGATCAGAGAGTGCCAGAGGGGAAGTAATGTCCAATGATGCTGGAAAAATAGGTTAGACCAGATTATAAAGGTCTTTAAAAGATAAACACGGGAGAAAGCCCTTGGCATTGACTAAGGAGAGAAATTACACAGTCAATTTGTACTTAAGGAAAATTACTGTAGCAGCACTGTGAAGGACAAAGTAGAATGTCAAGACTTGAAACAAGAAGATCAATTAGAACGCTACTGCAATAATCTTGGTGAGAGGTGATGAAAGTTTAAACTAAAGTAAGAGCTGTGTGATTGGAGAGAAGGGATCAAATGTTAGAAATACTGTGGATATAGAAAGGTAAAATTTGGCAACTGATTAGATATGGAGGATAAAAGGGAGTAAGGAGTCAAGGATAATAACGTTGAAGTTACAAACCTGGCAGAATTTTTCAGAGATTATTGCATTTTAAGTCTTAGAGCCATAAAATAAACCTACAGACTATGAGTATTCAAAAGATAGGTCTTTTTTTCTAACCCATGAAACAAATAATTATTATATGAATAAAATAACAGGGTAGCTAGATGGCACAGTGGATAGAGTGCTGGGCCTGGAGTCAGGAAGATTTATGTTCGTGAGCTCAAAATAAAGAAAACAAAACAAATGCTTTTTTTGGTATCCTTAGCTCCCCAGTCTCAGTTCACTTTGAGCATTGGAACTCCTGCAGTGGATGGAGTGCCATGCCTGAAGTCAAGAAGACTCATCTTCCCTGAGTTTTAAATCTGGCCTCAGACACTTACTAGCTGTGTGACCCTGAGCATGTCACTTAACTCAGTTTCGTCATCTACAAAATGAGCTGGAGAAGGAAATGGCAAACCACTGCAGGATCTTTGCCAAGAAAACCCCAAATGGGGTCACAAAGAGTTGGACACAACTGAAATGACTGAACTACAAAATAAAATTTCATAATCCTCTATGTGGAAAGTCAGATAGGTAAACAGATAGACAAGCTTAATGAACATCATACTAAGTACACATTGTCATAGAAGTAATTTACTGTTCTAAAAAATTAATCATTAAAAAGTTACACCAAATACTATGACGTTTATCTTTACCTGTTTCCATTTTTATCATGAAGTCCAGAACCCCAATACTTAGGAACACCCAGGTACTTCAGTTTATGGGAATGAATCCACTTTTGAACTACAAGTTAAAAAAACCAAAGTTTATTATATGTAAATACAAATAAAAGTCTCTTACCAAAAAATGTACAAATTCACTTTATACATAAAAAAATCAAACTATTTGTTAATAAAACAATAACTAAGAATATAAAGATTGAGAGTTAATTTACTATCCTGAAGCAGAAGTTTTGGAAAATTTTGTATGCATATCCCTAGCAAAGGCAAATTTGATTAGATCACAAAGTATGGAGGGGGAGTAATATAAAATGAGACTAGTAAGGAAGGCTGGGGTCAAGTTGTGTAAGTCATTAAGAGCTAAACAAACGAATTCATATTTGATCCTAGAGGCAATAGAAAAAAATATGTAAAAATAAATGAAAGTTTTATAATAAAACAAGATGTAGTGTGGGTTCAGGTAATGTAGAAAGAACTGACAAATGAAAAGAAAATTCACATTAAAATATGCAATAAATATCTTACTTAGCTCTGGTTTAGCTGCTCTCTGGTAGAACTTTAATTCTGTAAAAAGAGGTCCATTGTCACTTGGTTCCTTAAAATACAAATTATTTTAAATTAGTTCTACCATTTCAAATTGAGATTTTCTCTATTAAAAATTAACAAGAAAATTATTCTAACTTTAATTTGTCTGGCACATAGACAATATCTATTGATAATTAAGCTTATCTCCAAACTTTGATTAAATCCAATACAGTAGAAAATTTTAAAATGTGTTTAGAACATTCTGAGTCTCACTTTTCCCCTAACTCCTATAAAGGAATAAAATGGTGTAAAAACCAGATAAGCGGGCTCAAACTTTTTAAGAAAAATTTGTGGTACTTAAAAAAAAATACTCATTCATTTTTTGTTTTCACCTCACTTTTATTTCCCAATTTATCCCCTTAACTAACTACAAAGATACTCTTGTAACTAAGAAGAAAAAGAATATAAAGCAATTAAAAAAAACTAACCAACACATATTGTCCCAGTTTGACAATATATGAAATATTCTAGCAATCATCTACCACATTTGCAAGGAGATTATTAAATCTTGATCATTAAAATCACACATCATTCAATTTCAGTTTTGTTGTCATTATGTAGAGTTTTCCTACCTTTGCTCACTTCATTCTGCACCAGTACATATAAGTGTGCCCTTGTTTCTTCAAAATTCTTTGGTTTTCTCTTTTGACAATGCAGCAACATTCCATTACATTTCCTAATTAATGGGCATTTGAGTCATACTTCATTTTAAACTGACCCTGACAGGGGCAGCTAGGTGGCACAGTAGATAGAGCACCAGCCCTGGAGTCAGGAGAACCTGAGTTCAAATCCGGCCTCAGACCAAACACTTGACACTTACTAGCTGTGTGACCCTGGGCAAGTCACATAACCCCAACTGCCTGAAAATAAGAAAGAAAAAAAAAAAACTGACCCTGACACTCACTAATTTTAGTCTGAAGAGAGGTCAACAACCTCTTTTAGGTATAAATGCCAACTGTGGGCTGGCCTAGTGTTTCAGACAAAATTTCACTCCTTAATTTATCACAAAAGAAGAGAATTTAAGAATTGAATGGGAATTCAGAGTCATCTAGTCAAATTCATACCTGACCATGAATCCTCTCAAGTTGGATACCAAACAAGAAATCATTTAGCTATTCCTTGAAGCAAAGAGGAGCCTAGAACCTCCAAAGGCTGTCTATTGCTCGTCTGCATAGTTCTAGCTATTTGGAGATTTTCCTTAACTAAAGACCCAGCTTATCTATTTACAAATTCTACCTATTGCTCTGAGACTTACAGTCCACTAAAACTCCTACATTTTTTTCAGACAAACTACTACCTAACCACATCTTTTTTTTTGGAAAGCTGTGTGTGTGTGTGTGTGTGTGTGTGTGTGTGTGTGTGTGTGTGTGTGTGTGTGTGTGTGTGTGTGTTAAACCAAAGTATATTACTTTACATTTATCCCTAATAAATTTCATCTTTTTGGAGTAAGCCCAGTCAGTTTGTCACAATCTTTTTGGATTCCAACTCTATAATCTAATGAATGAGGTTTTCCTATGTCTTTTTCCAAGAAAGTAAATAAAATATTAAAAAATGTGGGGCCAAACAGAGATCTATGGCACAGTGCTCCACTGAAGACTTTTCTGAAGTTGTCATCAAACCACTAATGACTACTCTTTGGGTCTGGTCATGCAAACAGTAGGAATATACCTAACTATACTAGAATCTAGCCAAAATTTTCCATCTTTTTAACTTCATATATATTTTTTGCATTTACCTATGACCATACATATTGTTTCCCTCAGTTGAATGTGAGCAACTTTGTATCCCTAATGCCTTTCACATAGTAGGCATGTAATAAATACTTGTTGACTTCAAATACTTTAAAAGATGCTTTAGTAAAACCTAGGTAAACTATATCTACATCATTCTCTAGGTCTTTAGTCTAGTAATTCTGTAAGTAAGGGAAATTCAATTAATTGTGCAAGACTTTTTCTTGATAAAGCATTACTGGCACTGTGTTAATACTGGGGGAAAAATTTTTTTAAAAGGCAAAAAGTTGTTGTCTTCCAGAAGCATGCATTTTAATGGAGAGATAATACATATGTAAATAGGTACATATAAGATAAATAGAGTAGATGGAAAGTAATTTTAGACGAAGTCTGGTCCCAAAGAAGAGAGATGAGAATGCACCTCCTTCCTTTCTTTGCAGAAGTCGGGCACTGTAAGTGTGGAACACTGCACGTAACTTAGGAATTGGTTAATGTATTGGTTAATTTTACTAAACTGCATTTTATTCTCTTACTTTTGTATTCTGTGCTTTAAAGATGAGTTCTCTGAGTGGAAGAAGAGGAGATTTGTAAATATAGGTAATATAAAAACAAAAAGGAGGGTTGTTTTTTTTTTAATTACACTCTAGAATTTTACCAGGAATTGAATTTAAGTTCAGTGACCAATAGTCTGCAGATTGCATTATCTTTGCTTTTTCGAAAACTAGAAAGATATTTATTCTTCCTCAGTTCCAGATTCTCCATCATCTTTAAAAAATTACTGACAGTGGGCTCAGCAATCACATCTGGCCATTCACTTAGTACCCTTGAATGCAGTTAAATCTAGGACTAGTGACTAGAAATCATCAAGGAGAGAAAGATGTCCTCTTATTATCTCTCTACTTCTCTTGGACATCAACAATTACCCCTTTTTGTTCTGTCTTCCTATTCCAAAGTTCATTCTCCTCAACAGAGTCAACAGATAAAAAGTAATAATTGATCTTGTCAACTATAACAGCCAATGATATATTTGTCTATTACTCAAATTTAAAGGACACATCCCTCTTTTCTGTTAATAACTGATAAATTGTTTTCAGGAAATGTGCTTTTTATCACTTTTTATTTGGGTATTTGTTCAGAAGTATCTACTATGTACAAATAAAATATAGCCTAATTCTTTGAAAATCTGAGCAGCAATGCCTTCTCTTTATTACCCACTCTCATTGTCCTATCTACTCTGAACAGAAGTTCTGAATCACACTTATTTTCCCTTATTTATCAATAAAGCAAAAAAAGAAAAGGAAAAATAACTTTTTTTTTTTTTAGTTTTCCTCAATAATCTCAGCTCAATCTAAATTTGGTAAACCTGAAATCTTTAAATAATTGGACCATGCTTTTGTATTCATTTTCTTACTTGACCATCCAGGAATATTCTACACATTTTTTAATGTTCTTTTGTTTTTTCTTCCTTTAAATTTCTGTTTATTCTGAGACTAACCAATACCAAAAGAAAAAATTAGCATATCTACATATAAAATAGAACAGAAAAAAAAAAACCACAAATGAACTTAGTAACCTCTTACTTAATAAACTCAAAGACCCCAGTTCTTCAATAAGGACTCACTATTCAATAAAAACTGCTGGGAAAACTGGAAAGTAGTATAGCAGAAATTAGGTTTAGACCAACACATCCCACTACATACCAAAATAGATTCTAAATGGATGCGTGACTTAGATATAAAAAGGTCATATCATAAACAAATTAGAAGATTAAGGAAGAAATTTCCTTTCAGTTCTATGGACAGACGTCTAGGAGCAGAGCCAACATAGCAGAGTAGAGGAAGTATTACAGTCAAGCTTTCCCAACATTCTCCTCCAAACAACTTTAAAATAATGCCTCAAATTGAATTCTGGAATGGCAAAGCCAACAAAAGGTCAAGATGAGACATTTTTCAAATCCAAGACAATTCAGAAGGTCGGAAAGAGAGATTTGTGACACTGGGGTGATACCTGGTCCACAGCCCACATAGTGGCAACACCAGCCTTGGAAGTGGCTGCAGCAGCAGCAGCAGCAGCAGCAGTAACTTCAGGAGCAACCAAACCAGCAAAAGTAAGGAGACGTGGCAATTAGTCAGAAAGAGACAACAGCAGATCCCTTTGCTAGCACTGGGTGTAGGACCAGGAATTTGGCAATTTCATTCCCTATATCTACTTCTAGGTCACAGTGCAAGGGCAGAAAGGAACACATTTGGTCACAAGGAAGCAGGGACCCTCAGGAACAATATTTCTTGAGGTTAGAAGGGATCAGGAGCCTTTTCTGGATAAGGACTAGAGCCTAGATCTGGAGAGCAGTAAACACACCTCTTCCCAGATAACATCATGTTGGCAGCACTGAAAACTTCCAAACCCCCAGAACTATGCAAGGAACACAGCCTATCTTTAACATTAAAGTCCAAAATCAATAAATAGGCTGGAAAAATGTGCAAAAAAAACCCAAAACCCTAACTATAAAAAGCTACTAAGGTAACAGAAAAGATAAAGACACAAAATCAGAAGACAATGATGTCAAAATAACCATGACCAAATTCTCAAACAAAAAAAGTGAATTGGACACAAGCCCAACAAGAATTGCTAGAAAAGCTAAAACATAATAGCAATAATGCTTAAATAGAAGACAATTAACTGGGGAAAAAAATCTCGTTCTAACAGAAAGTCTCATTTCCAGCATAAATAAGGAACTGATTTAAATTTATAGAAACGAACCATTCCCCAATTTAACCATTCCCCAATTTATCAAAGGATATTAATTGGAAGTTTTCAAAAAAAAGAAAGTCAAGCTCTCAATAGCCATAAGAAAAACTGCTTCAAATAAGTAACAAAGAAATGCAAATTAAAACCAA
This sequence comes from Vombatus ursinus, assembly GCF_900497805.2. Taxonomy (NCBI): domain Eukaryota; kingdom Metazoa; phylum Chordata; class Mammalia; order Diprotodontia; family Vombatidae; genus Vombatus; species Vombatus ursinus. The sequence continues at coordinate 1,179,205 of NW_020947062.1, read as the reverse complement.
TTTGAGGTTCCACTTTATTCCCCTCAGATTGGCAAAGACAACAAAAAAGGGAAAGGTGACAGTTGTCTGCGGGGCTAAGGGAAAACAAGCACACTAAGATACTGTTGGTGGAGCCAAGAATTGACCCAGACATTCTGGAAAGCAATTCTGAACTATGCCCAAAAAGTCACTAAACTGTGCGTACCCTTTCACGCAGCAATACCACTACTAAACCTATAGTACCACCACCACCCCATACTCCTACACAAAGAGAATAGAAAAAGAGAAAAAGGAAAAATATGCGCAAAATAGTTACAGCAGCTCTTTTCCTAGTGGCAAATAACTGGAAACTAAGAGGATGCCTAACAACTGGGGAAGGGTTAAACAAATTGTGGTATATGAACATAACAGAATATTATTGCACCATAAGAAATGATAAGGAATATGATGAACTAAATAATGAACATTTTTAGAGACTTGGCTGACCTAATACAGAATGAACAGAACCAAGAAAACAATTTGTATAATAACAACAACATTGTAAAGACAAACAACTTTAAAAGATTTAGGAACTCTGATTGATGCAATGACTGACCACAATTTCTGAACACCAATGTTGAAGCATGCTATCCACCTCCTAACAGAGATATGATGGAGATAGTAGCAGACAGTAGCACAGATAGTAGCTTTTTATAGATCCAAAATAATAGATTTTTTTTTGGTCATGGCCAAAGAAAATTTGTCTTGTTTGACTCTGCATATTTGTTATAAAGTTTCTCTTTCTTTTTTTCCCAACTGGAGTCAGGGAGAAGTGGGAAGGGAAGAAAATAAATGCTTTTTAATTACAAAAGAAAAGTATAAAAAAATGCTTAGAGAAAATTACTCTGGTGGCTATATGGACAGTGGAGTGCAGAGTGACTTAAGGCAGTGTGATCACTATCTACCAAGGTTCCCTTGTCCCCAAGTAACATACATGGGGCTGAGCTTTCTTTCAAAGTAGACAAAGCTCTTCCCAGGACTTGACTGGCCTGAGACACTAGGACTCAGGATATTCCTCCCTTGAAGGAGCTTCCTGGTAGCCTCTGGCTGTATTGGTGGTGGCTTCTTAGTCACTTATGGGCATTAAAAGCCCCATCCATCTGAAGTCTAGTAGTTCAGATGGCAGTGGTCCCAAGACTTATAGTCTTGGAGGTGAGACGTATTAAGAGCCTGAATTAGGTGAGTAGAAATATGAGAGTGTCAATAGGCAGGAAAAAAAAAAGATATTGGTAGATAGGGAAAACAAGATTTAAAATTAGAAAGAGGGGATGATGGCCTTGGTAAAAAGGTGAACCTTCTCAGAGACTGAAGTAAAGGAGAAGAGAACAGAAAAAGAGAACAGAAAAAGAAAAACAGAAATGAACAAAGGAAAAAAGGGAGCAAGGCAAATGGCTTCAATTTTCAGTAAAGTATGAGGTCTGTAGCTGAGATAATGGAATAAGGGTATAATGCTGTGTCTTAAAGAAAGAGAAGATCTGAAATATTAACTGCAGTAAACAGAATAAGAAAATCAATTAGGAAGGAGTAAAAGGCCTCAGACACTTACTAGCTGTGTGAACCTGGGCAAGTCGCTTAACTCTGTTTGCCTGTTTCCTCAGCTGTAAAAATGAGCTGGAGAAGGAAATGGCAAACCACTCCAGTATCTTTGCTAAGAAACTCCAAAAGGGGTCATGAAGAGTTAGACACAACTAAACAACAACAAAAGAAGGATTCACTTGCTACAGGGAAAGCAGTTAAGATTTGTAGAGGAGCAAGTCAGTAAATTTGCATGTATTTGCTGCTCCATTCAGCAGCACATGAATAAGGTTCAAGGAAACAGATAGTAGGAGTAATCCAGCATTGAGATATGGCAATGTATAAACACTGATAGGATAAATGCTAGGATGGAAGGGATTTAAGAATAAATAATAGCATATAGCTGAACTGGCTCCCTAAGGAGTTCAAAATATAAAGGGATATGTTCTCCATAACTTCACATGTATTATGGATATCATATTGCTAGTCTGCTCAAAGGGTGGGGAAGGGCTAATGGGAGCGAGAGAATTTAGAACTAAAAATTTTAAAATTAATGTTTAAAAAATTTTAAACATGAAGAGAGAAGAGTTGGGGTAATGACCTAGTAAAGTACTAAAGTGTGGATGGTCATCAGACAAAGGACTAGAAGGAAGAAGAGGAGGAGGAACAAGGCACAAGGAGAGGCAAAATGATAAGATATTACAATCCAACAAAAGAACTTAAGAGTACTTTATCAAGTACTTTATGACTTGTGGGTGATGGCAAGATCAAGATCATGAGTGTGACCACCCCTGAATGTAGCTAACACAGAGCAGAAGGAAAAAGTCATGAAAATTAAGTAGACCAAGAAACTAGGGAGATAGGGTTTTTGAAGAAAGATCAGTATATGTGTTGATGCCCCCCAGTATGAGTACAGAGACTGGGGTGGAGCTTTACCATAGGATTAAAGATCTCAGCTGGAAGGGACTTCAGAAGTCATCTAGTACAACTCTCATTTTATAGGTGAGATAATCAACTCATTGAAAAAGGAGAGTGAAATTTCCTCAGGTTCAGTAACAATCACTAGGATATGGATCAGGTAATAAATTTTGCCAGAGTGCACCTCAGAAGAAGAAAATTTGCCAAGTGATACCCAACATTGGAAGTGTCTATAAATGTGACAATTATTTTCCTACAATTTCTAAGATCCTTTTTCCCCCTAAGTCTACAAGCTCTTTGAAGCTAGTGACTTACTTATGTGCAAAAGCTAATTAGGAAGCTCAATATCAGCGACCCAGAGATACATATATATCTCACTTCCTCTATCAGTGACACACACATATGTGTACATATATGTGTCACTGACACAGAGGTGAAATTAGTTTATAAAGAGGTTCTTTCGGTACTTCATAATCTAAGTTTCTTGAGATGAAGAAATCACTCTACCTATACTACATTCTGCTCCATACAAATTAATGTTAAAGGTTACATTTATTCTGATGCCTGTAACCTCAAAAGAGTCTGCAAAATTTGTGGAAAGAAGCACTGTCTACTCATGTTACCAAAAGATGTTAAGTGATTTTCTTAAGGTCTTATAACAGAACTAGGATAATAATTTGTATTTCTTGTCTGCTAGTTCACAGTGGCATACTAAATTAGCCATCCTTACCTTTATATGATTTTTCATTTGTATTCATTTGCAATATTTGTAAGCAGATCATTCTTTTTCAATATTTAAAAAAACTTTTTTAACTGCACTATTTTATCAAAAGTCCCGGAAATACTACCATCAACAAAACAATGTTCCCATAGTTCTTTTTTTCCCTCTTAAAGAGAAATTTGCCAAGCACCAAGTGACTCTTCCTTTGAACTCCTTTTTGTCAATATCACTCATACAGAAATTAATTCTGCAATACCTTGTCATACTTCTTCCATTTTTGCTGGTTACTGTTCTTTAAATTGTATATTGCTATTTAATTTTTCAAGGGATTGTGCTTCTTTCTCTAAATAGACTGTAAACTCCTTGAGGGGAAGGGTCATGTTTTATATTTTGTAGATTAGAATTTCTTAGGAAGCATCAAAAAAAAAATCAGATTGTATTTATTTATTGTAATTCATAGCACAGCAATTACTTGCATATTGTATACTCTATAAGTCTGTTGGTTTCATGAACTTTAAAATCACTTTTTAGACAAAAATTCCTAGTGCCCATCTTTCATACATTAGACTTTCTTTTTGGCCTACTCTTCAAGGTTGTATCAACTTCTTGAGTTCATTCATCCTCCTTCCCTCTTGTCTGAGATTTCCTAGACATTTATATTAGACTCCCTTCTGATATGCTTTCTCTCTGCATTCTGCTTTAATTCTTTTAATAGCCTTTTTCTGATACTTCCATTTTAACAGAAAATGTTATTGACTTGATTCATCACTGGCATAACAAACTAAAATGAGCAGTAATGTCTGTAGTACTAAATTCACTCTTCACTGGTATTTACCAGTGATAAATTAGGGATAATTTTAATGTTAGGATCAAGCTTAGTAATAATACAATTTCATTCAGTTCCTCTAAGTACAAAACACTTTTTCTTTAAAAAGTGGAAATCCTTGGAATTCAATTCAATTAAAAAGTATTTATCAAATTCCTATTATGTTTCAAGTACTGTGCTGGGTGCCAGGGACACATACACACCAAAAAAAAAAAATAATAATCCTTGTCTTCAAATGGTTTATATTCTACTTGGGGAATAAAACATGAAAATATTTTTTTTTAAAATAAAGGTAATCTGAGGCAGGAGCAGCCACTAACAACTAAAGGGAAAAGAAAAGGCTTCCCAAAAGAGGTGGTACCTGAGCTAAAGTTTAAAAGAAGCTAGGTAATTTTAAGAGACAAACATGAGGAAGGAATATATTCCAAATGTGGGGGTAAGCCTTCAAAGGCACAGAGGCAGGAGACAAGCTGACAATTTCAGGGAACAAAAACTAGGATAGTTTGGCTAGTATGTGAAGAGTAATATGAAATAAATCTGGAAAGCTAGGCTGGAGCCAAATTGTAAAGAGCTTTAAATGACAAGCTGAGTAGTTTGTGTTTTATCTATAGTCATTTGGGAGCCTCTGATGATTCCTAAGAAGAGAAAATGGGAGTGCCCCACAGGATGGAATGACATGTCTACTTTAGGCTAGGAGACCTCAAAAATAAAGGAAAAAGTAATTATCAGTTTAGTTTTAAGAATAAGAGCTTTTAGAAAATGAAAGTATATAGGAATATTTGTATATATGTGAAGGGGCTGGGGGGGCAGGGAAGAGCAGCTCACTATAACATGTGAAGGTTACATGCTAACAACTATGTACAAATAAGATACATACAGGATAAACTGGAGACAAATTGGGCACTAAGATTAAGGAGGCCCCCTAACCCTCTTGCAGAAGGTGGGACTTCAGCTGAGACTTGAAGGAAGCCAAGAAGAAGAGAAAAGGGAGGGAGATCCAGTCATGGAGTCAGGAGATGTAGTATCTTATGCAATAAACAGAAAGGAGGCTACTGTCTGGATCCTAGAATACAGGGAGGGGAATAAGGTATAAGAAGACTGGAAAAGTAGGAAGTCAGTTTATGAAGGGCTTTAAAAGCCTTTTATTTGATCTTGGGGGTAACAAGCAGCCTCTGGAGCAAAAACATCATTTGGTAAGAGATGTGGAAGAAAAACATTTGAAAATTATTCTGGTTCAGTTCTTTTCTCTAAGCTCCACACTTTTTTTTTTTTTTTGGCTAGGCAATGGGGTTAAGTGACTTGCCCGGGGTCACACAGCTAGTAAGTGCTATATGTCTGAGGCCAGATATGAACTCAGGTCCTCCTGAATCCAGGGCCGGTGCTCTATTCACTGCGCCACCTAGCTGCCCCCGGTACTTTTCCAGTTATTACAATGGCTACTTGGGTTCCTAGTATTTGGCATACCTCCTTTAGTGACTAGTGCTAATTCACTATTCTCTTGTTTGGCTCAAGTATTCACCTGTGAGATTCATTCCTTTTGCAGGTAGGGCCTTTATAAACATCTTTTACTTAGGTTTCCTGGGGTTTAGAACTGAAAGGAACCATGGAAACCACATATCCAACTTAATTTTATAGACTGAGAAACTAAGATCCATAAAGAGTTGATCTAACTCAGAAAAGCAACAAGCACAGATAGGATTTGAATCCAGGTCCTGAGACTCTCCATCAGTACTCTCTTGCTCTTCCAATCTTATGTGTGGAAATAATGCTAATGAGCCTACTGGCCCTATGAATGTACCCATAATATCCTGGGGCCTGGCTTGAAACCAGGTTGTAATCCAAAACAATCTGCTCTGTACCTCCCTTGGTCTTAGTGAGCCTGACCTAGCCAAGCAGATATGGAAACACTGATCACCAAGGACAGCAGAAATGAGGTCTTTGCTAATAAATAACTGAAGGTCATAGTAACTATACTTTTTTATAGATGAAAAACATAACTATGGAGATGAATGACTTGACTTCTTGCACACTGGATTTATTTTGACAAGTGAAGTAAATAGGAAAAAAATTAAATCACTCAATGAAAATTTGTTGCTAAACATAGATGACAGGTCTAGAGTCTATGATTTCACTGGCATGAGAGAAGCCACTCCTCCCCCATGAGGAAATTCATACACCAATGCAGACTGGCCCTAAGTTAACTTAGAGAGCTGCCTAGAGTACTGACTAGAATACTGAAAGAATAAATGACTTGCAAATCACTGAGACACACATTAAGTAGTTGTCACTAACGGAATCTATACTGAGATATTCCTGATGCAGAGACCAGCTTTTTACCTACTACAATATACTACCTTTCTAATCTGTATAATACCAAGCCCCAAAATTCCAACACCTTATTTTCTCCCAGTTACTAGTATATTTTTTGGCCAGAATCTAATTTTTAAAATTGACTTAACTCTACAATGCATTTTACCCAAGTAGTCATGTTATCAATAAGTTCATGGCAAAAGTAGAGATGGAGAGATGGAACTCAGTTGGTTCACTGTATCATGGCGCCTCAGGTATAAACTAATATATATCTGTAATTGGTGGCTGCATTGAAAAAAAGTTTTCAGACTCATGTTTGATTTTCCTCATGAGTGGTGATATGAATTTTCAAATCATATTTCATAATTTTTAGTAGGGAAGATACATTTCATACAACTTTATTTCTAAATGGCAGCCAAATGCATTCAGATTGTGCCACTGAAATATATCACATTTTAATGATTTTTTTCCCCCTGTTGTCATCTTCATTTTGACACCTAGAATTCTTAAAGATACTTCTGGTGATATTCTGGGTTAAAATGTCAGTCCTAATTTCTTCTTTAAACCCTGGATACTGTAGACTTGGCAAAGCAATTCAAATTTGAAATATGTTAATAAAATAGTCTTCAGTTAAAGTATTGTTCTTCTACAAAAATAGATAGGTATTCCTACAATGAATGCCAAGGATGTGTCTCCTTTATTTTGTTATAATGGAATTCTCCATTGTGAAGGAGGAAAAAAAGCATGAAATGAGTTCCATGATCCTTCCTTGTAGGGGGATTTTCATTATAATAGCTTGAGTTACACCGGTTGATTCTCATTATTCCAAGTTCCATAAATTAGTGCCTGAAGGAAAACTTGAAAATTAAAGTTGGTACATCAGTAAGTTCTAACTGAATAAATTAGAGCTTTATACTGATAGTTGTAGTTTGCTAGAATCTGTCCTAGAATAACTGCCCTTGAAAATATTTTACATTTTGAATCAGGGACGCCAAAAGTTAGACCCTAACAACTAACTTTGCTTCACAGGATCTTTTCTTCCTGAATTCCTATTTACTTCTCTCCAATCCTATTGTCCTATCCAAATGTTCTTGTCAAAAGCTGTCCATTTTTACAGTTCCATAAGTGTTTGACTGAAGGATCCTCTCACTCTTTTGTCATTATACCAACACTTCTAGGAGTAGAACTGTCAATGGCTCCCCTATGCCTACTAAGGCCCCTTAGTCTGGCATATTAAGACTTTTCACAATCTGGCTGCAGTTTACCCTTCTAGTCATATCCTGTAGTACTTCCCCTTATGTATTCTGAACTCCAACCAAAATGGATTATTATTTGCCTCCTAAACAAAGCCCATGTTTTCCTCTTTTTTTAAACTTTGCTTATTATTCTATTCCCTAGATTTGAAATGCCTTTTCCCCAATTCTAACTATTTACAAGAGCAGGTAGGTGGTACTGGACCCAGAGTCAGGAGGACCTGAGTTCAAATCCAGCCTCAAACACTTATTAGCTATGTGATTCTGAGCAAGTCACTTAACCCTGTTTGCCTCAGTTTCTTCATCTGTGAGACGAACTGGAGAAGGAAATGGCAACTCCAATATCTTTTGCCAAGAAAAGCCCCCAAATCACAAAAAGTTGGACATAAATGAATGACTGAACAGCAACTACTACTGATAACCTTCTATTTTTCAAAACTCAATTTAACTACTACCTCTTCTATAAAACCTTCCCAGATGGTTTTCAAGAGCTGTTATGCCCCCTCCAAAGTTATCATCCTACAGACAACTAAACATAGCCAGGCTGATCCTTGGAAAACAGATATTCTTTCACCAGGCCCATATCAAGATTTTCCAGCTTATAGGATCCATCAAAGTTTGTATTCTGCTGGCATAGCTTTTAAGATTCCATTATCATTTCTAAAACACAATGAGACATACAGTGCTGAATAAATTTTTGATAAATAAATGAATCACTAGAACACTGAAGAACCATGTGCTACCTTAGTGAATCAGAGGTTGGCACTTAAAAGTTTATGATGGTAGATGGGATAGCAGAAATAATTTGGACTTGGAATTAGGAGTTCAAGTTCCAAGGTTCAAGTCCCAAATCTGTCACTTATCTGTATGACTCGAGCAAGTAAGTTTCCCTCTCTGGTATTCAGTTTCTTCATTTGTAAAATGAGAGAGTTGGACTAGATGATCTTCAAGGTCAGCCCAAATCTGAAAATCAATTCTACTTATGAAGTTGTACTTTGCAAAGCACACATGAAAGAGCATCGTTATGTTTCATGAATAGGCTGAAAATCATACTTGTAGTGACAATTATGAAAACTTTTTCATTGCATATGTCATAGATCATTTGCAGAAAAGAGCAGAAACACACCTGTGTGCAAACTGGCAAAGAAGCACGCTGTTTGGTACTTCCATAAAGTAAAGCATTCATCATAAACTACTATATAAGGCATTTATCATATAACATTGCATATCCTATCTATCTAAGTTAGTATTTTGTCCCTCTATGAGATACCCCCTAAAGGTAGGGAACTAGTCTTATCTAAACTATGTACTTCACAGGCTGGATAAACATTTGTTGTAATGTGCCTACATAAAACCTTCCCTGGTCTTATTTAAACTGAGAGACACACCTGTTAATTTCAATAGAATTTCAGTAGGAAATGGCTATTTTATAAATAGCTCCAACTTATACTCAAGTCCCTCTGCTAAAGCCAAAGTTAACAAAGTCAGAAGTTTTATCTAATGTTAGGATAAAAAAAACTTGCTACCTTTCCTCACAGTACTCACCTCCTCCTAATTATTCAGATTACCCAAGACAACTACCACCTACTCATCTATTCTTGTTAAAATAAAATGAACTTCGAGGCATCTTATGGAATCTTGGACTGACAAAGACCTTAGTCTTAGTCCAATCTTCCACAAAAAGCAGGAAATCCTCTTGACAGAAAAACTAATCTCTGATTGAAAACACTTCATGGCTAGGGGAATATAACCATCTGAGTTCATCATTGATTACGACAATTCTTTATTACCCAATTCCTAATCAAACTACAAATACAATAGTATACAAAATACCATACCAATTTTATTAGATATTTCAAAATTTTTCAAAAAGTTTACAAAAGCAAGAATTTTTTTTCTCTCCAAAGTAATTCAACTCTAATAGGTAAAGCTACTGACATACCAGAATTGTTTCCTATTTATTCAGAAACAGACATGTGTACCTCCAGATATTTTATGCTTGTTTCACAAAAGCTGATTTGTTTATAAATTGTGAATAGGCATAATTTTTTTATGACGGCATATATTATGAAGACCATGTGTACGAAAAGAGACCATAAGATATTCAATACTAGGATTACTTCTTGAAAAAACAGCTTTCACAATCATTATGACAGGTATGTTTTTCAGCACATTCAAGAAACAAAGCAGTATGCTAACACAGAATCAATTCTTTAAAGAATAGAATTCTGTAACTTCACATATCTAAAATGTAGTGAGCTTCATTCCCCTAATTCACATGGTGTTTTTATGTTCTGATAGTAAATAAGAAATTTATTTAGTACTATGTACAATGTATCTCTGTACTAAGTAATAAGAAGAAACAGAGATGAAAGATATGGTATCTGCTTTCAAAGACACCAATCTACAAGTGATAACATGTGTTTTTAAATATATGGAATAGTTGCATTCCAGCATAAAATTATTTTATTGATATGTTTTCATTGGCTCCTATTAATAATGTAGGAGATAGATTCTGGGGCTTGTTAGGTTGAAAGGATTAACAAAAACCGAGTTAAATGAACAGTAGGTATCAGACTCTATTTTAGAATAAGGTCAGTTTCATCAGTGAAATATTGTGAAGTAAATATTGTCTATTTAAGACTTGGGAATTAACTTGTTGTGATCATTTTTAAAATCACACGAAAAACGAATTTAGCTATAAAATTCAGCAATACCAATCTTTTTCCCCTGTAAAGTTAAACCGGTATATGGTTATGAAAAGGATGTTAGCTTGCTAAAATAACTATCCTGTTTTACTTTGAATTGGTTCTTTTAAAAAATTTAGTTGACATTCATCTTAAATCATTCTCATTCTGCCATATTATAAGGATATAAACAAACTAGCACACATACAGGAGGGTGGAGGACTACAAAACATGTCATACAAAGACCAGCTGAAAAACAGAAGATTAAGGGAACAATGATAACTATTTTCAATTGATAAAAAAAATCTAACATATGGAAGAGATTACTTTTTTTACTCGTCCCCAGAATGGAACTAGAAGCAGCAGGTGAAAGGGTCAAAGATGCAGATTCTGGTTTGATCTAAGAAAAAATTTCCTAATTAGAGAAATTCATAAGTGAAATAGGCACTCTGATATAGGTATTTCCCATCACTAAAGGTCTTCAAGTGAATGCTGAGCAACTGTTTGTCAGAAGTAAAATGGGATTGCTTTTCAAGTACAGTTTGGATTAGATAGCTTCTGAGTTCCTTTACAAATCTGAGAGTCAATGTTTCTATAAATCAGGCCATTCTTTAAATAAACAGAAGGGTGAAAATAGGGAAAGCTTTCACAACCTTAGGCTTGCAAATGTTGAGAATTAAGTATCAAATAACAGTTAATAAAATTTAATTAGATTTTAGTGGGTAAAATACATTGTTGGCAGTTCAAAATGTTCTCTGAATGCATTCAAAACCTACTAAAAATACTAATAGTTATCAAAAGCAAATTATTTTCACATAATCATCCCAAAAAAGATTTAATGAGGCCATAATAATTATAAATTATTAAATCTACCAAATTTTTTAAAAGTCTTTGAGAGGGGCACTAAAAAAGAAAAAAAAATAGGAGATAAGAAGCATATATAACATGAAATATGATAAAGTTCTAATTCAAATTTTTTCATTGTTTTCATTTTGTGAAACTAAATTTAAAAGAGCTTCTCTTCTATTGCAAAGGGCTAAAGGAAAAAGAACTAAAATTTCTAATATACTAACTACATTCCTGTTCATCTTAGGCTTAAGGCTTTTTTAATGGCAGTAATCTAATTTAAGAGGTGGGAGACTTTTGAAACTTGTTACTTAAAACTATAAAGGTCTATTTTTTATCTCAGGAGACATGATACATACTACTCAATCTATAATTTTATAGTTAAATTAATTACAATTTATTTAAAACTATTTCACAAGACACATTCATTACTACAGAAAAGAATAAATCAATTAAAATATTTTCTTACCACTTTTATAACACAAGGGGCATCACTGCCAACCGACTTTGAAGAATTAGTATCAGCTGTTAAAAAAATTTAAATATATCACATCAGAATAAAAGGTATAACCTTTAATAGAAGATGCTATTAACATATACACATTGAGGTCTATATAACTTTATCCCTCTTTCAAAATCAAATAGTTCAAGATGCTTATTCCAAATCTTAAATTCTGTTCTCCTGTCAACTACAGAAATTTTAGGAAAGGTCTCTGTCATTTTATTTCTTATAGAAATAGCCTTCTGAAAGGGCAATAATAATAGTAAGACTATCTATATGACATGTAAGCAAACACTTTTCATCATTTAAGAAGTAACATTCCAAGGAAGACTGTATCATTCACTCTTCACACCAAAGAGGGAGCTTTTTAGTCCCAAAGATGGTTGAAATGGACAGATGGGAGAGGTCTGAGCTCCTTAAGGCATAGCCCCAGGAAACATGTCACTTAGTGCTTAAGTGATGAAGAAAACATGGTCAAATTTAAAAAACAAAAAACACACACAAAAAAAAGGATTTAGTTTATAAAAGATAGACAATATGAAGTTGAAATAGTTGCACAAAGTGGTAATACAAACTTGGTTGAGGGAGAGGGGCATGAGAAAAAAGTACCCAAGACTGAATTTTGTAGAATCATATCTCCCCCTCCAGGCTGATTAACTGAGGTTGATAGAAATATGTATCTAGAACTGACTCTAGATTTCTAAAATATTTCATAGTATGTCTAAACATTAAAATATTTTACACTTTCTGATGACAAATATTTCAAAAGAGCTAGCATGAACAGAGGTCACCTGATGTGACAAAGGTTACAAACTAGAACAAATACAACCTCCTAACTTACAGTTTACTGATTTGACTCTACTCAGACCAATTTTACCTACACAAAATTGAAAGGGGCAAGACTATCTTTAGAGTAGGGCTTTCTAACCTGAGGTCCATGAGTGTTTTTTTTCATATTTTGATAACTGTAGTTCAATATAATTGGTCTCCTTTGTAATTCAATGTACATTATACATTTGAAAACATTATTCTGAGAAGTCCACACACACTTCACCATACTTAGAATGGGGTCCATGACACAAAAAACAGGAACCCCTGCTTCAGAGCAAATATCCTCTTGCAGGAGACATCTTATGATATCATTTATCCTAACCCTTGTGAAGACAATTAAAGCAAATATACCTGGCTAATATGTCTTTGTCCTCATTAAAACTTGATATGGAATCAAGTTGTTGAAAATTCTTCTTGAATCATGTTCCTCTTTCAAAAGCTAGATAGATCACTGGGGGTATCTTTGCCCCCTTCAAAGGAGACACAAAATTGGTAACTACTAAGTTGATTAGGGGAAAATCAGACATTTCTTATACGAAGGTACTAATCAAGTTCTCAAAGTCTGTAGAAAATGCAGATTATGTTAAGAGGAAAATTAGGAACAGAAATATCCTACCATGCCCATTAGGGACCAATATTCCCAATCCTTTTCTCAGTCAAACTCCTTGAAAAAGCCATCTGCACTTATTGCCTTCACATCTCTCCTTTCAACTCTTTTCTTAACCTTCTGCAATCCAGCTTCTGAATCCATCACTCAACTGAAACTGCTCACTAGATCCAACCATTACCACTAGCTGTACTCATATCTCTCCTCCATTTTTCCCCCGGGTTAGGGATTGTTTCAATTTTGTCTTCATATCTTTAGAGTTTAGCAGAGTGCTTAGAATATAGTCTCTCTTTTTTTTAATTAACTTATTTTTGGTTTTTAACATTCGCTTCCATAAACTTTTGAGTTTTAAATTTTCTCCTCCTCCCTCCCCAAAATGGCATGCAATCTGATATACATTCTATATATACATTCCTATTAAACATATTTTCACATAGAACCAAGAGGAGGAACCACAAGAAAGAAGAAACAAAACTAAACAGAAGAGAAAAAAAGAGGAAAAAAAGCAGATAGCATGCTTCAATCTGCATTCCAACTCCATAGTTCTTTCTCTGGACATGGAAAGCATTTTCCATCACGAGACTTTTGGAGATGTCCTAGATTCTTGCATTGCTGAGAAGAGCTAAGTCTATCAAAGTTAGTAATCGCACATTGTAGCTGTTACTGTGTACAATGTTCTCCTGGTTCTGCTCACTTCACTAAGCATCAGTCCATGCAAGTCTTTCCAGGTTTTTCTGAAGTCCGCCTGCTCATCATTTCTTATAGCACAATAGTATTCCATTACATTAATATACTACAACTTGTTCAATCACTCCTCAACTGATGGACATCCCCTCAATTTCCAATTCTTTGCCACCACAGAAACAGCTGCTATAAATATTTTTGTACATATGGGTCCTTTTTCCATTGGTATGATCTCTTTGCAATACAGCCCTAGAAGTGCTTATGCTGGGTCAAAGGGTATGTACATTTTTATAGCCCTTTGGGCACAATTACAAATTGCTCTCCAAAATGGTTAGATCAGTACACAACTCCACCAACAATGCATTAATGTTCCAATTTTCCCACATCTTCTCCAACATTTATCATTTTCCTGTTTTGTCATGTTAGCCAATCTGATAGGTGTGATGTGGTACCTTAGAGTTGTTTTGATTTGCATTTCTCCCAACAACAGTGATTTAGAGCATTTTTTTAATATGACTATAGATAGCTTTAATTTCTTCATCTGAAAACTGCCCACCATTTGTCATTATTTTATCATTTATCATTTATTTTGGGAATGACATATAGAATAGTCTCTTAATAAATCCTTGTTGACTGACTTGCACTACCTATCTCATAGGCTGTAAGGAAAGCATTCTGTGTACAAAAAGTGCTATATAAAAGTGAAGTATTAATGTGATTATTACTACCAAATACCCTTAGTAAAGCAAGCAATATTTGCAGCAATTGGATTAAGAACATTTTTTAAAAAGTTTTTAATCCGCAGGGTCCAAGGGTTCCACAAAAGGTCTCTTCAGCATCCTTAAAAAACATTAGGACCACCTCTACACTTCACTGCTTTTAATTATATTACTTGCTTGTTTTCTTTATATGATACCAAACATACTGTTAAGATTATGGTTTACCTTGAAGCCACTGATCTCACAGATGACAAAACAGCACAGAAAAACTTTTATATCTCAATGAATTAAACAAACAAGACCTTCTTTACCAACTCCACTATAGAGACATCTATTTCAATGTAAACTCGCAATGTTTATTACAGTTGTTTAGCCACATTCTGTAATGGCTCCACTTTCTGGAACACCAATTGATAAGAAAAAAACTGTTTAGGATGTGTATGCATGTATGTGTACATATGTATGTGTACATATATATGCATGCACGTGTACAAACACACACACCTATTTATGTATTTGAGACCATAAACTTACCAAGATATATACATCCAAAACCACCTTGGCCAATAGGTTGTCCTACTTTCCATTCCTTTTTGGTCAGGTCAATTAAAACTTCCCCTACTGAAAACTGTTCCGCTAGCTTTCTCCGTGCTGGACCTTTTTTTGCAGGTTGTGAGGTTTTCACACGAGGCATTTTTGCTATAAGACAAAACAAAGTCTGTTAAATTATGTTTTAATCATCTAAACAGGCTCAAATTAGTTCTCTCAGTAAATGTTTCCAGGCAACAAAATGTGTTGTTAAAGTTTCTACTATCCCTAAGATTTCAAAATGGAAGTTATTTAATTCTGGATTATAATACTAGCTTAGAACCTACATAGTTCACTTTTGGACCCTGGAAGGAAAACACAACTAAAACAATCGATCTATTCAGTTACTTTCAAGAAAATAAGTAATAATGATATATTTTTAGTTCATTCATATTTATCTCCATTAATTCAATATTTTATGCACTATAGTATGATAATCTTTTATTAGTTAAAATTGTTACTTTTGGCAAAATAGTCTGTAAACAACTAACAGCAACACAATGAAGTTTTACAAAGGAAAAGCTATCTGTGACTAAGTGTACACCAAGAAGAAGCTGAAATTTTTTTAAAAAAAGAATTACAAAAACAATTCTATGCTGTAAACTGATCACAATGGAGATGCACAAAAAAAAATTTGTGGCAATTCATTTCTTTTCGTGAATAAAAAAACTGGTCATGCCACATTTTCTTAATGTTTCCTGTCTTTTTTTTTTTAAGATTATTTCATTTTTTTAAGAATTAAGTTTAGCTCAGAATCCAGCAAGTGTGGTTTTATGGTGTACTAGAAAGATATTAGATTAGTAAGTTGAGAAAGCAGTTCCAAGCCTGGCTCTACACTAATTAGGTATGGGACCTAGAAAAAACCCTGAAATTCACAAAAGACTGAAAAATGATCAAGAAATCCCATAAGGAACTACAGTTAGTAACATCTCTCACCACAAAACTACAATCAGGCCAAAGTCCACAGACAATAGAAAAAGGGGTCCTTGCAATCATATCAAGGAACAATTTGAGCAGAGGTAAGACATGTATAGCGTAGAAGATTCTTTATCTTGAGACAGCAAGAGTAGAGGAAGAAAATCCCAGTTTCTAGGAATAACAGCAAGCAGTTTGGTGCCTTGGTATGATTGTGACATCTCAGGCCTCTTGATACCCCTAATATCCTATGCTAAGATGCCAGAGAGTCATGAAGATTCAGTACTCTGAATAGCAAAGATCTAAAGATCTAGGCTGGGGGCTGGGGAGTCAAATTCTGAGAGGTCAAGGTCAATACTAGAACCTAGGAGACTCTGAGTGAGACCAAGAAATGCCTAACAGAGGCAGCTAAGTGGCGCAGTAGATAGAGCATGGGCCCTGGAGTCAGGAGGACCTGAGTTCAAATCTGGCCTCACACACTTGACACTAGCTGTGTGACCCTGGCCAAGTCACTTAACCCCATTGCCTAGCAAAAAAAAAAAAAAAAAAAAAAAAGCCTACCAACTCACCCAAAAGTGCAATAGGGGTGGAACCTAGCCATGACACAAACCTTCAATTCAGGAACTAAAGTAAAGAGATGATTAAACCAAAGATAAAAATGTCAGGTTTTTTTCTAGTTGATAGATTTTGCTAAATTGTTTTCTCATCTTTTTTTCTCCTTTATTTTTTAAATTCTATTTTAAAAGAGATGGACTTCAGGGAAGTGAAAAGATGGAGGACTGCAGAGGGAAATGCAATCAATGCAAAAAATAAAGGACATAAAAAGTTTTTTTAAGATATCAGTAAAAAAAATATTTATGTATATGAAACGTGGCATTTGAACCAAGATCTTCCTGGTTTTGAGGTCAGTGTCCTACTAGGCAACACAACCTCTCATGAGAAACATAACTCAAATTTTAAAAGAAAATTCTTAGAGAAATTATAATAAGGTATTTTACCTCTATTTTGAAAAGTTCTATGCTATAAATTTTTGAATGTTAATAAAGGAAAATATTAATGCACTGCAGCTGTAGTAATATTGTTGTTACAGAATAATTAAAAAGTAATATACATCCAATGGGACCAGCATGTTGTGTCTTCATGTGTTTTTATTTTTTTATTTTTAGTGAAAGGGAAACATCCAAAATAAATGCAAATGACTATATTTCCTTTAAAAAATAGAATAGACATATCAGTGATGTAACTTGAATTGCCTAATCTTTTAAAAATTTATTTTTCATCAAATGACCACTTTAGGTACTGTCTACCACATAATTTTGTTAAACTTCCTTTTAAAAATTTTTTTTTACTGATTATCTTTAAAAATTTTTTGTATCCCTTCTTTTTCCCATTGCCTACATTTCCTTCTGCATCCCTCCATCTCCCCACTTTCCCATCCCAGAAGGTCATCTTTTAAAAAAAAAAAAAGAATTTTAAAAATAAAGAAAAGATTAAAAAGATGAGAAAATTTAGCAAAACCTATCAAAAGAAAAAAAAATGTGACCTTATTTGCAGTGTTCCATAGCTATAGACTTCTTCACTTCCGCAAAGAAGTTGGGGTTAAATGTCTTCTCTTAGTCTCTTTTTGGGGCCAAGCTTATTTGTAATTTTGTAACATTAATTTTCAGTTGTTTACTGTTGTTCTTTCCATTCACATTGTTGTAGTGACTGTACATAAAGTTTTTCTAGCTTTGCTTACTTTGCATCATTTCGGGTAAGTCTTTCCATGTTTTTCTTTATTCATGATATCCATTTCTTGTAGTACAGTATCATTTTATATTCATATTCACTTGTATATATACTGGTGGTGTGACATTGGGTGAGTCACTCAACCATTCAGTACTCTAAGCAACTCTCCAAGATTTTTAGTGGCAGAGAAGGTATTGGTCTACATTGGTAAGAAAAGTTTCCCTACCAATGAGTTCCTGTTATTCTAGTGAAATCATAGGTCCAGTCCCTATCCTGATCTTACATTTCCAGACAGGAATGGGAGGTTCAACATTCAGAAAATGTTAAATACCTTTTATACCAAATACTTCAAAACAATATAATAGAGTTTACCTTAAAATAACTAAAATGCAGAATTCATATATCAAAGTTGATACATTTATGTCCTATGCTGTACTATCTCATTGAATTTTCAAGAATCACTCTCCTGATTGACTATTAGTAATTCATTTTAAGTTAAAGTATTTTCAAATTACTTTAAAATGTTTTTTGTCTTCTCTATAACTCAGCAAAGTGATTAGAATATCTTTTGTATTTTTCTGGAATTTCCTGCCAAGGGAATGACAGGAATACTTGAGTTTTATATGAAACAATTCTAATTTTCTACTCAATTTCTGGTCTACAACATAAGCCCTATGTTTTTTAACTATAAATTTTTCTTCTCTAAATTAAGCTGTTTGTCTTTGTTTTCAGTTTTCATCATGTAGCCAGATAATTGAAATTGATTGTTGTGATTAATGATGGTTTGGAACGACTTTATTTCTTTCCTAAAATAGTCCTAAAGAATGACTGTCGTCTCTTGTCACTCTGCTGAACACTTAAATCACTGGTGCTAAAAGTAACAATCAGCATAATATAAAAACTAGGAAAGGGGTGTGTTTGTCAAAGAATATGTCCAGTAACAAAGTCACTGTCACCTTTGAAACGATTACTTAAAGTAGATAAGTTCCATTTATCTTTTTTATTACTGAATATGCTCAGTTCTGTGTTCAACACATACTTGACCTCTGTCCAACCCTGACTCATCTGTACCTATTCCACCGCCATGCCCTCAACTTCTTAAGATCAGTTCCCAACACTTCAGATTAAGAACTTCATTCAACCTTCAACCCTGCCATGCATGTGCACAAATGCACACACTCACATGCACACACACACAAACACACACACACCCCTTGAAAACAGCCCTGGATGCAACACCACCACCACCATCAGAGCACGTCAAGAATCATCACATCAACATTTATCCCTCATGAAAATCAGCATCCGAATCTCTGAAACACCAGAAAGAGGGGGTCAGGATAACAGCACCCTATTTGTTAAAGGCTGCCAATCCCCAAGTGGTTCAGTCGGAAAAGCAATGGATTTAGAGTCAGAGGATTCTGGATGAAATATGGACTCTATCATTCACGTAATTCTCTAGACCTCAATTTCCTCATCTATAAAATGTCAGGATTGGACCACATGACCTCCCAGGTCCCTTTGTAGCTGCAAATCTGTGATTCTGCAATCCTGTGACAGTCTAAGCAGATGTTTTTAACTCTTGAATTCCCTTTCTAGCTCTAAATCTATAGTCCTAAAACATCCTATGCATGTGCCCTACCTGCCCACATGACCCTTGACCCCTTATTTTCACTGACATCCACTCTCAAAATAACTTCTAATTCTGCCCTTTCTATACCAATTCTGTCCCCAGATCATGATCATTGCACTAGGAGTACTTATAGCACCATGGCAAAAGCACTAGATTTGGAGCTGAATGATCTGGAGTCAGATGGCAACTAGCTGTGTGATCTTGAGCAGGTCACCTAACCTCTCTGGACCTTAGTTTCCTCATCTATAAATTGAAGAGATTGGATTAGATGACTTCTAAACATCCCTTCCATCTCTTAAATTCATTATTACCTTATTATTCTGGGTTCTTCCTCTGGACTCCTCTGACTCTGGGGGGATTCTAGAACAGAATCTTCTAGTCTGTCGTCATAACTCTAAGCTCAGATCTATTTCCAGAATTCCCCCTCAGGAAATCTTCTGCTGGGTTAATGCAATTCTTAGCCCCTGAGGACTCCCTCCACACTCAAAACCAGAACAAAGGCAATTAGACTTAAACTGTCAGAAACACAAAGTTGAAATGAGTCTTAAAGGACATCAAGTTCTGTACATTCTTGAGAATTAATCCCCTTTACAATTTCCCTGAGAATTATTCAACTTCTTCTTAATGACCTCCAGGGATGGGGAACTCAGTATACCCAAAGAGAAAATAAAGAGAGAAAAGGTGCAGAGGGGGCAGGAAATATGTAGAGAGAGAACATGTGGAGTATACTTGCACACATATACACACAAACATGTGTGTGTACATGTATCATAAGATTCCTTGAAAGATGTAACTGATAATACTATTCAACCCTCTTAATATCAAATGAGGTAAAAAATTATGCTTGCCAACAGCATCTGTATCAGTCATGGAGGATATCTGCAATACTATGCAAATGGAAAAGGTATATAGATAGTAAGGTTTTCCAGGTTCTGCTGTCTGCAGATAACATAGGGCTGAGAGCTTCAAGCCCTATAATATTGCATTTTCCTAAATGAGTGCCATAATCACTTAAAAGAGTTTGGCTAACCATCCAAACAGAAAAGTCAAGTGGATGAAGAATACTTATCATCCAGACTATGACATGCAGTTGGATCAATACATATATCTTACAGAGAAACTACCTATGGACAATGAGCTAAGGGAAAAACCAAACAGAAGGAGGAAGAGAATGGGCTGAATTACATTTGGGAAACTGAATGATATTATTAATGACCTCAAACTTCTCCCTGAACCAAAGGACTCATCTTTTAAATAACAATATTCTTCCAGTGGTGCTGTATAGTGGTGACAAGTCATATAATGCCACAGTTTCCAAAGAATTAAAGTTGCAGGCCACTTAATGAGCAACGGAGAGGCACATTTGGTCACGAACTAGGCTCCAGCATATATACCCAACAAAAAATTGCAATTAAATTATCAGCAAAATGTAAAGCTAGGGAAATAAGTGAGCCAATAAGGTAAGGACAATACAGGATAAGTAAGTTATAGCCAATATGCTCCCTAAGTACCTACATAACATCAAAAGATTTAGAGGAAGGCCCCAGCACCACTGTTTGGCACCCCCTCCCCCTCCATGAAAGATTTATGGGATAATATGGACAAGAGCTTCATAGTATCATTAAATGGGTTACTATAAAGAGGTATACATGTGTATAAATGAGTTACATCAGCATCAATAATATCACAGGCCCATCTCAAGTTGATACTGATATTTGAAATCAATAGTTTCTATCCCTTATATACACTTGTGATGTTATTACTTACAACAGGTGGGGAAAAAAACTTTTCTTTCAATGAGTTTTTACTAAAAATATTCCTAGTAAAAATATCCAACAAGCAAAAGATCTATTATTGTCTTCATCCGTATTTCTATTGACAGTATCAATATCTATTCAGGCTCCCAGGTTTACAACCTCTGTGATACCCGATTATTCACTCTCATTCATCCCACACATATAATAAGTTGCCAGATCTGGTCATTTCTACCTCTACACCCCTTTCAAATGTGATTTTTTTTCCCCTCCACCCACAGTCACTCCAAGAGTTAAGGCCCTCATCACCCCTTGCAATAGCTTTCTTAAGGGAGCCCTGTCTTAAGTCTTTCCCCACTCCAAAGCTTCCTCCATATAGTTACCATACTGATTTTCCTAAAGGACAATTCAGACCGCGGAACTCCAAATACCCCTTCTCAATAAACCTCGGTAGTCCTTACTATCTCTAGAATCAGACAGAATCCTCTGATATTTAAAGTCCTTCTAAACTGGACATATAACACATTATTCTTCCTCTTCATGCCATTTTATATTTTTCTGTTTCATGACGTGGGGCCAATAGTGATGAGTCTCTTTGAATTCTGCCAAGCTAGTCCTCAAAAAGCAGATTCATTCTGTTGCCAGGACATATTCAGATCATTCTCAAATTTCTTCTTCTCTTACCTCTATCCTGAATGTTCATAACTTCAAACTTAAGTTGACTAAAAGCAAACTCTTCTTCTCTCCCCTGACCCCAAACAATCTCCTTCCTTCATACTTAGTTATTTCTGACAGTGATACTGCCATTCTGCCAATCCCACAGGTTCAAAACCCTGAGGTCATAATTGATTCTTCTTACTCTTCCCATACCTAATAATCTCTACATGCTACCAATTCTTCCTACATAACGCTTCTCAAATCTGACTCACCTTTCTAGTCTCATTTCCATTACCTATGTTTAGTTGTTAATAAGTTCAACACAAACAAAAAATGTGACCTACCTGCTAAAAACTTAACAATATATTGTGGCACATTGATACAAGTATAGTGTCCATATGAAAGTAAACAATAATCCCATTACACTCTGAAACAGATAAAACTAAAATAGTGTATTCAATTCTGGGTAACACAATTTAAGTAAGAAACTGCCAGACTCAAGTACATACAGAGAGGGGCGACTAAGATGGTAAGAGATTTCGAAATTATGTTACACAGAAAAGTTTAAAGAACTAGAAATGTTTAGTATAAAGAAAGCAGAAGTTTAATGAATGTCAGGGATTTTGAGGAAAGGAGTCTTAGTTTGGGTGACAAGAGTGCCTTAGGTGACACTGTGGTATAGTGGAGAAAGTAGGAATGTAAGAGTCAAAAAATATGGAGTCAAATCCCAACTCTGCCACTAACTACCTATGTGACCTTGGACCAGCCATAACTTCTTTCAGCTTCAGTTTTCTCACCTATAAAATTAGAGGGTTACATAATATGGCCTCTGAGGTTCCTTCTAAATACAAATTTATGATCCTGCTATCTCTTCCAAGTCTTAATATTGTGTGATTCTAGTTCAGGTCTTCATCACCTCACACCTGCTAAAATACCTTGCCCACTACTATTTAACTGTCCTACAATTCTTTCAAGACTTATCTGAAGCTCCTCCTCCTTCATTAAGCCCTGCTTTCTCAATGGCACTATATAGACCTCTCTGTCTTTGCTGTTTCCCCTGAGTTCCTAATTTATCATATGACTCATTTCATACTCAGTATATGCTATAATACACTCGTGCAAAAAGTGCGAAGGACTTGAAGGTGTAAGACAAGAGTTTAAATCCTGGTTCTTCCACTTACTCGGTTGTGTAACTGTGGAAAAATCTCTTAACCTTCTCTTTGTCTCAGTTTCCTTATCTGTAAAACTTAGCTTAGAATATTTGTTTTACTTAACTCACAGGATTGTTGTCAAGTCAACAAGTATTTATTAAGCCCTAATTATATGTCAGGCACTGTGGTAAGCACTGGGAAAATAAAGAAAAACAAAAACAGTTTCTGCCCTCAAAGAAGTCATAATTGGGGGTGGAGGAGTGGCAGAGGAAGGAAGAAACACAACATACAAACTATTATATTATGTTCAAACAAGATTGTGTGTGTGTGTGTGTGTGTGTGTGTATGAGATATGGACATAGATAGATAGGAGATAACTTGGAGTAACTTTAAAGGGAAGGTAGTAGTAGCATTAAGGTGGACCAGAATTCTTGCAGAAAGAGGATTTTAGCTGAGATTTGAGGAAAGCCAGGAGACAGAGGTGAGAATTCCAGGTATGGAGGACACCCACTTAAAATGCATAAGATAAAAGTATCTTGTATAAGAAAAAGCAAAATCAGTCACTGGATCCCAGAGTATGTGGTGGGAAGTAAGGTGTAAGAAGACTGGAAAGGTAGGAAAGGGCCAGATTATAAAGGGCTTTAAAAGCCAAACAGAGGCAGCATAGTGAATACAGCATAAGACTTGGGAGTCAGGAAGATAGGGCAATCTGCCTCAGACCCTGTACTAGCTGCATGACACTGGGCAAGTCACTTAGCCTCTCTGTGCCTCAGTTTCCTAATCTGTAAAATGGGGATAATGGCACCTACCTCATGGGGTTGTTGTGAGGATCAAATAAGTTAACATATGTAAAGCATTTTACAAACTTTAAAGTACTACATAAATGCTAGTTAATATTATTTTACATTTGATCCTAGAGATAATAAGAAACCACTAGTGTTTATTGAATACGGCAGTGAAATGGCCAGACTTATGCTTAGGGAAAATAACTCTGATAGCTGAGTGGAGAATGAATGAGAATGTAAAGAGTCGAGGACTTCCTGCTGCCGGGAGCCAAGATGGCAAAGTAAAGAGGTAGTCGCTCTCACCCTCTCCTATCAACCTCTGAAAACCCAGAAAATATCACCCCAGAAAAAACCCTGAAACAGCTGAACCAGAAGAAAGATGGGGAGCAGCAGTGCAGTAGCCCAGGTAGCTAGAGGGATTAACGGGAAGGCCCCTCTTACCCTAGGGGAAGGGGAACAGTAAGGGACCAAGAATTGCCCAGTCAGCTAGTGGAAAGACCCACTTTAGCACACCAGGAGGAGATTCTGGTGCCTCAGCATTCTAGCAAACAGGTCTCCCAGTGCCTCAGCAAAAATAAGGGAAGCAGCACTACAAAGGGCCCCAGGCGGATAAGCACCCTGCAGCATTCCTCTGAAAGGAGCTGAAAAAAAGCAACATAGAGTGGCAGGAAAGTTCCAGCCTCGCTGATTCCAGCCCAACACCAGGTAAGCTGTCAGAACCCTACAGCCTCCAACTGTCAACCAGGAGGAGATCCCGAAGCCCAGGTGGTCGAGCAGGCAAACACCAACAGCTGGACCTCCGAGTGCCTCAGTGAGGGCAGAGGAGCCAGTGGAAACCAGCTCAGAAAACCACCAGGTGCCTCGGCATCCTACAGCAAAGGAGTCTCCCAGTGCCTCAACAGAACTAAGGGAGGCAGCACTGCAAGGGGCCCCAGGCAGATAAACACCTGGCAGCACTCATCTAAAAGGAGCTGAACAAAGCTAAAAGAAAGGAAACGCAGGCAACCTAGATTTGCCTGAAAGTCCCAGCCTTGCTGATTCCAGCCCAACAGCAGGTAAGCTGCCAGAACCCTAGCCGCCAAGTGCCAACATAAGAGACCCCAGCACACAAAGCCAGTGACCAAGACCTAGGCTTCCAACACAAGAAGCTTGGGTCAGTGCCCTCTGCTCTCTGCTCCCCAGCAGGAGAGCATAATCTCTTTAAAGGCCAGGGAACAAAAAAACACCACGAATAAAAAGAAATGTACGATAGACTCATAATTATGAGAAGAGTGAAGATCAAGACAGAAATTCTTAAGAGAGCAACACTGTCATCAAACCCACATCTGCAACATCAAAAGAGAATATCAACTGGTCTGAAGCCTAAAAAGCCTTCTTAGAAGAGCTCAAGAAGGATTTTAAAAGTAAATTAGAGAGGTAGAAGAGTTCTTAAAAAGTACAATTGGCCAACTGGAAAAAATTACACTGAAGAAAACAAGTCCCTAAAAAACACAATTGGTCAACTGGAAAAAAAGTACACTGAAGAAAACAAATCCCTTAAAAATACAATTGACCAATTGGAGAAGAAAGTACAAAATCTAACAGTAAAAAATATGTTAAAAATTAGAATTGAACAAATGCAAACTAACGACTCTATGAGAGAGCAAAAATCAGTCAAACAGAAACAAAAAAATGAAAACGTAAAATACCTCATGACTACTGACCTGGAAAATCGATCCAGGAGAGACAATTTAAAAATCATAGGCCTACCTGAAAATCATGATGAAAAAAGGAACCTGGACAATATCCTTCAGAAAATCATAAAGGAAAACTGCCCTGAAGTCCTAGAACCAGAAGATAAAATAATTATAGAAAGAATCCACCGCTCCCCGCCTGAAAGAGATCCCAAATTGAAAACACCAAGAAATATAATAGCTAAATTCCAAAATTACCAGATTAAAGAGAAAATACTGCAAGCAGCTAGAAAGAAACAATTTAAATATCATGGGACCACAGTCAGGATTACACAGGACCTTGAGCCTCTACATTAAAAGACCACAGGGAGTGAAACATGATATTCTGTAAGGCAAAGGAGCTTGGAATGAAGCCAAGGATTAACTACCCAGTGAAAATGAGTGTGATTTTTCAGGGAAGGAGATGGATGTTCAAAGAAATAGGGGACTTCCAGGCCTTTCTGATAAAAAGACCGGAGCTCAACAAAAAATCTGATCTTCAAGTACAGGATTCAAGAGAGACATAAAAGGTAAATGGGACAGAAAGATACAATATGTTGTTAATAAGGGCAAAATATTTACATCCCTACAAGGGAAGATGACACTTGCAACTCTTGAGAACTGTATTGTTATTATACCATGTTAAAGGAGTATACAAAGGAGTATACATAAAGGGGGTGGATATAAATTGACTTTGATGTAATGATAAAAAAAAAAATCTAATCAAGTGGGTTAAATGGATCCAAGTAAATGGATTAGTCCAAGCTAAGAAAATGTACTGAGAAAGGAGGAGGCAGACAAGGGTAAATTACATTACAGGAAAAGACACAAAAACCTATTAGAGCAGAGGTAAAGGAGGGAGGAGGATGAGCATTGTTTGAACCTTACTCTCATCAGATTTGGCTCAAGAAGGGAATAACATAATCAGGTATAGAAATCTAACTTGCACTAGTAGGAGGGAAAAGGCAAAAGAAGGGAGGGAAGAAGCAGTAAGGGTAAAGGGGAAGAAAAGGGAAAGGGATAATAGAAGGGAGGTGGGACTGAAGGAGGTGGTGGTCAAAAGCAAAATACTAGTGAGGAGGGTAAGGAGAAAGGAGAAAGAAAAGCATAAACTGGGGAAAAAACGATGGAGAAAAAGACACAGATAGTAATCATAACTGTGAATGTGAATGTGATGAACTCTCCCATAAAACAGAAGCGGATAGCAGAATGGATTAAAAACCATAATCCTACAATATGCTGTTTACAGGAAATACATCTGAAAAATAGTGACACATACAGGGTAAAGGTAAAAGGCTGGAGCAGAATATATTATGCTTCAGCTGAAGTAAAAAAAGCAGGGGTAGCAATCCTGATCTCAGACAAATCAAAAGCAAAAATAGATCTTATCAAAAGAGATAAGGAAGGAAATTACATCCTGCTAAAAGGCACCACAGACAATGAAGTAATATCATTACTAAACATATATGCACCAAGTGGTATAGCATCTAAATTCTTACAGGAGAAGTTCAGGGAGTTACAGGAAGAAATAGACAGCAAAACTATACTAGTGGGGGACCTCAACCTCCCCCTCTCTGAACTAGATAAATCTAACCACAAAATAAACAAGAAAGAAGTTAAGGAGGTGAATAGAACATTAGAAAAGTTAGGTATGGTAGACCTCTGGAGAAAAGTGAATGGGGATAGAAAGAAATATACTTTTTTCTCGGCGGTACATAGCACATACACAACAATTGACCATGTATTAGGGCATAAAAACCTCACAATCCAATGCAGAAAGGGAGAAATATTAAATGCATCCTCTTCAGATCATGATGCAATAAAACTATTATGTAATAAAGGGCCATGGAAAGATTGACTAAAAAGTAATTGGAAACTAAATAATCTAATCCTAAAAAATGATTGGGTCAAACAACAAATCATAGAAACAATCAATAATTTCATTCAAGAGAATGACAATAATGAGACAACATACCAAAACTTATGAGATGCAGCAAAAGCAGTTCTTAGGAGAAGTTTTATATCTCTAAATGCTTACATAAATAAAATAGAAAAAGAAGAGATCAATGAATTGGGTATACAACTAAAAAAACTAGAAAAAGAACAAATTAATTAAACACCAAATTAGAAATATTGAAAATCAAAGGAAAAATTAATAAAATGGAAATTAAGAAAACTATTGAACTAATAAATAAAACTAAGAGCTGGTTTTATGAAAAAACCAACAAAATAGATAAACCTTTGGTTAATCTAATTAAAAAAAAGAAAGAAAACCAAATTGCTGATATAAAAGAATGAAAAGGGTGAAGCTACCACCAAGGAAGAAATTAAAACAATAATTAGGAATTATTTTGCCCAACTATATGTCAACAAATTTGACAATCTTAGTGAAATGGATACAGTTAGAAAAATATAAATTGCCCAGATTAACAGAAGAGGAAGTAAAATACTTAAATAACCCCATCTCAGAAAAAGAAATTGAACAAACCATTGATGAACTCCCTAGGAAAAAATCTCTAGGGCCAGATGGATTTACATGCGAATTCTATCAAACATTTAAAGAACAATTAATTCCAATACTATATAGACTATTTGGTAAAATAGGTGAAGAAGGAGTCTTACCAAATTCTTTTTATGATACAAATATGGTGCTGATACCTAAACCAGGAAGAGTCAAAACAGAGAAAGAAAATTATAGACCAATTTCTCTAATGAATATAGATGCAAAAATTTTAAACAAAATATTAGCAAATAGATTACAGCAACTTATCACAAGAATAATACACTATGACCAGGTAGGATTTATACCAGGAATGCAGGGCTGGTTCAATATAAGGAAAACTATCAGCGTAATTCATCATATCAACACCAAAACTAACAGAAACCACATGATCATCTCAATAGATGCAGAAAAAGCTTCTGACAAAAAACAACGCCCATTCCTATTAAAAACACTAGAGAGCAGAGGTATAAATGGAGTCTTCCTTAAAATAATAAACAGCATCTATCTAAAACCTTCAGCAAGCATAATATGTAATGGGGACAAGCTAGAAGCATTTCCAATAAGATCAGGGGTGAAACAAGGATATCCATTATCACCACTGTTATTCAACATCATATTGGAAACGTTAGCTTTAGCAATAAGAGAAGAAAAAGACATTGAAGGCATTAGAATAGGCAAAGAAGAAATAAAGCTATCACTCTTTGCAGATGACATGATGTTATACTTAGAGAATCAAGTAAAAAACTACTTGAAATAATAAACAACTTTAGCAAAGTTGCAGGTTACAAAATAAACCCACATAAATCATCAGCATTTCTATATATTACCAACAAAGCCCAACAGCAAGAGATAGAAAGAGAAATTCCATTTAAACTTACTGTAGACATTATAAAATATTTAGGAGTCTACCTCCCGAAACAAACCCAGGAACTCTATGAACACAATTACAAAACACTTTTCACGCAAATAAAGTCAGATCTAAATAATTGGAAAAACATCAGTTGCTCATGGGTAGGCCGAGCTAATATAATTAAAAATGGCAATTCTACCTAAGCTAATTTACTTATTCAGTGCCATACCAATCAAACTACCAAAAAATTATTTTATAGAGTTAGAAAAAATAATAACAAGATTCATTTGGAAGAACAAAAGGTCCAGAATATCAAGAGAACTAATGAAAAGAAATGCAGGGGAAGGTGGCCGAGCCATTCCAGATCTTAAATTGTATTATACAGCAGCAGTCATCAAAACTGCTTGGCACTGGCTAAGAAAGAGAGTGGTGGATAAGTGGAATAGGTTAAATATGCAAGACACAGTAGTCAATGACTATAGTAATCTATTCTTTGATAAGCCCAAAGATTCCAGCTTCTGGGATAAGAACCCACTCTTTGAAAAGAACTGCTGGGAAAACTGGAAAAGAGTGTGGCAGAAACTAGACACAGACCAAAATCTCACACCATATACCAAAATAAAGTCAAAATGGGTTCATGATTTAGATATAAAGGCTGACACTATAAGCAAACTGGGAGAGCAAGAAATAGTTTACCTGTCAGATCTACGGAGAACAGAAGAATTCATGACTAAACAGGAGATGGAGAACATTAAGAAAAGCAAAACAGATCATTTTGATTACATTAAATTGAAAAGTTTTTGCACAAACAAAGCCAATGCAACTAAGATTAGAAGGAAGGTGGAAAATTGGGAAAGAATTTTTACAATCAGTCTCTCTGATAAGGGCCTCATTTCTAAAATATATAGAGAATTAAGTCAAATTTGTAAGAATACAAGTCATTCCCCAATTGATAAATGGCCAAAGAATATGAACAGTTCTCAGATGAAGAAATTAAAGCCACCTATAGTCATGTGAAAAAATGCTCTAAATCACTATTGATTAGAGAAATGCAAATCAAAACAACTCTGAGGTACCATATCACACCTATCAGATTGGCCAACATGACAAAACAGGAAGATAAATGTTGGAGAAAATGTGGGAAAATTGGAACACTAATGCATTGTTGGTGGAGTTGTGAAATGATCCAACCATTTTGGAGAGCAATTTGGAACTATGCCCAAAGGGCTATAAAAATGTGCATACCCTTTGACCCAGCAATAGCACTTCTAGGGCTATATCCCAAAGAGATCACACAAACCAGAAAAGGACCCACATATACAAAAATATTCATAGCAGCTCTTTTTGTGGTGGCAAAGAATTGGAAATTGAGAGGATGCCCATCAGTTGGGGAATGGCTGAGCAAGTTGTGATATTTGAATGTGATGGAATACTATTGTGCTGTAAGAAATGACGAACAGGCTCACTTCAGAAAAACCTGGAAAGACTTGTATAGTCTGATGCTAAGTGAAATGTGCAGAACCAAGAGAACGTTATACACGGTAACGGCCACATTGTGTGATGACTAATATTGATAAACTTAACCCTTCCTAGCAATACAAGGATCTAAGACATCTCCAGAGGCCTTGTGATGGAAAATGCTATCCACATCCAAAGAAAGAACTATGGAAGTTGAATTGCTATTTTTTTTTCTCTTCTGTTGAGTGTTGTTTCCTCTTTCTGATGGTTCCTGCTATTGGTTTTAATTATTACTTACAACATCGCTAATGTGAAAATATGTTTAATATGAACATAAATGTATAGCCTATATCAGAGTGTGCACTGTCTTGGGGAGGATGGTGGGGAGGAAGGGGGAGAAAAATTTTAAACTCAAAAGCATATAGAAGTTATTATTGATAAATCAAAATAAATTAATTTAAAAAAAACAAAAAGAAAAAAAAAGAAAGACCTAGAGATATACTTTGTTGAATATAAGAAATCTATAATAATCATATCAATCACTTCTTATTTAGAGAAACATGAGAGGACTTATATGAACTGATCCAAAGTAAAAAGCACCATGATTAAAATAAAAGTACCTACTATTACTATAATATACATTGAAAGAACAATAACAATAATAAAAAACAGAAGACTATAAAAAAAAAAACAGAATGTAAAGTGTCTTAAGGCAGGGAGACCCACCAAGAAGTCTACTGTAACAGTTCAGATATGAAGTGAAAAGGGTCTGCAACAGGATAGTGACAGTGTCAGAGAAGAGAAGCGGGAATATATAAGAGATGTTGTGAAGGCAGAACTGGTAAGACTTGGCAAAAAGACTTTGGCAAAAAATTGGATATACGACACACCATACATACACTATACAAATGCAAACTTTTTTTATTTTTTATTTTATTATCTTTAATGTGAAAAATTATTTTTGTATATGTGCTCTCTCCCCATCTAAACATGAGTTGGTTGTTGTCCTTCGTGCTTGAAAAGGACCAAAATGATATCACTCCCTTGGAGTCAAGGTACGGTGTGTCTGACTGTGGCTGATCAGTCCAAAATGAGCTTGGAAGGTTCTACCACAAGTAGGGCACAAATAGTCCATATGAACATTTGTAGGGGAGATGTCTAAATTTGCGCATCTCACATTTCTTTTGAGCTTCTGCAATTCTGCTTTGCTCATAGAGCACAGAGCCTTCTTTGATCTAGACATAGTAAGCCTTTCAAGGGAAGCCCATCTATACATAGTAAGCCCTTTAAAGGAAAGGGCAATGCCATATCTTACTGTATCCTCACGAACAATGTTCAATATATTTGATGATGATGAAAGGAAAATCTCACTAGACATACGGTCTTCATGCTAGTTTTCTACAAATATTTCAATACTTATTAGCACTACTGAGATCAATCTTTAAATGCTGAAGATTTGATTGTGACATGGGCAACTAGCATTTATCACTCATAATACTAATGATATTAAATTCAAGAAAAGGGTGAACCATTTTTACATTTTTTTCTGATGGTGCTAAAGCCTCCCTGACCAATGATGCAAGTAGAAGATACAAAATCACTGGATTCATCAGAGACTATATATTGGTTTTAAAAGATGCTTCTTATAGGTGTAGAGAGATTTTTTTTTCTTTCCCTGGACTAATTCATTCTAAACTGAGAAATCATTTTGAAACTGGGAGAAAAAAAAAAGCTTGTCAAAAAATATTTCAATAAATTCATGAAAGACAATACAGGAAATATTAAAGAAGACAACTGATAACTCCTTTTGCAACATATGCCCTAGTTTATACATCCAAGAGAATACAGGGCAAGATGATCATGGATCTCACCTAATATGGCAAGGTTTCTCTTATGTAAAGCTCTACTTTTTATTTTCATAATAAGAATTAGGAGAAAAATGAAAGTGACAATTGAAATATGTGAACAGTTTCAGTTTCTCCTTTTTACTTAATATTTCAAAGGATGCATAACTTTATTGATATGGCTGTTCCCTTTAATAGTGAAGACCACAATCTAGCAACACTTTCTCATTCTGGGTAAATTCATGTCCTCCTATAAGTTCTCACTAAAAAAAATCTACATAATGTGGTTGAAGCCTTCTGGTAGGTCTTTTAATATTCCAAGGTCGCTAGGTGACACAGTCAATAGAGCACTGGGCCTGAAGTGAGGAAGACCCAAGTTCAAATCCAGCCTCAAGTCACTTACTAGTTGTGTGACCACGGATAAGTCACTCAACCTGTCCGCCTCACTCTTTTCAACTATAAAATGAGGATCATAATACCATCTACTAAACAAGGTTGTGAGGATCAAATGAGAAAATATTTGGAAAGCACTTAGTACAATGCCTGGAACACAGAAGATGCTTATTTATTCCCTTCCCACAGTAACAAATTCAACTCAAGTGTTCAGTCTTCACTCCTGTGGCGATCCCAACACCATTCCTAATCATATAATGTTAAGAGCACTGCCTAGAGTGAAGGTCACCTAGATTCACATTCCATCTATGATGCTTACCTGTGTGACTTTGGGAAAGTCATTAAACCCATATGATCCTCAGTTTCCTCATCTATAAAATGAAGGGATTGGAACTAGAGGACCTCTGACATCCAGACAGCTCTAGTTCTATAACTTTATGTTATCTTTACTTCACAAAAGTTTTACCCTATTGCTTCACTAATATGTGAGATGGCTCAGGGTCCTCAATTATGCCAGTGGAGTTAGAAGTAATCTAATTCAATTCCCTCATTTTACTGTTGTGGAAACTGAAAACTGGAAAGGTACCTAACATCATAAAGATAGATCATAAAAGGGATAACATTAGAAAGAAAATCTCCTGACTCCTGGTCCATAAGCAGTATGGACCTGCAAATTTTAGAAAAAGTTTTTTTAAAAAAAGGCATTACTTTAAAATGTTTCAAATATCAAACTTATTATCCCTGCAGTTATAAAACTTATGTTAAAGGATGTACTCTTTTAAAATAGTTATTAAATTGCATCTTTTGTGATTTGTTTTTGTTTAAATCAAATCTACTTATGTTAGTAATATAATTCACAGATTTCCAAAAAACTTAAGTTATTTTACTATTTAAACTGACCACTTCTCTTCTTCCTCAGAGTATATAAACTGAGGAAATTCAAAGGCACAAATCAACCTACACTGCTATTCGACACAAACAACCACTCACTAGCATATTATACATTAGCATGTTCACCAAAATTTAACTGTAAACAAAGAAATTATGATCCTAAAGTTATTAGTACACAAAGGAAGCTTGCAACTGAACATATTCAAACAGAATTTCAGTGGTAGATAAACTTTTACATCTAAAACAATACTCTAAAATTAACAAATCTGAATGTAAAATGGTCCCCAATTTTTAGATACTATTCCAAGCACGTTGCTATAAATGTTAAAACTGTACTCTACTGTAATTTTTGTCACAAAGTTTTATTTCAATAGATGTATTTGTCACAATACAGTATTGTAAGTATTTAAACAAATGGCATTTGAGAAGTCCTAAATGCAAATCTGAAAGTGAAATTTGGTAATTTTGGTCTTTCTTTTTCTATTGCTAAAAGTTGAAATGATCAAAACAAAACCATTCACACATCCTAAATATCAACAGATCATTATGTCCAAATTGGGAAACTACGATGTATTTAGAAGGTGCTTTATTTCCCTATTTATTAGCTGACTAATCATAATTTATTAAGAATCACAGAATTGCAGAGTTGGAAAACATCAAAAGGGTCATCTAATACAATTCCTACCCCCCAAATAAATCATATCTCCATTACCTCCCAACAAGTGATCATTCTCTACATGAAAACCTCGTAATCCTTCTCAGGTAAAGTAGAAATCTGCTTCCTTATTACTACTAACCCTTGGTATTAAGTCTGCCTTCTAGGACTGATCAGGACACATTTAATTCCTCTTCCACATGAATGTATTTCAAAAATTTGAACACAGCTATCATGAATACAATGTGAGAGGGGCTGTAGGAAGACAGACACAGTAACCCCTTGCTGGAAGCTATGAAATGGAAAACATCTTAATTAAATAAGAAGTTAGTCATTTAGTTAGTAATTTGTTTTATTACCTTTCGACATCCCAATATTCATTTTATATCCCAAGGAGGTAAAACCCATAGATACTCTAAGATTCTTAGACAGATACACAGATAGACAGATAGATGGACAGACAGTCAGATAGACAAATAAAGCTTGGAACCAAATATGTTCAAACAGAATTTCAGTGGTAGTCTGAAACAATACTCCAAAATCAACAAATCTGAATGTAAAATGGCCTCCACTTTTTACATACAATTCCAAACATTTTGTCATGAGTATTAAAATTACACTACATTGTAACTTTTGTCACAAAACTTTATTTTAATAAAAAGATGTCACAATATAGTATTGTAAGTACAGTATTTAAAATTACACATATATACACACACATATATTTGTGATATATAATATATATTCATAGCACTACTATTCATAGGTGGAAAATGTGTCTAAGATTAAGAAATGCCTGAACAAACAGTGGTATATCCATGTAAATGAATATGACTGTGCTAGTGTGGTAAAACCAACAAAACTTTAACTTGTGCAATACTTTCCATATCATCTTCTCTCTATAATTTCATACCTCCTTCTTATATTAGTGAATAAATTTACATACATAATATTTACTATATTCATATACAAGCATAATTCATATATATGTATATTTGTGCAAATATACATATAGAGTTATCTATATATTAATAAGACCTTTATCCCCTTTTTACAATCTTTGTGTATGAGAAGTTTATTTCTCTTCTCATACAGAATATGAATTATCATTTCACATGTAGAATCCCAGAGTGGAGGGAGGAAGGTACATAAGAACTTCTATAAAGCTGCTGATTCCTCATTTGAGAAAATAACCTAAGGTCATTCTCCTGGCACCTGCCAGGTAATAGGCATGTATACTTTGTTAATTGTCCCTGGCATTGTGCTTTGACCTCCCAAAATGAACCAAGAAGATCTCTTCCACTTTGCCCAATATAACATCATATATAAAATGTCCATCTAGACACAGATGGTTCCATAGCAACAGGCATATTAGAAAATATACTCTATGCCTACACACACACACACACACACACGCTTAGCTAACTTTTGAGTAAATCAATAAACATTCTACTCCCCTACTCTCATACCGATCAAAGAATTACTATCTTCAAAGATCCCAAAGCAGAGATGATAAAGCAAAAATAGCAGATAATGCTTTGATACCCAACAATAATCAAGAAAAAATGAAAATGAGGAACAATCTCTAATGTATATCAGAGATGGAACTTTTCCTATACAAACAAGAAAGTTGGGAAGTCATCATTGTAAATGCCACAACACAACAATCTGGGAAGCTGTTATATACCATTGCCCCAGTCAGGGTGCAGATTTGAAGGCCCAGTCCCTGTTCTAACTGGCTGTAAAAATTACATTTAATAAATCCCCACTGGAAACATAAGCCTTGTGCACAGATTTCCTTATCCCACTTTAGCCTGGACACTTGGATTACAATTCACTTGAAAGGGTAATTGCCACCAAATGAAGAAATTGAAATTATCAGGAGAAATTGTTAGTCTCCCGTTTATTTTTCAATTCCTTGTAACTCAAAGAGTCCTCAAATCCAATTGCTGAAGTAAGCCAAATTTAGATGCAAATAACAGAAAAATTATAACTTCAGAGAAACATTGGAAGATTTTTATTAATGCAGTTAAGAAAACAGAACCAAAAGAAAAATACATATACTGAAAACAACAATATACATTTTAAAAAATTAAAAAGTAATACAACTCAAGCTTGGTGTCAAAGCATACAGCATATAAAATATATAGCTTTCCCTTTAGTAAACAATCAATAAACCACAAAAATGTATGAAAGTAACACTGATTCAGGGAATTTCCTGAGGGGTAGGGGGATAGGTGTATATGTTAGATTGCATCTATTGTGAAAAAAGAAATGGGGGTCTTTGGTTCCTAACAACTAGAAAGATGGTAAAGAAACCTAGCTCTCCCATAAAAACACCAGACAATATTTGAAAAGGGCTCAGAAAAACTAATGATAAAGAAAACAGAAAATAAACAGAAGTAAGCATTTCTATCTAGAACATTGCAAAGAAAAAAGTCAGAAGCCAGTAGCAAGAGCAAGTACAGTCACTACAGAAATAGTGAGAAGTTAGCCAAAGAAACAAAAAGAACCAAACCAGGAAAGTCAATGTCACATCCAACAAAAGGGCATAAAGAAAACCAGCACTCTGAAGGGGGTATGGTAGTAGTGTCACAAATCAAGGTGAGCTCCAATAATCACAGACCTAAAGCCAAATCCCGGACTTAGCCAATGAGAATAGAAGCCAATAGAACATAACCATCCCCTACAGTTTACTGCAAAGGGAGACAGAGCCAATCTGTGTACTCAGAGCACTGGGAGCCCCACACAATAGGAGACAGTGCCAGTTCAGCACATGGGCACTGGCACCAGAACTGTGCAAGAAGTCAAAGTGATCTCAAACACAGCACTGGGTCTGTGAGAACAACAGCAGAGGTGGAGCCAGATGATTAGGGATCATAGCAGAAGAAAGACTGGCTGTGACCAAAATCCATACCAGTAACCAAAAGACTGAGAGAAAACTCAGTGAATGAAGTAGAGCGTGGAGCTAATTATCAGTCAACTCTACCCAGATTGACTGTGGCAAAAACATCCAGAACACAAAGATGATAAAATAAATAAGATCTATCCAACTCATATATAAGGGCTAGAAAAAAAAGAGCACGAAATTTCAATCCAAAAGCTAAAAATGAATAAACAAAAGAAAATATCAAACATAATGAGGAAATACTATGGAGTAAGAGAAAACCAAAAGATAAGCTAAGAAGAGAGCAACCCTACAAAAATTCTAAGCAGAGCTTCAGAGAAAAAACTGTTTGGCCACAAGGACAAAAAGGGCTAGAAGAAATGAAGCTGGATACAAAAACTGAAATTATAAATGGAATTAACATTCAAGAAGAAAAAAAAATGTAGAAAAACATAATAGAATAGGTTAATAATCTTACTCAAGTAGTAGACTCCCTACAAAAAATAAAATACACTAAACTGTACTCAATAACTTCAAAAATACAACAAATATTAGAACAAAGTCAGAAAACTGGAAGAAAAAAGAAAAGAAAAGAAAACAAAGAAAGAAAACCTAAGGTATTCTGTTGAAATCAACTAACCTGGAAAATGTCAAAGAGAAAATTTTGAGATCATCAGATTCCCATAAAAGTATGAACAAACAAAAACCTGGGTATTTATTTCAGGAAATCATAAAAAGAAACTACCCAGATCTAATAGAACCAAAGGGCAAAGGAAAAATAAAAATAATTCGCCAATCACCTCCTGAACACCCCTAGGATCATTACAGTCAAAATCAAAAGCTGCCACAGAGAAAAAAATATTAGAGGTATCCAGGAAGAAAGAGTTCAAGAAACAAGAATCAGTTGGAATAGCACAAAAATTAGCAGTAACTACTACAAAGGAGAGAAAACTTTGGAATATGCTCTTCCAAAATGCAAAAGATAATGGTTTGAAAACAAGAAGACTTACCCTGCAAAACTAAGTATAATCCTACAAGAGGAAAAAAAAAATCAAGCTTCAATATAACAGAGGACTCTGAAACATTCCTGATAGGACCACAAAAAAAAAAAAGGACAGAGTTAAGGAGATATTCTGAAATGCAAACAAAGGAAGTCAAGTGAAACCTATAAACGTAAATATATATATGTGTGTGTATATATATGTATACATGCATATACATATATTTAAAGCAACTGAAAGAAGCTAAATGATTATGAAGTACTTAGAAACTAATAGAGGGAGAAAACTATCCCTCAGTCATAATGTCTTCAAGAGTCAAAGAAGAAGTTAAATAAGGTAAACACAGAACTTGAATATACTTTTGTTCTATTGCACTGGTTTTTAAAAAGAAAGAAAAAAGAATGGGAAAAGAACACAATCGGGAAGAAATAAAGAAGAGGAAAGAGCTTAATATTTCAAATAACAAGAATATATGAGAAAAAGCATGTAAACACGGAGAAAGGGATGAAGGGAAATGATCATCTCATGATCTGAAACAAATAAAGGAGAGTTAAACACACACACAAAGCCTGGTGTAGAAACATATTAATTTCAATAGGGAAACAGGAGAAAATGGTGAAAGGGGAAGGCAAGTAGAGTCAGAGAGGGAATAAGCAATCAAAACCAATTATTTTAAAGATCATATTTTAGATCATAAAGAGAATATGCTATTAAAAAGATCAAAAGAAAGTGTAAGAATCAGGACTGAGGTCTGTCCTTAGTAAAGGCAGAAGGGGCAAAAGAAGGGGAAAGGACTATTTCAATTACATATTACTAGTGTAGATCAGTTTATTTTTCTTTCTCCATCCCATTTTTCTTCATAAATGGGGAAGAGGAAGAAAAGAAGAAAAAGTAAGAGATTCTAATAGAGATAAGTAGTCATAATAGTAAAAGTGAATAGGATGAATTTGTCTGTAAAATAAAAGAGGGCAGAAGCCTGGATTAAAAAGCAGAATCCAATAACATGCTATTTACAAGAAACATATATAAAACTAAAGATTCACATAGAGTTAAAATAAAGGGCTAGAGCAGAGTTTATGATGTTTCAATCAAATTCAAATATGCACTGACACAGTTAAGGCAAAAAAGGCAAGAAAACAGCATTATGCTTATAGCCACCATAAATAATGACATAGTATCAATATGTAATATGTATGCACTGAAGATCATAACATGTAAGTATTTAACAGAGACATCATTTCAATTACTAGGAGAAATGGCAAAACTAACAGCTGGAGACCTCAAGGTGCCCCTCACATACTTAAATAAATCTAACAAAACAGATAAAGACGTTAAGGACTTGAAAATAATTTTACAAAACTTAGTTATGACATCTCTGGCAACTGCAGAATGGGATAGAAAGGAATATACATACTTTCAGCCACAAATGGAATATTTATATTTATTTTTATTTATTTTATATTTTATATATTTATTATTTTATATTTATTTATTTATATTTATTCTTGAATGCTAAGGCATATGAACTTCAAAAGTAAATGCAGAGAAGCAGAAATGCTAAATGTAACCTTTACAGACCCGAATACAGTAAAAAGGGCCTTTTAAAAAAGGATGCAAATTTAATGATAACAATAATAACTACCACTTATATAGTGTTTACTGTGTGCCAGAAACTATGCTAAGTGCTTTACAATTATTTCATTGGCTCTTCACAACAACCATGGGAATAGGTGCTATTATTATCCCCATTTTACAGATGAGAAAACTGATGCAAACAGAGGTTAAGTGACTTGGCCAGGATCACCTAGCTATTGTCTGAGGCTGGATTTGAACTCTGGTATACTTCACTCTAGGCCTGGAGTCACTGCACCACTTACCACTTTAGAAACTAAATCATTTAATCCTAAAGAAACGGCAGGTCAAAGAAAAAAAAAATCATAGAATCAATGGAAAATTTCCATAAAGAAAATAAGACAAAAAATTTTGAGATAAAGTCAAAGCACTCTTTAGGGGAAAATATATATCTCTAAATACTTACCAAAAGATAGAAAGAAACTATCAATGAATTAAGCAGGCAACTAAAGAAAATGCAAAAAGCAATAAATCAAAAAATTGCAACCAGACACAAAAAAAAGAATTTCTGAAAGTCTAAGAGAGAAATAAAATTGAAAATGCAAACTGAGAAGCAGAAAATCACTAAGTTGCTTAATATAATTAATTAGATGTTTTAAAAAAACTGATAAAATGGATAAGCTCTTAGCTAAACTAGTTAAAAGAAAGGAAAAGCAAATTGCCAATATCAAAAATGAAAAAGAAAATATACAACAAATGAAGAAATAAAAGAAATTCAAAAGTATTTTGCACAAAATTGATGACTAATAAATGATACATTATGAGAACAAGAAATAGAGAATTCAAATAACTCAATCGGAAAATAAAGAAATTAAAGAAGCTATAAAGGAGCTGCCAGCCAAGAGGAAGAGGAAACACCAAGGCCAAACAGATTTACAAATGAATTCTTGTATATTCAGATTCAAATAACAATCAATAACATTGTAAAACCTATTTGCAAAAATAGGGAAAGAAGAACCTTACCAAACTCCCTTGAATAGACAAATATAATCCTAATACCTAAATCAGGGAGAGGTAAAGCACTGAAAACTGCATACTAATACCTCTAAGGAATTTTGATGCAAAAATACTAAAAATATTATCAAAGAAGCTACAACACATTAAAAAGATTATATACTGTGGCAAGTCTGAATTTATGCCAGAAACTCAAGGTTGGTTTAATATTAGGAAACCTATAAATACAACAAACTATATTAATAACAAAAAAAAATCACATGATTATATTAATACATGAAGAAAAAGGCTTTTAATGCCCCTTTATTCTTCTGGAGAAAAAATGTTTAAAGCATAGGAATAAAATGGATTTTTCTTTAATATGATATATATGACCTATAAAAAACCCAAGAGCTAACATTTAAAAAAGAGAAATGCTAGAGGCCTTTTCAATAAGATTAAGATACAGCAGAAAGATTGTTACCAGTGATTTGACATAGTTCTAGAAATCCAAGATGGGGTATATAGAGTATTCAGAGAAGACTAGAACCTCTGGTGTGAGGTCTTGCCAAGCTTTGGTGTCCACCTTTCACCCAATTCTCACCTGTGGCTCCAAGAAGCTGTAACATGCACAGTGGCCACATCCCGGTAAAATCGTCAGCAGACAAGCTAAACCCATGTTGAGGGCAACCAACAGGCCTCAAACCCATGAGTGAGTTAGGGGGATGTCTACTCCAAGGATGTGAACACTTCCCCGAGGGGAATGAGAAGATGAGAACATTTTGTTCCAGTGACCATGAAAGTGTCTGAAGCAGGAGCTGTGGAGCACTTAGAACTTGGTCAGACACTGAAGATGCCAAGGTCATCCACTGCATCCTGGGCCAAAGCCAGTCACCCTGACTTTTTGTCTAGCCACTGGATTTCAACTACTCTGGAAGAAAGAATGAGCCTGATGACTTGCAACCGTGCCTCACTTAAATTCAGTTCACACACAAGTCAAGGCATCACCTTGTGATGTCACTGATTTTCTTTGAAATGAAGGACAAACAAGGAGAAGAAATTCAAGATATGTAGGTAATTGATACAAAGATATTGCAAGAATTATCACCCAATAAGTGGTCAAAGGATGAGATAACCAGTTGTCAAAAGAAAGGTAAGCTCTCAAGTCATATTTTAAAAAAAAAAAAAAGAGCTACAAATTACAAATAATAACAGAAATTAAAGACTGAGGTTCCATCTTATAAAAATAAGGTTGGTCAAGTAAATGAAAAATGCCACTGTTGGATAGGCTATGAAAATACAGGTACACTAAATACAATATTTCTAGAACTATGAAATGATTCAACCATTCTAGAAAGCAACTTAAAAGTA
This sequence comes from Vombatus ursinus, assembly GCF_900497805.2. Taxonomy (NCBI): domain Eukaryota; kingdom Metazoa; phylum Chordata; class Mammalia; order Diprotodontia; family Vombatidae; genus Vombatus; species Vombatus ursinus. The sequence goes on along the minus strand of NW_020947062.1, from coordinate 1,137,427 downwards.
CAAGGCAAAAGTCACTAGACTGTACATACTCTCTGATCCAGTGATATCACTACTAGCCATACACCTAAGAGATAAAAGAATAAAGGATCCAGATATACAAAAAAATCTATACCAGCACTTTTTGTTGTAGTAAAGAATTAGAAATCAAGTATGTCCCCATTAATCAGGGAATGGCTGAACAAATTGAAATATATGAATATAATGGATTGTTGCACTTTAAAAAATAAAACAAAGGAGATAAACACAAAAAACACGGAGGGACTTGTGTGAACCAAAACAGAGTAAAGTGAGCAGAACTAGAAGAACAACTTGTACAATGACGACAGGGAAAAATTTAAGAATGATAAGCACAATGACCAAATATATAACTCCTTAAGATTGATGATACAGCATGCTTTTATCACCTCCTGGCAGAGACATGATGGACTAAGGCTGCAGGATGAGACTTACTTTTCAGATACATCAGAGAGGGTCAATTTGTGAATCCTTTTTGTATGATCATGCTTGTTTGTTTCAAGGGAGGGATTTTATGAGGTAAAGACATTGAGGGGGCCCTCTGAGGAAAAATTATATTGATGAGATGAAGAAAAATTATATTGATATTAAAAAAAGAAAGAACTGGGTTGCCAACGGATCATTTTAAAAATAAACAAAAGAGAGAAGAAAGTTAAGAAGGGGATACAAACAATGAAGTCTTTTTTTTTAAAGGATACATAATGGAGATTCAGTTTCATATACAATCCCCGTTTCTTTTCTTCTCTGTTTAGGGAAATGTTCATGTTGATTGAGGTTTGTCAAGTCCACAATAATAAAGAGCAATTTTTTTAAAAGAGAAAAAAAAGGTTATCATGAAAAAAAAAACAATGTAAAGAATGCAATATTTTGAATTAGATAACCTTGTTTCAAATCCCAGCCATTAGACTCCTAAAATTTAATATTTCTAAGTGACAGTTTCCTCATCCATAAAATGAGGGACTTGGACTATAATCCTTAATGTTCCTTTCAATTCTCAATGTTACACTCCTACATCCAAATCTTAAGAATCTATAATTCTTCATCACTATTTTTCTTTGGGCCTTGTGAGAGAACAGGAAGGTGAATCTTGTAGTGTTAAATGTTTAATGTAGTATAAATGATCTGTTTATAAGAATTTGTTACTTTATCACAACACAATAGCAATTAGACATTTTTTACTCAATTCTTAGATTCGGTCATGGCACAAGGCTTTATGATCAGAATCACAGACAAAGTTGGAATTAATTAAAAAGAAACTAGTAAATGCTCAGAATGTACAAAGCACTGAGAATACAGTCAGTCAATAAACATTTATTAAGCATCTACTATGTATCAGGCACTGTTCTAAGCAGTGGGGGAAAAAAGAAATAGAAACAGAGAAAAAGGTAGGAATGGCAGGCCCCTTTTACTTGGATGATGACTGCAAGGCTGGACTAGAAGGGACATTAAAGATAATCACCCTTTTCAAATGAAATCACGCATCCCAACAATAAATTCAACAAGTCATCATCTAGTTTCTGCAAAGACCTCCAGTGATGAGAAATTCACTACTCCATGAAGTCAACCATCCCATTTTTAGATAGCTCCAATTGTTGGGAAAGTCTCCTTATTGTTCACCTGACACGTGGTTCCTCATACCTTGCACCAAATAATCCTAGTTCCGCCGTTATGGACTATGTCTGGTAGAAGAACAAAGACAAAAGTGGAGATGGAGATAGATCACAATACAGTAGTTTATTTTCTCAGTGATTGAGGTAGATATCACATCCTCACAAGGAATTAGGAATTCATTATGGTAGTCTTAATTCAGAAAGCATGGATACTAATCACATAAATCTATAGGTTATGACATTAAATAAGAGTCATCGTTCAATTAGCCAGACTAATGCAGGGAAGCAATGTTATGGCCAATTTAAAATGATAAAGCTGCATTTGGACTATCTCTATTACGCCCCAGAAATGTATCTATCCTGAAGCTCACTGCAGCCCTAGAATTCACACAATGGAAGTTGCCCTGCCGCTTCTCCCTAATTAGATGGCTCCTCCCAGAACCTCCATTTAAGAAAGACTTCCAGGCTGACATATCTCATCCCTCTTCAGGCTGCACTCCAGACTTTATCATGCTGTCTTTTTGGGTACCTTCTTCTTCTTTTCTCTCTCCTTTCTCTTCAGTTTTCTATTATGAGTCATCTTTTTCCATTAGAATGTAAGCTCCTTGAAGGAGAGATTGTTTTTCTTTCTGCTTCTATTTGGATTTGCAACACCTAGCACAGTGTCTGGCAAATAGTAAATGTTTAATAAATGCTTGTTGACTGACTGGAATTATTTTATATTAACATTTTCTTTTTTTATGTTAGATTTTCTAGTTTATTATGAATTTTATTAACATTCAAATATGCAAATAGAAACAAAGAAAGACTGTACATGAAACTGAATTGCTACATAGAGTATCATTTGAAAAGTACATATATTAAATTTAACATTTATGTTTTGATATAAGTTGTATGATGTTCTGGAAATTTGCAAAACTCAGTGAAAAAAATGAAGTCTCAGGCCACTCAGAAGGGGCCAGAAAATGCATCCATTCGATCTAATGCTGGGATTATTTGTCACTCCATAACAGACACAGAGAGCACCATCACTGTGACTGGGCCAAAACACAAACCAAAAAGCTGACAGATATATTTATAATTCAAAAATACTTTTTAAATTAAAATAAATCCCCTGGGATGCAAAGGAAATTTAATGTTTTCCCTAAATTTCCTTCTGCTAAGCTCCAAGAGGAAGCAAGATCAAACAAAGCATAGTTTAAGGGGGGAAAATTATCATCTACTTTCATTAATTATGTCAGTAGAAACTTGAAAGCAATACTAGTGAAGACAATTCATCTGCAAATAACCCAACAAGGGATAATACATTTGGTCATTATAAACACTGTTATTAACAGGACATTAATCTGAATAATAAAATATAGAATCTTAAGTTTAAAGCTCCTTCTTATAACTTAAAGAATTCACATCTTTATCTCAGCTTAATCTTGAAAACGTCATCTGCCATGCTTGTGCAAAATAAACATGCTGACAAACTAACGATCAATCTAATCAACTGCATATCATAATCTGAACAAAATACAATTTTTATCCACTTTGTTTTTCTGCAGTGTCTAGCTAGGCTGTTCTCTTTCAAAGAAACATCATTCCTATTGAAAAGCTCTACAGTTTTCCAGTAAGGGAGAGAGAACAAAAAGAACAAAAATTTATTAAGTCTATTCCATATACCAGGCATTCTGCTAACCACTTTACAAATATATCATTTGATCCTAACACCTTCCCTGGGAGGTAGATACTGTTAGTATCCCTATTTTACATCTGAGGAAACTGAGACAGGTAGAGGTTAAGTGAGCTGCCAGGGTCACCTAGCAAGTATCTGAGGTCATATCTGAACTCTGGTCTTCCTGACTCCAGGCCCAGTGCTCTATCCACGATGACAGTTAGCTGCCAGGATCCCACCTAATTAGCACAAAATCATCTATGGAAAGAGTATTTTAGAACACTAACAAAATCACTATAACCAAGATAAAAAGAGAACCTCTTGATCTGGAATTTGCATCAAATATGCCTGACAAAGGTTTAATATCCACAGTATATCAAGAACTAATGCAAATATATAAGACCAAGAGCCATGAATAATTATCAAAAACACTGCAAAAATATTAACAACCAAATGAGACTACTCCAAATCACTAATAATAAGAGAAATGCAAATCAAAACAACACTGTTTGACCTCAGATGCAGCAAACTGGCAAAGATGATAAAAGATGAGAAGTCAAGGTTGGTGGGGCTGTGTAAAGACAAGTACACTAATACACTCTTGGTAGAACTATAATTGGTCTTACTATTCTGAAAAGCTATCATTATGGCCAAAAAGTGACTAAAATATCCATACTCTTTGACCTAACGATCCCACTACTAGGCATACACCCCAAGTAGGTCAAGGATAGAAAAAGTTTCATATGTACTAAAATATTCACAGCAACACTTTTGTAGTAGCATGTAACTAGAAACAAAGTTTACACTAACTGATTGGAGAATGGCTAAACAAATTGTTGTATGTAACTACACAAGAATATTAGTAAAGTACATTGTAAATATGAAGAATTTAAAGAAACATGGTAAAATTTGTCAACTGATTCTTCGTGAAGTAAGAAGAACCAGAAAAATAATATACACAATGACTACATCTATCTACCTAAATTTATTCTGCACCCTCAGTTGTCTGTAATGTGGTGATTTCACTAAATTCTTGGAGACAATCAGCAGTGAAACACAAGGTCTGGCAGCAAGACTAGACAAAATATAGAAAGAAAAGGTACATACTACAGGCAACACAGTTTAAAAGGTATTAAGTGATAGATTATCAAGGTATCCAAAAACAAAGGATACCAAATCCTTGGGGGAAAAAATCTCATATCCTATTAATTTTTAATGAGAAATTGGAAAATAATCAATAGCTACCTAACTTATATGCCTACTTTCCTATCTCTACAAAATCTTTATGGGAATAATTAGCATCTGAACCAAGGACAAAGGTATGAGAACAGCCCCACAGAGATCAAAAAAGAAGAAAAAGACCCAGATGTAAAGCAGCTTGTTCTGTGGTATTAAAGAACCAGAAACAAAGAAAGTGTCCATCAACTAAGTAATGGCTGAACAAACTAGGATATATGCATATAGTATGTATGCATCCAAGTAGCCTCACAAATATCTACAATTTAAGATTGGAAAAAACTTATCAATATTATTTTATAAAAGTAGAACTAAGTCAGGAGGGAGGAGGAGAAAATTTAAAACTCAAAAGCTTATGGAAATGAATGTTGAAAACTAACAATTAATTAAAAAAATTAAAATTAAAAAAGGTAAATACTAAACAAAAAAAAAAAAAGGTAAAACTAAGTCACAGCAAGCTGAGGTTCTTTGTTCCAATGGTCATGGACCTAAAGACATATTCTGCTCTCATTATATCACAATGTTTCTCTTAAGTAAAAAACTAATAATGGTGGATGAATAATTTTTTTAATCCTACTAACATAAAGAGGTCTTAGAAATCAAACTGATAAACACCTGACACAAGAGATGACAGTAGCTAAAGGTCAACTTCCAAAGATAACATCAGAATTCTCCAATTTCTATTAAGGTTAATCGTACTGGACTCAACTAAAAATTTTAATGTAATCTTTATAGCTCTAAGTAGGTAACACATACATAATAAGCTAAATAAAACCTCTCCCAACACTCCTAAGTATACATTAACATCATCTGTCTTCATACATAAGCTGGAAGAGATTTGAAAAGAAGCCTAAAAAAATTCAGAATAGAGGTGAGGTGGAGGAGGAGAAACAATAGAAAGTAATCTTTTCTTTAATTATTTTTTATTCAAAAAACAAAAAAAATGTAAATTATTTGTTCCTAGCATATGATTAAAATGTTTACAATAAGATGTTCAACCTTACATCTCCAACTCATTTCATAGTTATACAATAAAAATTTTATGTGAAATCATTTCAAAAATTAAACCACTTAATTCCTGTACATGAAGGATAAGCAATATAGCTCCAAAAGGCAAAAAAAAGATGTTCTTCATTTTCCAAGGAGTGCTGTGACATTCACAAAAGGAAAGGATTCATTAGGTTCTTTCTTGTGGACTTCTATTGCTGATTCCTGAACAAGAAATTAGCAGCTATGTCCTTGTCTTCACAAACCCACAAGGAAATGAAAGCAGAATAGATAATTTATAGTAATATAACTTTGTGTCATTTTGTCTCCTTCCCATTTCTTTCCATCACTATCTAAATCTTAGCCTTTCTACCCTGAAATATCTTCCAGATTCAATGAACGTTTTTCAGTACGCTTTCGTCACCATAGAAATTATATGAATCAAGCATTTATAAAGTACCTACATGCTAAGCATTGTGATAGGTACTGGTAATACAAAGACAAAAGCAAAACAAAATGCTCAAGGACCTTACATTCTATTGAGGGAAACACACAACAGTGGAAACTATTGGTTCTAGAGTCAGAGGGCTTGGTTCTAATTCTATTCTTCAAATATTCTTTAAATTCTAATTGCTGCTTACCACATGAGTGACATTGGACAAATCACTTAACTTCCCTAGGCCTCAATTTACCTATTTGTAAAATCAGAAGGTTAGAGGCAGCTAGGTGGTGCAGCGGATAGAATACTGGCCCTGGAGTCAGGAGGACCTGAGTTCAAATGTGACCTCAGATACATAACACTTACTAGCTGTGTGACTCTGGACAAGTCACTTAAACCCAACTGCCTCGCCAAAAACAAAAACAAAAATCCCTCCTTTCTCCTCATTTGATCCTTCCGCACCTGTACCCCTTTTTCTTTTTAAAGACACTATCTATCTATCCTAAATTTCCACAGAATGCTCCTAATTGGCTATACCCTAAGTAGACTGAAAAAAATAAAAAACCAGATAAGTAAATATTAAGAAGCTTAAGCTGCTACCAACAAACAGTCTTAACATGCTAATAAATGGAACTTTCCTTAATATGGGCTACATATTACCTACCTAAAACCAATTATGTATCAACATTATATGCAATGGAGAAAGGCTAGAAGCCTTATTAAGATCTATCATGTGGCAGGCACTGTGTTAAGTTCTAGGGATCCAAAAAGAGGCAAAAGACAGTCCTTACCCTCAAGGATTCTGGATGCAATAAAGAGTCATTGGTCACTGGAGTTTGGTGAGTAAAGGTGGGCAGAGGAGGAGAATGTGACATGGTCAGACCTGCACTTCAGGAAAATCACTTCAGTGACTGAATGGAGGAAGGATTGGAGTGGAGAAAGCCTAGACACCGGCCAGACCCACTGGCAGGCTGTTGCAATAGTCCAGGTGTAAGATATTAAGGGCCTGATCTAGAGAGGTGGCAGTGTCAAAGAAGAAAAGGGAGAGTATTTAAAAGAGGCTGCAAAGGTAAAATCAATAGTCCTTGGCAAGAGATTGGATATGGGGGAATGTGACAGAGGGGAGTGAGAGACAGGGCTAAATTCAAGATGACCCCTAGTTGTGAGCCTGAGGATGGTGTTACCTTCTACAATAATAGGGAAGATGGGGGAAGGGGGCCGATTTAGGGAGAAAGATAATAATTTCCCATTTTGGATATGTTTGATTTGTCCATTGGATATCTAGTTCAAGATGTGTGAAAGGTTGTTAGAAAGGCAAGATAGGGGCAGCTAGGTGGCGCAGTAGATAGAGCACTGACCCTGTAGTCAGGAGGACCTGAGTTCAAATGTGACCTCAGACACTTGACACTTACTAGCTGTGTAACCCTCGGCAAGTCACTTAACCCCATTGCCTAGCCAAAAAAAAAACAAAACGGAAGATCAACAGAGAGGATGCTGCTGCATAGGTAGATGTGAAAATTATCACCATTTTTGTTGTTAATCAGTTGTTCCAGTCACACCCAAATCTTTGTGATCCCATTTCTGGGGTCGTGGCAAGGATATTGGAATGGTTTGCCATTTCCTTCTCCAGCTCATTTTACTGATGAGGAAATTGAGGCAAACAGGATTAAGTGACTTGCCCAAGGTCACATAGCTAGTAAGTGTCAGAGGCTGGATCTGAACTCAGGAAGATGAGTCTTCCTTACTCCAAACCCAGTACTCTATCCACTGCATTACCTACTTGCCCTATCAACATACAGGTGGCAATTAAATTCACTGGAGCTGATGAGATCACCAAGTGAAGTAGTACAGAAATAGAAAAGAGGGCCCAGAACAGAACCCTGAGGGACACCCACAGTTAGTATGATCTGGAGAAGGCTCCAACAAAGACTGAGAAGAGATCCAATAGGTGGTAGGAGTATCAGGAAAGTGCTTCCAATAACTTAGAGAAAAGAGTGCATCAAGGAGGAAAGGGTGATCAACAGTTGTCAAAGGTTATAGAAAGATCAAGGAAAATGAAGAATGAGGGATGAGAAAAGGTCATTGGATGTGGCAACTAAGAAATCACTGATTGGAGAGAACAATTTCATTAAAATAAGATTGGAAGCCAAATTATAAAGGGTTAATAAGAGAATAAGAGGAGACAAAATGGAGGCACAATTATTGTTAAGGGCATTTTCAAAGAGTTTAGCCACAAACAGTGTATAAGGACCAGAGTTAGTGAGGATGGGAGGATCAAGTGAAGATTTTTTTTCAGGATGGGGGAGGGATAGGCATGTTTGTAGGCAGTAGGGAAGGTGCCAGGAGACAGGGAGAGATTGAAAATAAGTCACAAATTGAGAATGACAAAAAGGACAAAGGATGTCAAAAGAGACAGGATGGAATGAGATCATCAACAAAATTCAAAATAAAGAGGCAAAAAGAAAAATTCAATTTAAAATAATTATAGAATGCATAAAATATTTTGGAGTCGACCTAATAAGATATACACAGAGATTATATGAATACAACTATAAAAGTCTTCATAGAATTTTTTTAAATTTCCACCTAATTGGAAAAATAATAACGGTTCAAGGGTAAGTCGTGACAGTATTTTTTAAAATGACAATACTTTCTTAATTAGTTTACTTATTCAATTCCGTACCAAGCAGGTGATCTTCAGAAAGAAACTCAAATAGAATATACTCATAAATTTCATAGTCAAAATCTTGAGCTTTCAGGTCAAAGAAAAAAATACTGCAAACAGTCAAGAAGAAAGAGATCAAGTATCAAGGAACCTCCTTTAAGGAGGTTCTACTTATAGATTCTTGAAAAAGGTTCTGATTATTATTTAAGAATCTATAATTAGAGTACTTTTACCTTATTTCTTCACCTTTTCACCAGCCTATCAGGAATTCTATATTTCATTACTCAATATTCAAAAGCAAAATTTTAAAAGGGTTACAAGTCAAACTACTACATAGGACAATATAAAAATTCCAACACCAGAATCAGAGAAGAGAGAACCCTCTAAAAGAGAAAGGTATGGAAATGTTTTTATAGAATAGCAATGGCGACAAACTCAAATAAAAACATAGGTCCCTGCTACAGCACAGTGACTTAGAAAACCACAAGTTAACATTATCTATGTTGTATTGTATTTCTATTTAGTTTGTTAAACAGTTTCCAATTCTATTTTAACCTGGTTCACGTAGGACTAGGAAGTTTTGAGGAACAGCTGGCTGAGTTTGTCTCCTCTGATCTACAAAATAAAAGAAGTCCAAAATACAAAAATACAAGTTGGGTTAAATGAGAAATAGAAAGCTTGTGTACCATTAACATAGGAACAGCACAACAGTTATATCAAGGGAGTTGAAAAACTCTAACTTCTCTGCAAAATTGAAAATTGACAGGTCTGGATATCATCCATAATTATTGGCTCCAATGCTTCACAGTGCCTCATGAATAACTAATAAAGTCAGCTTCCACTCAAATTTGTCTGATCCCACCTTTCTTAACAGAAGGCATCACACAGCCTTTACCAAAAGATGACAATATCAGCAATCTCTCCAAATATAGACCTATTACATGTTTAGATGCTTTATACCTAAGTATGAAGTACAAAGCATTCACAGTTTGAATCACACACACACCAAAAAAAAAAAAAAAAAAAAAAATTCTGAAACATTTGCAAGAAGACAATATAGTGCACAGGAATAAATAGGGTATGCCAAAAAGTCTAAGGGGTACAGAACAATTACAATATTGTCCATTTGGTAATTATTGAGCAAACCACCCAAAAGCACCATAACATTTAAATTTCCTATGTTGATTATCCCACAGCCTTGACTTAGTCCACATTTATAGTTCAGTCGATGTACTACAAATATGTAAGATACAGCCAACTATATTAAGAATATTGGAGTATAGTATTCAATATCCAAATGGAAAACTGTTCTGTATTTAAAAGAAGCCACCAACACAATAATGGCAAGATCAATTCATATAAAGAGGAAATTGTCAGGGAGAGAATATAAAGCCACTTGTAGTTCTCTCTAGCCTTAAATCCATTAACACCGCTCCTAAATAAAACTAAGGAGGTTTAAGTGTTTGCAACATAGTAAGTGCTTTGTAAATGTTTTTGCTTTATCTATCTTCCAATTTAAAAATGGAGTCAAACGAAAACATACTATTGGTCACTTAAGCTATGTGAATGACATCATGGTATATCATTCCACCAAAAAGCATATTAAACATTTCTTTTATCTCATAGAATTTTTCTCCATGTTATTAGAGTGTCATTTAGACTAGAAAAGTGCAAAATTCTTAACATATGACAAGAAAAGTTAAACACTGAAGGTTTGTACTCAAATTCAAAGGTCATAACTGAAATAATGAATGAAGGTAACACATACAAATAACTTGATCTCCCCTAGGTAACATATATTGAGCATAAAGATATCAAAGAGAAGGTTGTGTTTAAACATATTAAGAGACTAGGTAACATCCTACGAAAATACAACGGAAGAATATGTTTAAAACAAACAAAAGCAATCATCTCTGTTTTTCTGTCTGCTACTTAGTTGCATGATTGACATAAGGTAAATATTAAGAACCATATAACAGGCTTAACACTTTCAGAACTATGAAATGAAACATAAAAGATTTTCAAAGTATCATACCAAAATTCTATATGATAATAATGAAAAACAGGGTCCATCACACTAAAGACAACATAGAAATAACACTTCCTTGCCAAAAAAGGAAGAGGACTGATAGTCATTTTTGGAGCACATGATAAACATATAAAAATCAATAACAGAAATACTTTTAGAACAAGCAGACATTATTTCATCAAGCAACAGGAAAAGCCCATAACAGATACACACTGGATTTGTCAAACATAACCAAAAGTAACAGATCTCTAAATGGAGTCTGTGACAGCAGCTAAGATCCAAGAATTGAATCAAAAGGTCTTGAGTAGAATACATGAATTCAACCAACAACATGTTGACAAAGAAGCGTTAAACAAATGGCTGAGTCTGTTGTTTCTGAAAACCAAGTCACTGAGATTAGAAATTATAGAAAGGGCATCCTTAAGGAGCCTAGACTTATTGATCAATGTAGACCATAGAAGGAAATGGAAGAAATTGTGTAACACAGCACTGCAGGTTTTTTTCTATTTTAGCACCAACTGAATATCTAGCAAGACATGATATTGTGGTTAAAATTACACATCAGAAGCTTGCTATTTTTCATGGACTAACAGTTGACAAATCTCCATACTACAAACAGAGATCCCAACCAATAAACTACTAGAATCAGATCATTATCACTAGATTGAACTGTTGCCCACAATCTTCCAGACATAAAACTAATCCATGAAAATTTAAGGACTATGCTTTCAATAGCTGCTTCCACACCAAATAATCATAATCCTCAAGCTAAATGAAACAAAGAGTTTTCAAAATATAGAGACCCAGCAGAGATCAATATTATGTGGAAACATAATGTTCATATAATCTTTGTTGTTGTATAGAGAATGAGTTTGTATCATAATACTTTTATTCAACTGCAAAAAGCACTTATTTTATACATTTGTGCAAAAGCCCACAAAAAATTAAGAACAATAGGATGACAACTTGTCTTAGGATTTTCGTATGTGACTGTACACAAATTTGAGCCTGAAAGCAACCCTATGAGGATGATACTTCAGGTATTATGATCTGCATTTCACAGATAAAGAAAACTGAGGCTCAGAGAAGTTAAGTGATTTGCTCATGATCACATGCTAAGTAAGCAGCAGAGGAAGAATTTAAACCCAAGTTCTCCTAACTCCTAAGGGTAACACTCTAAGGTACTACTTTGCCTATCTAGTAACAGTCACACTTCTTGTAGTTGGGGAGGAAAAAAAAGAAGTATACAAAGTTGTAACCCATCATTTGAGAATAAACAAACTGAAAATTCAATCTAATGGAATATTACTACTTTGCCATATGAAACAATGCATATGAGAAATTCAGAACATGGAAATACTTGTGTAAATTGATACAGTTAAGAGAAAAGTGAAGTAATGTAGCATACTGAACAGAGAACTAATCTCAAAGTCAGGAAGACCTGCCTTCAAGCCCTGCTTTGGCACATACTAGGCAAGTGACCCTATAAAAGTCACTTAACCTCTCAGTGTTCTAGGCAATTGTCTAAAACTATAAATTGCAGAATAGGTTAACAGTCTGTATTGCTAAAGGGAACTTCCTCATCCTCATGCAAAAATGAATTTATAGATCCAATCCCGATGCCCAAATAAAGAAGAACCAGGACAATAATATACAGAATAATTACAGTTAATGTAAATAAGAACAACACTAAAGGTCACCTGGTTGCAGATTCTTTCATTTATTTTTAATTAATTTTTTCAATTAACATGTATTTTTAATCTTTCCATTCTCCAACTAAAAAAAATTTTTTAAAAAAAGCCTTGTAACAAATAAGCGTAGCCAAGGAAAATTAATTCCCCTATCAGCCATATCCAAAAATGTGTCTCATTCTGCATATTTAGTGCAATACTTGTCAGGAGGTGAATAGCATTCTCCATCATCAATCCTTTGGAATCATGATTGGTCATTACATTACACTAAGTTATTAAGTTTCTTGAAGTTGTCCTTTTTTTACTGATATTATAATATAAATTATTCTCCTGGTTTTGCTCACTCACTTTTGTTTCCATGAGTTCAAGTTTCTCAGGTGTCTCAGAAACTGTCCCTTTTGTTGTGTTTTACAAAACAATTGTATTCTATCATATTCATATGTCCAAATGATGGGTATTCCCTTCATTTCCAGTTTTTTGCCACAACAAAAAGAGCTTTTATAAATATTTTAGTATTTGGTCCTTTTTTCTCTTTGATTTGAAGACCTGGTAGTAGTATCACTGAGTAAAAGGATATGCGTGGCTTAGTAACTTTTGTAAGTTACATAGCTTATATGGCTCCAAACTGCTTTCCAAAATGGTTGTTAACACAGCTTCATCAACAGTTCAATAACATACCTATTTTCCCCAAAGCCCCAGATTAAATTCAATTACTAGCGGGAGTGGAGTGAGCAGATGAAACACATTTCTTTCCTCAGAAGAAGTAGAGGTATACAGGTGTAGAATTTTGAATATGCTGTTAGATGTAGCCGATGAGATGATCATTTTTGTTTAATTATTTATTAGAAGGAAAACTTCTATGAAGTGGAGTTAATCTGAAAAATGACTGCTTAAAGTACAGCTTTTAAAAAGGCATTAAATAAAACTTATAAAATAAAGGATAAAATAAACTGATTCCTCCTGGCAAGTATCTTTATACAAGTATCTGTATTTTTATAACTCAAGAACTTCACTAAAAGTACTTTTAAATAATTAAAATAACTATAGTCCAAAGGAAAAAAAAAAGAGTATGAGTCACAATTCTACAAATCTTTTGTGCTCTATAGAGGACACATAAAGAAGCACACATTCCAGAGGTAAAAGGTCTATGCCTCAACAGGTTTATGCCCCCTGCAAACCAAGTTGGCAAAGGAAAGAAAGCCTCATTTGAAGTATTCCCATGATGTACAATAGAACAATTATCTTGATTGTCTCCAATTGTTCATTTTCATAAGAGCCAAGAAACTCTTATATACCCAATAGAATCACAGTCAGAAGCTGGATTAATGATGACATCCCTTTATCCATAGGCGTGAAAGCTCAGGATGGACAGACGTTTGAACATACACGACTGGGAATCCTGCCCTCAACAAATACACTAGATGCAGATACATGGTTTCTTGGCTTCCTGTTCTCATGCCCATCTGTCAGGATGGCAATGTGCCTGCTCACATGTTGGTCAAACTGTCACTAGGGCATAGGTGCCAAGCAATGATAGTTTTGAATGGCCAGCTTGTTAACACTGTAAGGACTTGCTCTTCTGCAGAAAAATCTTTCTAGGGGGCTATGGAAGAGTTGCAATCATAAACAGACTATTCTTGATCAATCCTATAAAAATTTCTGTGATAACAAAGTTGATAAGCAGGTAAAAGAGAAAAAGATATTCAGACCAGACTTAGTTGACTCAAATAGGAAAGGCAATTTAATAACAATGATATAAGTTGTCAGACTAATGCCTTCCACATTACCATATACCATTAATTTAGATAAATCAAAGCAAACATCTTATACAACATAATCCTGTGCTCACGCCATATTTGACAATAAAAAAAAAAACACTGCAATATATTCTTCCCTACTAGAAGAAAAAGTCAAAGGGGATTGTCTTTAATAACTCTTCACAAAGAGAATAAATGCTATTTGCTTGATGCTGGAAAGATATTTTGAAATTAACAGTCTAATTTTATATGACTGATAAGGTTTGCTTCAAATGTGCGAAAGAAAACGAAAACCAAATTGAGACTTCTTCAGGTAAAAAGAATTTTATTTATAACTTGTTTGATGGAGAAATTAAAAAACAGAATGGGTACTGGGAAAATAAAATAGTATTTAGATACCACCAATCAAAATCTGGGAGAATATAGGGATTCCTATTCTAGTACCAGTGAGGTTATCCTGAGATTCTTAGGGAAACAATCTCTTAGACGCAATCAAGGGGCTAGCTAATATATACCCCATGTCCCTGCCTCCAAGGAAATAAAGGCAGGAATGGGACTTGTGGCTTCCCAGCTCAGGAAACTCTTTGCAATTTAAAAATTTTAAAGAGCTGTTGAGAGCACTGAGAAGCATAATTAGAATGTGTCAGAGGCAAAATTTATAGCAAGGTTTCCCTGGCTCTAAGGTCTACACTACAAAATATACCCTTTCATCAGGTAGCTTAAACTACATCTGAATATTGGTGTTTTTCTTTAATAAAAAAAAAAAAACTCTTTGGACAACTAAATTATACTTCCTGATACTAAGGAAATTTTACCCTAAGACAAATCCCTCCTCCTTAAATTTCAATCTTTTGTTCCTGTTCAATCTTCAGTGGAGATGGAAAAAAACTGGCAATCATTTTCTATCTAGTTCTTCATATACATAAGGACATACTTATTTAATAACTCGACAACCTTTTCTCTATGATAAATAACATAAATTCCATTATTTTTTCTCTAGAAACTACTTGTCAACATTTTCATCATTATAGTTACCCACCTCTGAACCATCTTCAGGTCCAATCTCCAAAATACACTAACCAAAATGTCATCTAGGTCAACAGAAAACCAACAGTATCTACTATGACTATCACCTTTCTATCACCTTTCTATCACTGGCACATTCAATGTAAGTTGGATACTTACAGCACATTTTTCAGTTCCCATCACTAAAAACAATGGCAAAGTCTGAAATCTGTACCACACCCTTCCAGAAAGCTGCTAAGGATATGTCATATAATCAAAATGGAGCAAATTACTTTTGTCAGCTTGCCAGCGATTGTTATACAGTCCAACACAAAATCATAAGCTTCGGTAAAGTGGCTAAACATTTTTGCATATGGTAATTTCTACCAATCAATTAGTTCCTACAGAGGAACCAGAATAATCTCTTTTTAAAACACTCAAATCAGTCACACATCAAAAGGCAACATACACACACACACATATATATATAATGTATAGTGTATAGAAATACACATATATATCATATACATGATAGGCATTATATATGTACATATTCTATTTGTGTGTACCTGTCCCAAATAGTCCACTGGTACCATGTGAGCCACTACCAAAAAAAAAAAAAACAACAAGAAAGCATCTGGCACATCAGGTAAATCTTCTATTATAAGATTCAAAGGAAAAAAAAGACAAGAATTTCACAAGAAGGTAAAAAAAAAGTCCGTGATTTGCATCGGTGAATAAGGGATCCATATACAAAACCACAGATCCAAAGGATCAAGATTACAGTCTATCATGTCACATCATTGTCCAAACACCAACAGTTTGCCTATTTGTTTATAAACTTAACCCCAGTTAACAATGAATACCTTCCACCAACCAGTCAGTGACACTCACCTCCAAAACCATAATTTCAAGCCTCAGGATTTCCCAACAAAGCCAGGATGGTCTCCTTATTAAGAGGCAATGCTACAAAGTGGATAAAGTATTGAACTTGAAGTCATGAAGACTTTGATTCAAATCCTGCCTCTGACACAACTACCAGTAGGGTCTTGATTAAGACATTTTTCTCTAAGCCTCAATTTTCTCATCTATAAAACAGGGATAATACCTATAGTACCTGCCTCATATTGCTGTTCTGAAGTTCAAATTTTATTGTATGTAAATCACCCTATAAGCCTTAAATAGTTACATAAATATCAGCTATAATATATTACTCATTCCTAAACCTATGCTAATGGATCTTAAAGTTCTAGAGCAGGGTTCATTTCTTAATTATTTTTTTTTATCTCCCCTAGTGCCTAACAGAGGATTTTGCACATAATGCTGTCAGTTCTGCTATCACTGTTTCAAAAATACAAATTTGTTCCAATCCAACTGATATATTAGGGAACATTTTAAACTTGCTTCTTCAAGATTCTTTCTTGAGAAAAATTGAAAATGCAAAAAATTTCACCAATAATACAAGCTGCTACTCTTCTAACAACCACTTCCACAAGCAAACTTCAGGTCTTTGTCAAGGTAAATGCCATATTTATTGTATATCTTCTGGTGAAGTTACAGCTGTGAGCAGAGAAGGCTTCATCACTCCAATCCCCTTCCCACCATGACCTCCACCTCAAGACTCCAAGCTGCCAACTGCCCAACTTATGCTGCTTTTATTTACTGTAGTATTGATATATTTCTTAACCATTCAACATGTATAAAACTGTGCTACCATTTTTAATTAGGTTCCTTTTTTTTTTGACATGTCATTGATGAAGTTTTTGAGTGTTGTGTCCCTAACCCAATTCTCCCCATAATCTATGGGTTTTATTGCATGATTTTCCAAAGTGTAGTAGTGCTTTTTGAAAACATGTATGTCAAATTATAGCAGAACTGCAAATATGTGCTTAATGCTAATTAAAAAAATGTTGCTTCCTTTTCTAGAAAGCTACCTTGAGCCCAACTACTATCTGATTTTTTTTCTTCAAGTTTCAAAATGCAATGATTTTCCCTAGCTTACCAGTGTGGACAAGACAGGTATCTGATTCACCCTTTCACCCTATCATTACCCTGTTCTCTATTTAAAAAAAAAAACAAACAATCATGTATCTGAATGGGTTTTGCTATAAAACACAACAGGGTAATGCAGATTTGGGGGGTGGGGGAAAGACAACTATACCAAAATGAAAAGGCTAACAATAATCCACAGTGAATAAAAGTTGTTATTATATAATCCTGGTCTTCTAGAGTTACAGAAACTTCTTAATCCCTTATCTGCCACCTACCATTAGTGTTCTCATTTAGATCTTAATATTAACTCAAGTCTAGTACCATGGCTGGAGAATCGCCTGTCCAGGGCTACCATACAAAGCCTTTCAAAATCTGACCTTAATCTGAACTATGGCATATATATAGGCCTAGGGCCTGAGGAAGGACTTCCCTTCCATTACTCACTAGCTCATTCTCTTGGGAAACTTCACCCTCTTTGGAAAGCATACCCTCAAATTCTGGCCAAGATACCCACCTGAACTGGAGGCAGACTACCCAACTTCCACATTCCTACTTCAGAAAAACCTTGTGGTTCACACCAAACTGAATAGCAATCAAGAAATCCAATAAAAAATTACAGTAAATTATTTCTTTCACCCCTGAACTGAACAAAAATTCAGCCAGATGCCTACAGGCAACAGGAAAAGGAACCAAGTAGCCGGCAAAGCAAATGCTAGAAAAAGGTAGCATCCTAGCATAGCCAGAAACTAGCCAGAGACAGGATAGACTTCATGTTTCTGTGTCAAGAATCAGCAAGAGCAGATACTCAGAAAAAGCCCAAGGGTGGTAAGAAAGTCTCAGAGTAGGGACCTTGAAAGAGCAACCCAACGACTAGCCCAGGGCTGCAGCTCTCAGAATGGGACATCTGGAGCCAACGGTCCAGAGGAACCTAACACTATCCCAAGATACCAGAGAGGATCCTGAAAATTCAGCACTCTGGACCTTAACGGTCTGGAGAGGCCTAACTCCTACAGGTAGAGGATAGTGCAGGAACCCAAATAACCAAGGGTGTGATCAAGGTATGACAACCATACCCAAAAACACAGAGGGGGCAGAACATGGTCCTGGCATAAAGCCCCAGTTCAGGAACTAAATCTCACAGGATGAGTAAATAAAGAACCATCCTATATCAAAAACTATTGTAAGGCAAAGATCTCCAAAAAGTAGCAAATAACACCGTAACAACTACAAGTAAAGATTCAAGAGAAAAAAAAACAGATTTTCCACAAAGATTACATAAATACCTAGAATAAATAAGGCAAGAGATAAAAAATTAAGTTAAAACTCTGGGGGAAATAACTGGAATAAACAGCTTGGAAGAGAGAAAGTGGTAAACCTCATCTAAGAAGCAGACTCCTTGAAAACTAGAATAAACAAAACAGAAATAAATGACTCCAAGAGAAAATAGGAAACATTAGAACAAAACCAAAAAATTGGGGGTGGGGAGAGAGAAAATGTAGAAAACAGATCAAGGATAGATCCTGAAAACCATGATTTAAAAAAAAAATTTTAAAGCCTGGCCATTGTATAAGAAATTATAAACGAGAACTGTCCAGATTTATTAGAATCATAAGAATGATATAGCTAAAATCCTGAATAATACTGTAAGAATAAATACTGTAAGAATCTAGAAATAAGTCCCTCAAGTACTAAGGAACTACTGTAAGGAACACACAAGACTGTCAATTTCTACTCTGAACAAAAGGAGTTCTTAGAATACAATATTTCAAAAAACAAAAGATGAACTTACAACCAATAATAACTTACCCCAAATGAAATGTTTGGAAGTCCATCTACCAAGACACAAAAGAACTATATGACTATAACTACAAAATACCTTTTTTGTATCATGAACCCCTAGGCCACCTGGTGAATCCTATGCTCCCCTTCTCAGAATAATGTCTTTAAATACATAAAATAAAATACACATGATCACAAAGTAATTCAATTATGTTGAAATGGAGAGAGAGAATTGTCCATAGACTGTAGGTTCAGAACCACTGTTTTACCAAAATAAAGGGTAAGAGAGGCACTATACCTGTGATTTGACTGAATTAGAGAACACTCAATTGAGAAACTCTTACTACCAATGCAGATTAGCCATCTTCTCTGTAACTTATAGTAGCCTAGGGCACTAAGAGGTTAAGTGACTTGTCCAGAGTGATACAGATTGTATGAGTCAGAGGAAGAACTTAAAATCTAGGTCTTCCTGGATTCTATCAAATATGCCATCCTGACTCCACAGAGATAAAGATAAATAAGAGGTGAAGCCAAGATAGCAGAGTATAAGGAAGAAGTACATCAAACTCCTCCAACCAGAAAGACCTAGAAAACATACCAGACTAAATCGTCGCCAGGAAATTCAAGAAAAAGTCACATAATTCTTTTTCCAACCTAGGTCAGAAGAGGGAAACAAGAGAGTCTAAGAACACCAAGAACAAAATCAGGCCAAGCCTTGGACAGAGCACTTCAGTGAAGGGAGAGGCTACACGCTGGGATAAGATGGGGTCAGAGACCCATACCCAACCTCACATAAGCTGTAGAAACAGGTGCCAAGTGGCAGCTTTGTCACCATCACCCAGTCCCAGATCACAGATCCAGGGTAGAAAGAGAAAGGGATCTGTACCCAGCGTTAGCATTCTGGATTAAGGAGCGGTTGTAGGCCCCAGACTATATACCAAATAAAGGGTAAGTTAAGAAACAAGTGAGAGCAGTGTGCCTCTTGAACCAGAATTGGAGTTTCCTCTTCTAGGCTGATTTGAAGCCCACAAAGGAATAAACGAGGAACAGATCCCAGACTAAAGGGAAGCCTACAGTTCTGTGACTCTGAACCAGTAGGGCTTTCAAATTGGATGACAGTAACTGAGTTTAGCATCTGTCTGCTGTTGCTCAGGTCAGGTACTGATAGTCCATAGCAGAGAAGCAGTCATCAGACATTTATGAAGTCACAGTGTTTTTTTGTTTTCCATCTTGTTTCTCCTATCTGATTTTCAGCATTTCTATTTGTTTTGAGTTTTAATTATTTGTTGTTGCTTTTCTAGCTTTTTTAGTTGTAAAGCCAATTTATTGATTTGTTCTTTCTCCCTTTTCTTGATAAAAATGTTCAGATATAAATCTTCCCATAAAGACAACTTCGGTGACATCCCAAACGTTTTTGTATGTTCCTGTTGTCATTTTCATTAATAAAATTAGTTTTTTTATGGTCAATTTCTGTAAAGTTGTTACGCAAAACTAAGAAATGTTTACTCTTGGGTTTTTATTAAGTAATACCCAAAGATAAATCATATCTAACTTTTCTAAAATTCCTAGTTCCTTAATTCCTGTCTCATTCGTAATTTTTTTACATTTGTTTTATACTGCAAGAGGCATATGCCAACCATTTTCCAAAGTCTGCTCAAACACCACTTCTTATGAAAGCAGGAACATTTTTTACTTTAATTAGATACTGTACTTGGAGATGTACCCTAGTATAGTAGAAGAAGCTAGTCAGGAAGGATGCAAGTTCAAACATTGCCTCTGATTTTTCCTAGCATGTGCAACAAAGAGCAAGCCATTTAACTTCACAGAGCCTCAGTATCTGTACTGAACCTGCCTATCTGTAAAAAGAGGGGAAAAGTATCTTGAATACTAAACACATAGCATTGTCAAGAAGATTTAATGACATAACATGTGAAAAACAGTGGAAAGCCCTATGTAGTTGCCAACTATTATTTTTTTAATAGTGTAGATGTAAACATGGGTCGATTTACATGAATTCAGCAGTCACTCTTCCTTATTTGATATATCAAGGTCATTTTAAAAGCATCTTTCTAAGATTAGTGCATTTCCCCTGAGATTTTTAAACCTTTCATTGAAAAAAAAAAGTTTATATTCATAGCCTTAAAGTTTTATAGAGTTTTATTTCAAAAACAGAAGACCTTCTGAGGCTCCACTTCATACCCATCAGGTTGGTAAAGATGACAAAAGAAAAGGAAAATGACAATTGTTGGAAGGTATATGAGAAGATAGGCACACTAATGCGCTCTTGCTGGTTCTGCCATTTTGGAAAGCAATTTGGAAAAATACCCAAAAAGTCAATAATTAAGCAGACCTTGTGACTAAGTGATACTACTAGGCATATACTCTAAAAAGGCCAAAGAAAGAAGGAAAGGATGCATATAAATAAAAATATTTCCAAGAACACTTTTTGATGTAATAAAAACTAAAAACCAAGATGCAGACCAGCAAGTGGGGAATAGAACAAATTGTGTTTCAGATATAATGTATTACTGAGCTATGACAAATACGACAGATTCAACAACACCTAGAAAGACTTAAATGAAGTTATAGAGGGTAAAGTAAGCAGAATCAGAAAAACAATTTATACAGTGACTACAACATTGTAGGGGGAAAAGAAATAAAAGATTTTAAAACTCTAACTGATGAAATGACCAACAATAGTTCTAGAATATCAACAATGAAATATGCTCCCCATATTGTGACAATGAGGTAACAGACTAGAGATATATAATAAAACATACACTGAGACACGTACAATTGCACATTTGAATTGCTGACAAATTTCTTACACGAGAGAGTCGGCTTTTGTATTTTACGTTGTGCTGGAGGTGGAGGAAAGGAGATGCTGAGGGGAGAATAGGGCTAGTTACAGTGATAGCTCCCACCCAATCAATGAAATATTTTTTAAAATAGAAGAGCAATTCCAGGGCACATAAGCAATAAGATGGAGAAGTGAACATTTCTTTGATACTCACGGCCTCCCAAAAGAGACCATGGTAAAGCACCAAACATAAAGCAACGTCAGCTGTCTCCACAATCTAGGGTACCCAGAATCACAAAAAAAAAAAAAAGTTAAAAAAAACTGAAGAATGAAATGTTCACTGACTCTGAGTTCACTCAGCATCCCTCCCCCACCTGCCATACCACCTACCCCAGCAAGGCTGCATTTGCAGATACAAGGGCATAACATAAGATAACAACAAAACCCATTCTCACACTCTGGTCCTCTCTCCCTCTTTCCAGTATTGTGGAGACCCCAGCTGCAGACTGTGGAAATTTGTCCTGGCCACAGCAGACAAGCTAGTGACTGCAGCCCCTCGAAGAGCAAAAGTCTGCTAGGGGCCATAACCCCATAGCACTAACACTGCAAAGCTCCAGTGTCAAAGTGAACAACCCTGTAGGACCAGCAGAGCTGCAGCTGGGCCAACAAACCCCATGACACCAGTAATTGTGTGGCAGATTGAATAACCCTGTAACACCAGTGCTGCGAAGCTCCAGAACTAAGAATCCAAAGAACTAAGGAAGAGAAGGAGTAGAAGAGGACACCAAGACAAGATACTGTGTGGGAGGATGAGAGGGAGGGAGGGGTAAGGGGACATACAACACTCCACCAAGCCTGAGGGAAAGAGTATATCATCTAGCTGGGGCCAGTTCTGACAACCAAAAGTCACTTGGGGCAAAAATGGAGGTTGAAGAATGGTGAATTGCCCAGCACGGGGAAAAAAGCTAAGACGCTTAGAGATCCAGCCCCCAAGGAAACCACAATCAGAGGACAGGGAGTGGGAAAGTGAGTGATAAGAAAAAATAAGGGAGGGAAAAGATGGAAATGACCAAAGATCTCAGGAAGAAAGAAACTCAGAGACCTTGAACATAACTAGAAAAATCAAGAGAAAAACTTACAATAACAGAAGGAAATGTGGCATCCAGATGCAGTAAATAAGTACAGGCATATATGGATAAATACTGTAAAACAAAAGAAAACAAGTTGATGAAACAAAGGACCCTGTGGAAGATGAGGAGAACACGGAATCCCAACACACTGGTCTTGAGTGGTTTAAAAGAGGAAATTAAACTTATGAGAGCAGAGGTTATGGCATGCACAGCAAAAATAATTAACAAAATAGGAGTAGCTAAGTGGTGCAGTTGATAGAGCACCGGCCCTGAAGTCAGGAGGACCTGACTTCAAATCGGGCCTCAGACCAAACACTTGACACTTACTAGCTGTGTGACCCTGGGCAAGTCACTCAACCCCAATGGCCTAAATAAATAAATAAATGAATAAATAAACAAATAAATAAATAGCAAAATGAAAAAAACAGGAAACTGTACTGGCAAGCCTCACCAAAGAACAAAAGAGAGGATTAAGAATGGAAATTTAAAAAAAAAAGACAATCGAGAAGAAAAAATAAATAAATAAAACACAAGGACAAACACAACAAATAACATGACAAAAAGCCTTAACACGCCAGTATGAAGGAAATAATAGAGGAGGACTGCCCAGAACTTCTGAACACAGAAAGTGAAATACCAATTGAAAGAATTCATGGATCACCTCCAGGGGGAAAAAAAAAATAAGCAAGACTGCAAGCTCCAAGACATATAGGGATTAAATTTAACAATTCAATTCAGAAACAAGAAGTTCTGCAAGTCATCAAAAGAAAGACCTTCAAATTCAAAGGAAAGGAAATTTGAGTAATGCAAGACAATTTTGCATCCACTAGAAAAGGTAGAAGGAAATGGAATAGTGTGCTCCAAAGAGCAATGGAGCTCAGAATACAATCCAGGATGATGTACCCTGAAAACATGAGCTGAAACCTTACACGGAAAAAAAAAATAGATGTTAAATAACAAAGAGACATTTGAAACATTTTTATAAAGAAAATCAGACTTGAAGAAAGCATTTGGTTTTAAAACATCCCAACCAACAAAAATGCAGAAGTGAATAAATATATCAAGAAAGGTCACGGAGCAGCCAGCTGGCGCAGTAGATAGAGCTCCGGCCTTGGAGTCAAGAGGACCTGAGTTCAAATCCTGCCTCAGACACTTGACACTTACTAGCTGTGTGACCTTGGGCAAGTCACTTAACTCCAACTGCCACACACACACACAAAAAAAAAGATTATACCACCTTGGAAGAACTGAAAACTTATAGGTCCCTAGAAGTATCTCTTGAAAACAGCTGCACAAAACCCCTGAAGCTTGGGACAGTATGCCATCCACTCTAGAAGCAGAGCTCTACCTTAACAAAGAGTTAAAAAGTTATGTAATTGGCTGGGAAAATGAGCAAACAATGGAAAAAACTCTAACTATAGAAACTTACTTTGGTTACAAGGAAGATCAAAACATACACTCAGAAGAAGACAACAAAGTCAAAGCTCCTATATCCAAAGCCTCCAAGAAAAATATGAATCAGTCCCAGGCAATGGAACAGCTCAAAAAGGATTTTGAAAATCAAGTAAGAGAAGTAGAGGAAAAATTGGGAAGAGAAATGAGAGTGATGCTAGAAAATCATAAAAAACAAAGTCAACAGCTTGCTAAAGGGCACCCAAAAAAATACTGAAGACAATAACACCTTAAAAATAGACTAGACCAAATGGCAAAAGAGGTCCAAAAAGTCAACGAGGAGAAGAATGTCTTAAAAAAGAGAATTCGCCAAATGGAAAAGTAAGTCCAAAAGCTCACTGAAGAAAACAATTCCTTAAAAATTAGAATGGAGGAAATGGAAGCTAATGATTCTACAAGAAATCAGGAAATTATAAAACAAAACCAAAAGAATGAAAAAATAGAAGACAATGTGAAATATCTCATTGGAAAAACAAGTGACCTGGAAAATAGATCCAGGAAAGATAATTTTTAAATTATTGGACTACCTGAAAGTTATGATCAAAAAAAGAACCTAGACATCAGCTTTCAAAAAATGATCAAAGAAAATTGCCCTGATATTCTAGAACCAGAGGGTAAAATAGAAATTGAAAGAATCTATCAATCACCTCCTGAAACAGATCCCAAAAGGAAAATCCCAGGAATATTATAGCCAAATTCCAGAGTTTCCAAGTCAAAGAAAAAATATTGCAAGTAGCCAGAAAGACACAATTTAAGTACTGTGGAACCATAATCAGGATAACACAAGAGTTAACAGTTTCTACATTAAGGGATTGGAGGGCTTGGAGTACGATGTTCCGGAGGTCAAAGGAGCTAAGATTAAAACCAAGAATCACCTATCCAGCAAAACTGAGTATGATCAATGAGGGGGAAAAATTGACATTCAATGATGTAGAGGAATTTAATGCATTCCTTAGAAAAAAACAGAGCTAAATAGAAAAATTGATTTTCAAATACAAGACTCCAGAGAAGCATGAAAAGGTAAACAGGAAAGGGAAATCATAAGGGACTTATTAAAGTTCCTACACGGAAATGGGGTGAGTTGACTATGAAGGGACACATAAAAAATAAAATTAAGGGGTGAGAGAGGAATGTACCAGGAGAAGGAAAAAGGGAGAGGTAGAATGGGGTAAATTATCTCAAAGAGGCAAGAAAAAGCTTTTACAGTGGAGGGAAATAGAGGGGAGGTGAGAGGGAGTAAACCTTACTCTCATCAGAATTGGCTTAAGGAAGGAATAACATACACACTCAATTGGGTATGGAAATCTATTTTACCCTACAGGAAAGTAGAAAAGAAGGGGATGGGGGTAGGGGGGAGTGATAAAAGGGAGGGCAGATTGGGGGAAGGGGTAATCAGAAGCAAACACTTTTGAAGAGGGACAGGGTGAAAGGAGAGAATAGAAAAAAACGAAGGGCAGGATAGGATGAAAATACAGTTAATATTTTACAACATGACTATTATGGAAATGTTCTGCATGATTACACATGCATAACCTGTATCGAATTGCTTGCCTTCTCAATGAGGGTGGGTGGGAAGGGAGGAAGGAGGAGAATATGGAACTCAAAGTTTTAAAAAAGAGTGTTACAAATTGTTTCTACATGTAACTGGGAAGTAAGATACACAGGCAGTGGGGTATAGAAATCTATCTTACTCTACAGGAAAACAGAAAGGGAAGGAGATAAGAGAAGAAGGGAGGGGGCCATGGTGATAGAAGGTAGGGCAGATTAGGGGAAGGGGTAATCAGAAGCAAAACACTTTTGAGGAGGGACAGGGAGAAAGGAGAGAGGGAATGGAATAAACAGGGGGAGGGGAAATAGGATGGAGGAAAATACAGGTAGCAATAGTAACTGTGAAAAAAAGTGTGGTTTGTCCCCAGATCTTTGAACCAACCTAGCAAAACCTTGCCTCCCCTGTGAAGGCCAACTAATAATCACACACCTAGGAGAATCTACACTAACAGGAAAACCACTCTTAAGTCATGTGGCCTATTCTGATGAGTCTTCAGTCTCTGCACTGGCTGAATGGATACAGACAGGTTTACTGGGCATGGTAGTCCTTCAGTTTTTGGTGAAACTCCTCCCTCGGGTTTGCTTTGTTGAAACTTCTGTAAGGTCCACTTTGAGAAATACTGTTCTAGAGTTGGCAAAGCACTTTTTAGGGGCAGCATTCTTCAGAGGTAGGTGAGTTCTCTCTCTCTGCCAGTAACAAGGTCTTAACATATTCATAGCATATTCATAGGTTGTCATCCAGAGTCTTTCTTTTTTGTTTTGCCTTATCAGCCTGCACTTGGACTTGAACAAGCAAGATTCCTACGAATGGTTCCTTAGCTATAATATATTTATAGTAACTCTTAGTTTCTATTGTTATCTCATGGATACTAAGTGCATGACTTTACACCTGTGGCATTTTATCACCTAAACCGTCCTCATATTTTTGAATTGTTCTTTATTTTTAGAGCTACTAAAGACTGTATTGCCCTCTGCCTAAAGTGGCATCTCAAATCCATTCTAAAGAAGTTCTCTGTCAGTTAAATTTTTAAATCAGTTTGACAAACATGTATTAAGTCTGTGTTGGTTCTGAGGAAGATCCAAAGTTCAGATAGTTCCTACCCTCGGAGTGCCCAGGCTAATAGCTGTAACCTTGTGTATTTACTTGATAACTCAAATGGTCTTGAAATCATGAGAATTGGAACTCTAAGCCAACCTCCAAATCTTAACTCAATCTAACCTGGAGTCTTCTCTTCTTTGTGGTACAATTCAGATGCCCATTTTAATTCTCAAAGGTGTCACCATGTTCTTCAATGTTGCCGTCAGCACGAGTACATTGCCAATAGATTTCCATATATAGTAACAAATGTGCCAGTAAGCGACCACCCTAATTGCACATCTCTTTCCCTGTGCCCTGTGAATGCCGTACAGTGAGTGATTGATTACCCTCCCATAGGGAGGAGTGAAAGCTGCTTGACTCCTACCAGGATTGCACTGTATATGTAATGATCATCTACATACATTTTACATGTACAATAATTTCCCTTTTTATATGTCAGGTAAATATTTGTAAGAGTTATACTTACACAAATGGAATTATTATAATAAGTACTAATATATTTTTTCAAGTTTCATTGCCTGAATAAAAACTGTTTATCACTGTTAAAAAAATTTTTAAGCAAATTTCTCTGATAAAGACCTTATTTATCTTAAAAAAAAAACAAATTATAATTATATTTCAATACAGTTGGTTTCTTTCGTCATCCTATTTTATTTTGTGCTTTTAAAAAAACTGAGAAAGGGTCCACAGACTTCAGACTGCAAAAGGGATCCAGGGCACAGAAAAGATTAAGAACTCCTGCTCTAAGGCAGATTTCAGAAAAACCTGGAAAGACTTACATGAACTGATGCTGAACATGAACTGATGCTGAATGAAGTGAGCAGAACCAGGAGAACATTGTACACAGTAACAGCAACATTATTCGATGATCTGACTCTCATAGACTTAGCTCTTCTCAGCAGTGCAAGGATCTAAGACAATTCCAAAAGACTCATGATGGAAAAAGCTATCCACAGCCAGAGAAAGAACTATGGAGTCTGAATGCAGATCAAAGCATACTATTTTTACTTTTTTTGTTGTTTTTTTCCTCATGATTTTTCTCCTTTATTCCAATTCTTCTTCCACAACATGACCAACGTGGAAATATGTTTAATATGATTGTACATGTATAGCCTATATCAGATTGCCTGACATTTTGGGGAGAGGAAAGGAAATAAAGGGAAGGAGAAAAAAATTGGAACTCAAAATCTTATAAAAGTGAATGTTGAAAACTAATATCAATTAATTAATTTTTTAAAAAAGAAATAAAGAATTTAAAAAGCTGGAGGAATGTTTAGTGCTCTTGGCTAGGCTATGTCAATATAATAAAAATTACAGTACAAAAAAAATTAATTTATACTTTTAACACTATACCAAAGAAATTACCCTGGGGATACTTTATTGAACTTGATAAAAGAATAAAATTCACTTGGAAAAACAAAAGATCTAGAATACCAAGGAAAATGATAAAAAGAAGTATGGATGAAGGGAAAATAACACTTCCAAATCTCAAACTATATTATAAAGCAGCAATCATCAAAACCTTCTGGTATTGGTTAAAGAACAGAGAAATCAATGGAAAAAACTAGACAAGGGAGATTTCAAAACAAAGAACTCCATAACCCAATGTTTGATAAAGCAGAAAATATAGATTTCCTAGGAAAAAATTCTCTATTTGACAAAATAGAAATGGAAATTTGACAAAATGGAAAACTGGAAAAGCAAAATGTGGCTTAGAATAAAACCTTGTACCATATTACATGACTCAATCTAAAGGGATATATGACCTTAATAATAAAGATCATAGTATTTTTAAAAATTAGAAGAGAAACAGATTATATACCTTCACAGTTATGGATGGGAGAAGTATTCTTAACAAGAGATAGAAGCCAACTATAAAAGAGAAAATAAATAACTTTGATGACCTGAAGCTGAAAAGCTTCTGCACAGACAAAACTAATGCATAAGAAGAAAAGTGGTCAAATAAGAAAAAAATCTTTGTATCAAATTTCTCTGATAAGAGTTTGGTATCCAGATATATTAAACAATTAATAAACAGATGTAAGACTAATAGTCATTCCCCAATAGATAAGTGATCAAAGGACACGAACAGCTTTTAAAAGAACTGTAAAATATTCACAACCACATGAAAGAATGCTCCAAATCACTAATAAAAGAAATGCACATCAAAACAACCTTAAAGTTTCACCTCACACACTGAAAATTGGCAAGATATGACCCAAAACGGCAACAGTCAGCATTGAAGGAGTTGTCAAAGGATAGGCATACTAATACGTAGTTGGTAGTTGGTGAGGCTGTGAAATGGTACAACCATTTTGGGAAGCAATTCGGAATTATGCAAATAAGTAACTAAAATGTCCATACTCTGAATCAGAGACTCTTACTGGGCTTAAACCAAGAAGAAAATCTCCATAGACTCCAAAATATTTCTAACAGAATTTTTTGTGATAGCTAAGAATGAGAAACTAATTTTATATCCATCAATTGTGAAATGGCTAAACAAATTGTGGTACATGAATGTAATGGAATATTATTGTGCTGTAAGAAATGATGTGTGTGATGAATGATATATTGATAATATCTGTATGAATTGATACAGAGTAAAACAAAGCCAAAATAAAAACAATATACACAGTAACTACAATGTAAATGGAAAGAACTACAAACCAAAAAAATCAAAAGTAAATTTGGCAAAATTATAAAGATCAGGCAGGACTCAAATGAATAGCTATGAGAAGACACTCCCAAGACACCACTTCATGGAAGTGGAAAATCCACAGGTGTTATAAATTGTACATGCTTTCAGACTTTTTCAATGTATCAATCAGTTCTGCTGATTTTTTTTCCTCTCTAAAAAAATACATTTTGTCACATGGGATAGCTATCTAGGAAAGGGAGGAATACTTGGGATACTTATGGCAGTGTAAGAAAGAGAACGGATCAAAATTTCTTAAATATAGCTAAAGCCTTCTAGAGAAGAAAAAAGAAATCCTTCCAAACATCCATTAACAAAATAGAAAAAAAAGAAAATTAATGAACTGAATACGCATTTAAAAAATTCAAAAGCCAACAAATAAACAAACCTAAAAATAGCAGGGAATATTAAAAACGAGAGGAGAAACAGATAAATTGGAAACCAAAAAAATTACTGAAATGATAAATAAAACTAAAAGTTGGTTCTCTGAAGAGACCTAATAAAATTGATGAACATTTAGCCAATCTGATTAAAAAGAAGGCAGGAAATAAAATCAACCAAATATCCAATGAGCAAGGTAAAAATCACAAGAAAAATTAGAAAAAATAAAAAGAATAAACAGAGCATATACACAGTTATATGCTAACAAAACTGAGAACACAAAAGAAATAGAGGAATACCTTCAAAAATGAAAATACCCAAACTGAAAGACCAAATTGAGATCCTAAATAACCCAATATCAGAAAAGTAAATGGAACTAGCCTTAAAAGAATAACCAAAGGAAAAAACTACTCATCCTGATGGAGTCAAAGGGGAATTCTATCAAACTTTTAAAGAACAATTACTACCATTACTACACAATTATTCTCTAAAATTGAGGGGGTGACAGGAGGACAGGGAATCACCCTTACAGATTCTTTAAGTATGACAAAAATAGTTCCAATACCTAACCAGAGGTGGGGAACCTGCAGCCTCAAGGACATATGTGGCCTCTAGCTCCTCAAGTGCAGCCCTTTAACTGAGAAAAATAAATCTTTTCATTCTGTGAAGTTTGGATTAGGTCTAAGGGCAGCACTTGAACACCTTAGAGGGCCATTTGTGGCCTCAAGGCTGCAGATTCCCCATCCCTGACCTAAACCAAAGCATAGAAGAGGCAAAGATCAATATCATTAATGAACAATTTACAACTTTTAAATAAAATTCTATTAGCTAGGCTTCCATGATTTATTCAAGAAATCATTCATTATGACCAAATGGGATTTATCATAGTATTTCGTTCAATATTAGGAAAACAATCAACAAAATTAATTAGACTAAAATAAGAATATCCAAAAGAACATAATTATTTCAAAATATGCAGAAAGCCTTTGACAAAATACAATACTCATTTTTATGCCTGAAAAAAAACTACATAGGCATAAAGGGACCTTTTCTTTTGAATATCATTAAAAATATCTATCAAAAACTAAAAGCAATGAGGATACACTAGAACCTTTTCCAATAAATACAGTAGTAAAACAAGGATGCCCACACTCTGAATCATTATTTGATATAGTTTTAGAAATGCTGGCAACAGCAATAAGACAATAGAAAAACATTAAAGGCATAAAGTAAAGAGGAAATAAAATTATCACTATTTGTTGTTGATACTGTAGTTTATCTGGAAAGTCCTAAGGAATCAGCAAAGTTACTGAGATAAGATTCAGCAAAGTTGCAGACTACAAAATAAATAAAATAAATAAATTCTAAAAAAATCAACTACATTTCTAGATAATAATGACAAAATTTAAGAAGCTATAATAGACAGGGAAATCCCATTCCAAATAACTATAAAATGGATAAATTATCTGGGGACCAATCTACCAAAGCACAGAAAAGTCTTACAGAGATTCAATTATAGAGCGATACAAAATTCATTTGAAAACCTAAAAAATTCATTTGGAACAACAAGAACTAGAATATCAAAGGAAATTTTGAAAAAACATTGGGACAAAGGAAGAATAGCACTTCCAGACACATCTGGCATTGGTTAAAAAAGGTAGACCAATGGGAAAGACTAGACAAGGGTAAATCAGATACAATGGAACTCAATAATTCAGTGTTCAATAAACCAGAAAACATAAAATACTTAGAAAAGAAATTCCTATTTGATTAAAAGACAAACTGCTAGGAAAACTGGAAAGCAATATAGCATAAATTATACTTAGAATAATACTTTATACCATATTCCTCAATATATTCTAAATGGATATATGACCTTAAAATTAAAGAATATACTAGGTAGCACAGTGGATAGCGTGCTAGGCCAGGGAGTCAGGAAGACTCATCTCCACTAGTTCAAATCTGGCCTCATACTACTAGCTGCGTGATCCTGGGCAAGTCACTTAACCCTGTTTGCCTCATTTTCCCCATTTGTAAAATGAGCTGGGGAAAGAAATGGCAAACAACAATAATAACTGGAATATTACTGTCTGTGAGAAATGATGAACATGATGACTACAAAGAAGCACGGAAATATCTACATGAACCGATGCAGTGAAACAATGGAAAAGAAAAAAAAAACTGACCACACAAAAAAACAATCAAAAGTGAACACCATAAAATTATAAAGAACAAGCACAGCTCAAAAGAAGAAATGAGAAGTCACTCCCACTCCATCTCTTTGCTGAGGTGGAGAGTCAATATATGCACATTACACATACTTTCAGACTTTTTTAATGGATTGATCATTTACACTGATTTTTTCCTTTTCTTTTGGTTTGTTTTTTTTTTTTCCTTAAAAACACTATGTCATATGAGATAGCTCTCTAAGAGGAGAGGAGAAAGCATACTGGGGCAAACTAAGGTTATGTTTAAAAAAAAAAATAAAGACATCAACAAAAACTTGTTTTAACCCTAACCTTAATAAGTAGAAGAGGCAACTAGTTGGCTCAGTGGATAGAGAGCCAGGCCTGAAGTCAGGAAGACCTGAGTTCAAATCTGGCCTCAGACATTTACAAGCTGTGTGAGCCTGGGCAAGTCACTTAACCATGTTTGCCTCAGTTTCTTCATCTATAAAATGAGCTGAGAAGGAAATGACAAACCACTCCAGTATCTTTGCCAAGAAAACCCCAAAAAGGATCACAGAGAATCAGAGAGGACAGAAAATGACTAGACAATAGCTAATAAATAGAGGAAAATAGAAGGAAATTCAGAGGAAGACAGACAATCTAAGCAGCTTTGGAACTAAAGTGTTGATTAAATTCATTTTAAAAAATAAACAATACATAATAGAAATTTGAAGTTTCATACACAATTCTTTTCTTATTCTTTTTATATGAAAATATTCATTTTTATTGATGGTTGTCACGTTCAGAATAACAAAATTAAAATTAAAATATTGGAAAGATTAAATCGAAAATAAGAATTTTGAGCAAAGTATGAAACAATTATTTTTGTATAGGATAAGAAAAGTTAGTCACTTTGATAACTTCAAATCAATTTTTGAAAAATCATGCTCTAAGTGAAAAAATACTAGCCTTCTATTTACCTTAAATTTAATTTTTGGTTTTCTAAGCACTCTAAATACTGTTGTTGTTATTGTTGTTGTGTCTAACTCTTCATGACCCCTTTTGGGTTTTTCTTCGCAAAAGATAGTGGAGTGGTTTGTCATTTCCTTCTCCAGCTCATTTCACAGATAACAAAACTGAGACAAACAAGATTAAATGACCTGCCCAGGGTCACAAAGCTAGTGTCGAAGGCCGAATTTGAACTCAGGTCTTTCTGACTCCAGGCCCAGCACTCTATCCACTGTGCCACAGCTGCCTAAATACAGTATGACAAGAGTTTTTTGTTGTTTTTAAAGCATCTACCTACAACATGGGACCATCTCCAGTCATCCTAATCTATATCATGCCACTGGACCCAGATGGCTCCATAGCAGAGAATGAAGCTGGTAACTTTGTACAGCCCTCCCTCACTTAAATCCAATTCACTGGCAAGTCATGACTTCACCTTCCTAATGTCACAGTCCTCTTTAAGAATGAAGGACAAACAACCACTTGTGAGTAGTCTGAGCTGCCCCACTGCGGACCCAACTGACTAGATCTAGTTGGGCAATGCAGTTAATTCCTTCCTTCCTCCCTCCCTTCCTTCTCTCTCTTCTCTCCCTCCCTCTGTTCCCTCTGTCCACATAGGGAATCATACCCTTACCTGCAGGTCCTCTGCCTAAAAGAATATAAATTTTGATCACTGAAATCTCCGAAGATGTTTACAGGCTAGATTTCTTTCTTAAGGACCATGCCTTAAACCCAAATCTCTCTGGCTCCCATGGATTGGACAACAATAGGTCCCAGCCCAAGCCTCACTTGGTGTTTGGGCCTTGATGGCTCAGAGTGAGTGTAAATACCAATTGTTTGTTTTGGCCAGAAACCCTGAGGGTTTTCCCCTCCCAGATTGAATTTTTTTTTTTTTTTACTAGGTAAAGGAGGCCATTCATCGTCTCATATCTTACCTAGCTTTAATCACTGAATAGGTATTGCCTCAGACAAACAGACCTGGGAGGCTTAAAAAGGTCGAAGTCTCCCACTGCATTCAGGGTCATCTCTAGTTGTCCTGATCTATATCATGTCACTGGACCTAGATGGCTCCAGAGGAGAAAGTGAGGCTGATGACTCTGCTCAGCCTTCCTCACTTAAATTCAATTCATTTGCAAGTCATGGCATCACCTTCCTGATGTCATGGTCCTCTTCCAGAATGAAGGACAAACAACAACAACCTACAACATGAAACAGAACTTAACCAAGGTCTCAACCATCTAGCATCTTTGCAACATTGAGCATAACAGCAAGTCATTATTCTACAAACCCTTATCAGTACAAACCCGTGTACTTATAAACTACACTAGTTACATGCTACACTAATTTACAGAATCCAGTCAACATTCCTTTGAAGGACAGACAACACACTGCCTGAAGTAAGAATGTACTTGTTGTTCAGTCATTTCAGTCAAGTCCATATGGGGTTTTCTTGGCAAAAATACTGGAGTGGTTTGCCATTTCCTTCTCCAGCTCATTTTACAAATGAAGAACTGAGGCAAACAGGGTTAAGTGACTTGCCCAGGGTCACACAGCTAGTAAGTGTCTGAGGCCACATTTGAACTCATGAAGATGAGTCTTCCTGACTCCAGGCCTGGCACTCTATCCACTGAAATCATTATTTGGTGACTATTGCTACTATCTAACAAAAATTTGGCTAACAGATGCTATCTTGTCTACCCAGAAACTAATTGTTTCACAAAATGCCATATTTAGCAAACATGAGTAACATATACCCTAATTGAGCAACAACTGTAAAAATGTTTTTAAAAATGCTAAGTGCCTTAATTTCCTTCTTTAAAACCACACATTTTAATTCCCTTCAAAAGTAACAAGACTAAAATGCAACTTAATACAAGATAATATACTGTATCTTAAAACTGAATGCCAAAATCTAGGTCATTCTAAATATTTCCACTCTGAGAAACAATTGCAACTATTCCAAGCTAGCTCCTGCTCTCAAACCTATTGCCTTTAGGATAAAATGCCAAATCCTAAATTTATCACTTAAATTCCTTCACAATCTGGCCTAAATTTCCAAGATTATTTCACATTACATACTCCCCTTTATAGACTTTGCTTTCTAGTCACAGTGCCCTACTTGCTATTCTCAGAATTTAGTTCCCCATCTCCCACCTCTGTGCCTTTTCACAGACTTCTTTGCCCATGCCTGTGAAATGCATCTCTACTTGTAATCATTACCTTCCTTCAAGGCACAGTTTATGTGCCACCTTCTATAGGAAGTTTCTTTCATTTTACATTTGTATTATTATTATTATCTGTATCTCTAGGGTCTAGTACAATGCCAGGCAGCAAACAGGCATTTATGAACACTTGTTGACTGATTCATTTTCTGGTCAGTAATGTTACCTCACTTCTCCTCAAATTATCATGTACATATTTATTTCTGTATGTGTTTTATTCTTCCCATTTGAATCTTAGATTCTTGAAGGTAAGAACTAATATTCATTTTCTCTATATCTCTAGCTCCTAGCTAACACAAACTTATACAGAATAGGTGCTTAATAAATGCTTGTTGCGGGGCAGGTAGGTGGCACAGTGGATAGAGCACCAGCCCTTAAGTCAGGAGGACCTGAGTTCAAAGCTGGCCTCAGACCAAACACTTGACATGCACTAGCTGTGTGACCTTGGGCAAGTCACTTAACCCCAATTGCCTTACCAAAAAAAATTAAATTAAATTTAAAAATGCTTGTTGGATTTGATTACAAATGAATGATTAATATCTTCAGGATTTTTCTTTCATTCTTTCATAACTACCCTCCAAACTTGCCCCATGAAAAAGTAGAGAAAATAAGGATGGAGCCATATTGTATATCCTGGGGAAGAATTTTTCAAAAATCTTGAAAGGAATCCAATCAGGACAGAATACAAGACACTCATGTCCTTGTTCTTAACAGCTGTCCTCTTTAAGACAGCCCAAAATCACCTTAGTTTTTTGTTGCAGGCATTTTTTTTTTGGCTGTCATATAATGTTATTCATTTTTATTAAGTTTGTAGAATAACAAAACTCCCAAATCTTTTTTTAAAAATGGCTACCTTACCATGCCTCAACCAACTTGTACTTACACAGGTAAGTTTTTGAACCCAAATGTACCTCTATTAAATTTCATTTTAGTAGGTTTGATTGAAAAAAAAAATTAAGAAAGAAAAATCTTCTGGAGTGGATGGGTAATACCACTTCTGGCGGTAGGATTAAAAAGTTAATGTTGGAAGTATCTACCTATCTGCTAGATTCAGAGTAATCAAAATTAAACTAAATAAAATAAAACTAAAAGTTAATTAAAAATAATAATTTGCATTTATACAAGGTTTACAAAGTGCTTTCCTTACAACCACCTCCCCTTTCAAGACCTCCATTTTCTCTTTTGCAGAATGAGGATATTATCTATAAGATAACAATCTCACTAATATTATCAATGAGGATAAAATGATTACAATTATTACTACTTATCAAATTAGCATGTATATACTTATCTGTTTATGTGTTTTATCCTCCCATTTGAATCTTAGGTTCTTGAGGGCAAGAACTATTGTTCATTTTCTTTATATTTCCAGCTCCTAGAACACAAACTTACCCAGAGTAGGTGCTTAATGCTTGTTGGATTTGGTTAAAAGTGAATGACTAATATCTTCAGGACTTTTCATTCATTCTTTCATAAGCACTACAAACTTGCCCCGTATTACGACTAAGCAATATTTACTACTAAATGGTATTACTGTTCAGTCCTGTCAAGATCGTCACCCCTGTTTGGGTTTTTCTAGGCACAGACACTGGAGTGGTTTGCCATTTCCTTCTCCAACGCATTTTACAGATGAGGAACTGAGGCAAACAGGATTAAGTAATTTACCCAGGGTCACACAGCTAATAACTGTCTGAGGCTGGATTCGAACTCATGAAGATGCAGCCCTAGCACTCTATCTAGCTGCCTAAGCTAGTATTACTATTAAGTAATATTACTAAGTAGTATTACTACTTAGAACAATAATAATAACTTACATTTCTAGGATGTTTTAAGGTATACAAAGTGCTTTCCTCCCAACCACCTTTGTGAGGTAGGTATTGAAAATATGAGTCCCCATTTACACAAAATGTAAACATCTCTGAACTTCTGGTGTGGGGAAACCCCCTCATCAACGCAAATCTGAAGCTGTTTATGACTAAGCTCCATCCGAGGGAGTTGCCAGAAGCTCAGAGAGGTTAAGTGGCACGGCCAGGGTCACACAGCTAGTAAGTGTCACAAGACGGTCTGGAATCCAGGCCTTCCAGATGCCAGGCTCAGCTCTCTCCCTCTCTGCACTAGGCCACCTTGCCTCAACAGGGGGCTTGATGCGTCTCTAACGCCTAATCCTAAAGCCTGGGATCCGACCAGAGCCCACGACCGAGCAAGGCCTGGACAGAGCCGCCACCCTCCGCGCCTTTGGCTGCCTCTGGGAGCCAGGGAGGGAAAGCTTCGCGTCCCGTCCGGACCTTCTGCGGGCGCCACGAAAAGACGCCAATAAACCGGGGCACGGGAGGCTGCGGCCGGCCTAGGGCAGACGCGGCGAACAACTCTCCCGCCAGCCCCTTCTCGGCAGGGCCTCGTCCGCCGAGCCCGCCGGAGCGCCCTGCTCCGAGTCCTCTGGCTCCCCGACCCCAAGGGCCCACGGCTTCCCCGACCTGAAACTGCGACGCGGGAGGCTCCTTCGCAGACCGAACTTCCCGCCGCTTCAGCCGACACCGGATTCCCTGAGCATCTCCCGCCCCAGCCGCACTACGCAATATCCTCGTCTCCCATTGGCTACTGAGAGGGCGGACTTGCTAGAACCGACCCTTGCCCCACCTCTCTCCTTTGCCCTCCCCCCACCCCTTTGGGCATTCTGGGACCTGTAGTCCTCGAGATCCGATAACCTGATTTCCTAGCTCCGCGACCAACTGCATGCTGGGACTTAGCCTCATGGGAAATGTAGTTTAGCGTAGTCTGGAAGTGACCGGTTTGGATTGTTGCCACTAGTTCTTAACTGTTTAGGTACCCTATGGGGGGTATCTCTCATTTTATGCAACAAAGGTTTTCCTGAAAAGTTGAATGTAAATCTGTAGGATACAATGTAAAAACTTCGTTTCCTTTTTTCACTGTTCTTCAAGCGACAACATACTTAAGCAATTCATAAATTTTGGCTGAGAAACACAAACAAGCAGGAATTTTTGTTCAGATAATTAAGACCTGAGATTCTAAGGGATTTCAGGACTTGGAGTCTGAGGACCTGGGTTCAATTTCTGACTCTGCTCTACTTATTTGTTGAGTGATCTTAAACAAGCTAATTTAACTTTCCTGGGCCTGGATTTCCTCTCCTGTAAAATGAAGAGGTAGGACTAGATGATGGGGAAAGGTCCTTCCAGCTCTGGGTTCCAATGATTTGCTTCGAGCTGGAAGATCTTAGTTCAACATACTCAATTCAATTCATCATATATTTACTAAGTGCCTTCTGTCTGCCTTGTGCCAGATGTTAGAGATACACATGAGGAACTCATGTCACCTAAGTTCCAGCCAGACTGGACTACATTCTGTCCCATTTTCTTTCTGTCTCCACCCATCTTGACTATGGCATTTGATGTTATTACACTGAGTTCCCATCTGTCCCCCTTTCCCCTACCCCCTTGTCTTCCATCCCACTTCTATCCCTCCCCCACCTTCTTCATCTATTGAAGTTCCTTCTTGCTTTCAAGGAATTTCCTACTTGCCAACTGAAAATACCACCTCTTCCATGAAACCTTCCCTGCCCCACCTCCCAAAACACCCAGATGAAAGTAATATATCCATCCTCTTGTTTCCCATATCTCTTTTCCTGGATTTGGAGTCAGAGAACCTGGGTTCAGATTCTGAGCACTCACCTCTCTCTCCCTTGTATCAGTTCTATATAATCTATTCTGCTTCCCTCTTACGATATTGTTGTTGTTATTCAGTCTTCTGACTCTTCATGACGCCACAGACTATAGCATGCCAGGCCCTTCTATCTTCTACTATCTCTTGAAATCTGTCCAAGTTCACGTTGGTTGTTTCCATGACACTATCTATCCATCTCATCCTCTGCCATTCCCTTTTTCTTTTGCCTTCAATCTTTCCCAGCGTCAGGGTCTTTTCCAATGAGTCCTCTCTTCTCAATAGGTGGCCAAAATACAGCTTCAGTATTTGACCTTCCAGTGAATTTATTTCTTAATTTGACCTTCTTGCTCTACAATGGATCTCAAAAGTTTTCTCCAACACCACAATTTGAAAGCATTAGTTCTGTTGTGCTCAGTTTTTCTTATAGTCCTCTTTCGCCATATATTACTACGAGAAAATTCATTTTATTATTATATACTTATAAGCTACCTAAGAACAGGGATTATCTTGTCTATCTTTCTATTTCCAGGATGTAACATAGTGTTTTGCATATAATAGGTGATTAGTAAATGTTTGTTGAATGAATAAATAAGTGGAATAACTTTGAGGAATATGCGTATTCTACTTAAATAGTAGTAATAATTATGATCCACATTAATAAAATACTTCCTCATCTCTTCCTCCTGACTTCCTTGAAGTCCCACCTTCTACAAGAAGCCTTTTCTGAACCTCTTTAATCTGGGGACCTTTCTTCTGAGATTATCAAAAATTTATGCTATAAATATCCTATTTATACATGGTTGCTCAAATGCTGTCTCTCCCATTAGCTGATGAACTCCCTGAGAGCAAAATCTGCTTGGTTTTGTTTCTATTTTTTTGTCTTTCTTTGTATCCTCAGCTCTTACCACAGTGCCTGGCACATAGTAGGTGCTTAATAAATGTTGATTGACTAAATGACAATTGCAAAGTGCCTTATATACATGATCTTCCTACTCTACACACACACACACACACACACACACACACATACACCTCCTAGCCCTTCAAAAACTAATTAATTAATTGCTGTGTTTGAGTCATTAACCTCTCCATTTTCCTTGTCCACCAAATGGGTTGGGTGCTATGAGCACAGAGGCACTGAGACAAAGAGCTTAGAGCCAGAATGATCAATTCAACTCATACACTTACTAAGTGTATGTACCCTTTTTTAGGTGCTAGAAATACACACCTAACAGAGAACTGGCCAGGACTGAGAGCAAAGTCCTGGAAGCAGGCCCATTTAAACAAAATAGTCCCTGTCCCCAAGGAGTTTACAATCTAGTAGAAGATTTATGAGAAGTCATTGGTAGAGAACTGCCTAGGTCCATTTCAGCACTAACATAGGAGATTGTTGTTTGTCCTTTGTCTCAAAGAGGACCTATGACATCACAGGTAATGTCTTGATTGTGCATGAATTGCATTTAAGTGAGGCAGAATTGCACAAAGTGTCAGCCTCACTATCTCTTCCAGAATTATCAAAGTCCAGTCGCAGGAAAAAGTCAGGATGACTGGCATGGCCCAGGATGCAGTGGATGCCCTTGGCATCTTGGATGTCTGACCAAGCTCTAAACACTCCACAGCACCCGCTTCAGCTACCTTCATGGCTGCTGGGACAAATTATTCTCATCCATCCATTCCCTTGAGGAAGTCTTCACATGTTCAAGGTAGATATTCCCCCAGTTCAAGGTTTTTTGGTTACCCTCAACCTGGTTAAGCCTAACTGCAGAGACAATTTTACCAGGGTATGGCCAGTGCACAAGCTACAGCTTCTTAGAGACACAGGTAAGAGTCGGATGAATCAGGCAGACACCAAAGGTGGATGAGCAGGTCTGAAAAGGGCTCGGCAAGCCCTCACACCAGAGATGCTAGTTCTCCCTGAACACTCCATACACCCCAACATAGGAGATAGAATGATGGAAAAAGCCTTAAGAGTGTGGAAACAAGAGATTCCCACTTTATAAGCAGTGTGACTTTAAGCAATCACTTACTCTCCTTTGCTTTCAGTTTCTTGATATATAAAATTATAAAATTGTATGATTCTAGGCTACAAATAGTTGTTAAAGGGCCCAAGTGTGTTGGAGCCAACAAAACTTTAGCTTCTACAATGCTTTAATGCTTTTTAACCTTCTACATCTCCTCATTTCTCACCTGGCTGCACTACTCTGAGATTTCTCTGTCTTCACCACCGCCAGGAAGCTTATTATTGGGAAAACCTCATCATCCTGTGAGCTGAGTTCCCATCACCACCCTCTCTACCTCTGATTGGGAGATGGAGCCATGAACTCCAAAACCACCATTTGAAGAGGGAGCTAAGCTCCCACATTTCTCACCTGGCTGCACTATTCTGGGATTTCTCTGACTTTTCCACTGGTCTTGTACCTTCCCTACCCCCAACTCCCTTTTCATCTCCTTTTTTATGTATTGTCTTCCCCAATTAGATTGCAAGTTCCTTGAGGTCTGTCTTTTTTATATTTGTATACCCAATACTCAGCAAGGTTCCTGGCACATAGTAGGTGCTTAATAAATATTTATTGATTGATTGCTTTCTATAATACTTGGTCTCTAGAGTTTCTTTGATTTTTTAAAATTAGATCTACAAAGATATGGTTTGCTTCTAATAATTTTTTGAACATACATTCCTCATTGTGGTTCTATTTCCTGGAATTTTTTAATTACACATCTCTCATTATAAGTAATATAAATGAGTCAATATTACTTGCTATAATGTATGTAATGTTAACAAATATATACATATATATGTATCACAAGTTCATGAGACATGCATTGCAACTGGATTTATTACAAGAGAAAGGCAAATGCATGTGGCAACTCCCTATACCAAGGAGCCCAGTGGTGCAGGGAAAGCCTTGGTATTTAAGTTACAGGGAAAAGGAGATGCCTTAGGGGAGGATAAAAAAAACTAATCCCCTCTGGGCAATGGAAAAAGCAGCATTCTTATCCTTTGGGAACTGCTAAACCATGAAGATAGGATTGTCTGCTCATCTACAAGGGTCCCAGATGCCCAAAGAGTTTCTCAGTCTGGTACAGACTGATTGGTACCTGTCTTGACTCCCAAAGACACACAGGGCGTCCAACTTGGGGTGCAAACAACAAATTATGTTTGCTGGGTGGGGGGGACTTCATCTTCCATATGTTCAGGGCCTCCTGCATACTCTGAATCCAGTGTGTCTAGAAAATACGGTAACTCAAGAAGACAAGTGCAGGGAGCCCTTCAACAATGTGTATACATGTATGTATGTATATATATATATATATATATGCACATTTATATATCACCATATTAATAAGTAAGATCTTCATCCCTCTTGTTAGGATCTTATTATATTTGAAGTTTATTCCTCTTACCTTATAGAATTTAAGTTAGCATTCCATATATAAAACCCCATGAGGAAAAAAAGCCCTAAGCTTCTTTATGAGAGTTTTGAGTTGTTGCTGGAGAGAACAACCCAAAGCCCTTTCCCTGGCACTTTCCAGATAATTGGCATAAGTATTAAATGCTCCTTGCTTTTGCCTTTTACCCCAAACATTAGCTAAAAAGATCTCTTCCTGTTTGCCCAACAATAAACTCATAAAGTAAGTGTCCATCTGGGTCCACAGAGCCCCACAGCACCTGACATCACAGGTAAGACCCTTTACATTCCCCTTATTATCTAACCTTGGTTAAATCAGGGAAATCCCAGTCTTGTACTCCAGCATCCTTAACCAATTACTGCACTCAAAAGTTTTTAAACACAGGTATTCCTCCACCAATAATCATATTGGAAATCCCTCAAAAAGAAGAGCATCTTAACATGAGTCAGAAGAGATGAAACTTTTCCTATGCAAAGAGCGAAAACAGAGAAACCATCTTTGGAGTTGCCACACTAGCCACAATTTATCCAAATGCCACCTCATTACCCTAATCTAGTTGTAGATTTGGATGTTGGGAGGTTCAAAGTATCCCAGTCCTGCCTCCAGCTAGC
This sequence comes from Vombatus ursinus, assembly GCF_900497805.2. Taxonomy (NCBI): domain Eukaryota; kingdom Metazoa; phylum Chordata; class Mammalia; order Diprotodontia; family Vombatidae; genus Vombatus; species Vombatus ursinus. The sequence goes on along the minus strand of NW_020947062.1, from coordinate 1,094,359 downwards.
TATAAAGAACAAGCTTTTATAAATCCTCTGGACATGTGAATGGGTTTCCATTTTTCTCCCCCCTCAAGAGTATAGGTGCATATGTAAAGGTGGGCTGTTGATTGAGTAAGTCAATCAATTGATAAGAAATGCTACATTCTGGTATTTGTATTTCAAGATAATCAAATCAAAGCCATTCTAAGTACGTGTGAAAATGCCTCCAATGAACCACAGATGTAGTTGAGTCCTGTTACAAGGAAGAGTATTTAGATAGCCTGAGGATTCAAGTTAGTATCAAGTTAGTTGATAACCAAATAAATTTAAGGGATTTGCATTCCATGAGAAGGAGGAACGCTGTTGCTAAACCTGAGGAGTTCTCTGGGGGAAGGAGAGAACTTTAGCTTTGACCCTCATTTCCTCTCCCTTCCCCCCCCAATCTTGGCCAAATGAGGACCTTACTAAATTCAGGGGTCCAATAGGCCTTCCCATGGGCATCTATCATCCTAGTGCTATTCCTTGGAACAGCAGTATCTGCACAAGGAGGCAAGAATAGCTCTACTAAAAGTCCAGCAAAGAAACTGCATCATGACTAGAGAAAACTTTTTGAGAACTCCACAAAGGGGAGAAAAGGACTTGCAGCTATGAGAAGCTATGAGTCATCATTTTGCCATATGTCATCTTGAAGTCTGACCTGATTTCCCCCTGGACTCTGCTCATATGTGTCCTCTGGACTCAAGCATATATGCTTGTGAAATAATGTGTCTTAGACTTCGGGGGAAATTTTTTTTTTTTACCAAATGTCTCTATTGTATCCTTTTCTTGAGGATATTTGTCTGTCTGACTAAATAATTCTCAATTGATAATCATGGCAAGAAGCATACTAGTGAGCACTCAAGTTACATAGCATCAAGTAAGATGCCTGTAACCCCTCATGAGTACCCCTAGTTCCCTGAGGTGTCCTAATAGCTGAGCTCTGGGAACATGATTCATCAGGGTCCATGAAAATTTGCTTAAGCTCCACAGAGTATGTGCTATACTTGGATGACTACATTGATTGGTATGATTGTTATCCTTTGCCCTTGAATAGGACCAAAATGATACCACTATGATGGGATCAAGGTACAGTGTATGAACCAAGGAGCAACTAAGTAGGCAGAACTTCAGAATGTTGTTGGAATGAAAATAAGCTAATGGCATAACATCACATTTCATAAGATCGTAGCTTTAAAATAGGACAGGCACTTAGAGATCATCTCATTCAGCTGTCCCATGTATGGATGAGAACACTGAGACATACAGAGGTTAAGGACTTGTCCAAGGTCACACAAATAGCAAGTGGCCAAGACAAAATCTGAACTCTGGTTTTCTGACTCGAAATCCAGAGTTCTTTACACTGTATCAGGATTTCAGTGTTTCAGTCATCTGTGTTTTCTCTCAAAAGATGCAAATTGAAACCCTTTTATGACTTAATACGTATGTCTTCTTGAGTGGAAAAAAACCCCTGATGGCCAAGATTCTGGTGATGAGCCTATCAGATAAAGCTAGAGCGTGAAGCACATAATGAAGTCTGTATAGCTGGGTAGAACATACTAGAACTTGCACTCAGCAGGCGTAGTGTCCTTGAACTAAAGTGAAGGACAGTACTGGAGAAGCACATTATTAAACATAGCAATTAAGTAGGAAAACAACATCATCTAGGACATAGGTTCGTAAAAGCAGTACTGGTTCTGCCCATGACTCGCTGTCACCTGCTGGCCTCAGTCTTCTGATCTGTAGGATGAGAATAATAATCCCTTTCTACCCACTTCAGTGCCTCGAAGAGGATGCTGAGAAGATCAATGAGATAATGACTATGAAGTATTTTGATTTCCTGTGAATTAAATGCTATAAGATGTCATTACTCTGTGCTGCTAGAGTAATTGCAACCTTTTCCTTTGGAAACTGACTTGCTGGACTGAAGCATTATGATGCTGAAAAGGAAAAACAGAATTTAACAAGCTTCCTGCCTCTGACAGCTCTGTGACTGTGGGCAGGTCTCTTAAGCTTTCTAGATACCTAGAAATCTGCAAAATTAGAGGGTTGGAAAAGAAGATCTGTGAGGTCTCTTCTGCATTCTGTATCTATGATTCTGTGATCCTATGAATATGTGTAAAGCATTTTTCAAGCACCAAGCCTATAGAAATGTCAGCTATTATTATTAACATCATCTTGTTCTGATCTTTTTCAATAAGGTTCAAATAGAAATAGTTCTAGGACAAAGTACTATCCTATTATTTTCCATACGTAACATTTTACAAACTATTACACAGATGTATAAAATAACTGCTTTTTGTAGTTGAATGAAAGCTTTATGCTGTGAACTCATCATCCATGGCTCATTTAAAACATTCTCTATACAACTACAGGCCCAGACAAAACAACAAGGGTGATATATCATGTTCCCACATGATTTTGATCTCCTATGTTGGGTGTCCATATTTCGAAAGGGTTTTTGTTGTTGTTGTTGTTGTTCCATTTAGCTTGTACATTGAGTATTTTTTATTGGCGACAGCTACCTTAAAGTTATTCTTAAATTTTCATGGATCAGTTTTATGTCTGAAAGACTGTTGGAAACAATTCAGTCTGTGATAATGGTCTGACTTCAGTACAGTTTATTGGTTGAGATCTGTATCTGTAGTACTCGGATTTTTCATCTGTCAGTCCATGAAAGATAGCAGCTTCCGACATAACGATTTTAGCCATGAGATCCAATTTTGCTAGGTACTCCTTGCTGATAAATTTTAAAAATCTGCACATTTTCTGCCATTTCCTTGTGTAATCTCCATTGATCACCAAGTCCAGGCTCTTTAAGGATAACTCTTCTGTAATTTCTGATGGCAGTGACCTCGTCCTGAATCGCTGTCATAAATCCCTTAAGTTCTACAGATAAATTTGAACAACTCAGCAATTTGTTCAGTTCTTCTTTGTCACTATGTCATTGCCTAAATTTATTCCATTCTTGGATTATCCAATTATCCATTCTTGGATCTAAACCTCTTCTGGTTACATTTGGTAAATTCAATGATGTCTACGTTTTAGCATGTTTTACTACTGCTCGATGAAATTATATATGCTCGTTCTAAAAATATATTTGTGACACAAATAAAGTCAGATCTAAATAATTGGAAAAACATTAGTTTCTCATGGGTAGGCTGAGCTAATATGATAAAAATAATGATTCTACCTGAATTAATTTGCTTATTTAGTGCCATACCAATCAAACTAACAAAAATTGTTTTATAGAACTAAATAATAAGAATATCCATCCGGAGGAACAAAAGGCCCAAAGGGTGACCCAGCCAAACCTGATCTTAAATTGTGTTGTAATGCAGCAGTCATCAAAACCGCTTGGTGCTGGCTAAGACATAGAGCGGTGGATCAGGGGAATAGGTTAGGTATGAAAGACACAGTAGTCAACGACTATACTCATCGACTGCTTGATAAACCCAAAGACCCCAGCTTCTGGGATAAAAACTCACTATTTGACAAAAACTGCTGGGAAAACTGGAAAAGAGTATGGCAGAAACTAGGCATAGACCAACGTCTTACACCATATACCAAAATAAAGTCAAAATGAGTACACGATTTAGATATAAAAACTGATACTATAAACAAACTGGGAGAGCAAGGAATAGTTTACCTCTCAGACTTATGGAGAACAGAAGAATTTAAGACCAAACAAGAAATAGAGAACATTATGAAATGCAAAATGGATAATTTTGATTGCATTAAATTGAAAAGTTTTTACACAAACAAAGTCAATGCAACCAAGATGAGGAAGGAAGCAGAAAACTGGGAAAAAATGTTTACAAATTAGTCCCTGATAAGGGATTCATTTCTAAAATATATAGAGAACTAGGTCAAATTTATAAGAATACAAGTCATTCCCCATGGTCAAAGGTTATAAACAGGCAGTTTTTGGATGAAGAAATTAAAGCTATTTATAGTCATATGAAAAAATGCTCTAAATCACTATTGATTAGAGAAATGCAAATCAAAACAACTCTGAGGTACCACATCACATCTATCAGATTGACTAACATGACAGAACAGGAAAATGATAAATGTTGGAGAAGATGTAGGAAAATTGGAACACTAAATGCATTGTTGGTGGAGTTGTGAACTGATCCAACTATTTTGGAGAACAATTTGGAACTATGCCCAAAGAGCTATAAAAATGTGCACACCCTTTGACCCAGCAATAGCATTTCATGGGCTGTATCCCAAAGAGATCACACAAATGGGGAAAGCACCCATATGTACAAAAATATTTATAGCAGCTCTTTCTGTGGTGGCAAAGAATTGGAAATTGAGGGGATGCCCATCAATTTGGGAATGGCTGAACAAGTTGTGGTAGATGAATGTAATGGAATACCATTGTGCTATAAGAAATGATAAGCAAGCAGACTTCAGAAAAAACCTGGAAAGACTTATATGGCCTGATGCTGAGTGAAGTGAGCAGAACCAGGAGAATATTGTACACAGTAACAGCCACATTGTGTGATGACTAACTTTGGTAGACTTAGCCCTTCTCAGCAATGCAAGGATCTAAGACATCTCCAAAAGTCTCATGATGGAAAATGCTATCCACATCCACAGAAAGAACTATGGAGTCTGAATGCAGATTGAAGCATATTATTTGCTCTTTTTTTCTTCTGTTTTTTTTTGTTTGTTTCTTCTTTCTTGTGGTTCCTCTTATTGGTTCTAATTCTTCTTTAGAACATAACTAATGTGAAAATATATTTAATAGGAATGTATATGTATACCTTATATCAGATTGCATGCCATCTTGGGGAGAGAGGAGGGATGGGAAGGAGAGAAATTTTAAAACTAAAAAGCTTATGGGAGTGAATGTTGAAACTAAAAGTAAACCAATTTTTTAAAAAAGAAAAAAAGAAAAATAAAATATATTGGTGGGTTTGTCTTTTTTTAACCTGCTTATCATGTGCTCTAAGCATATCTAGCAATTATTTTCCTCCTTTTTTGTCAATAAAGTGTTATTCTTTCTATAGTTGCCTTGAGATTATGGGCTTTGTGTTTCATTAATATTGTAGGGGTTCTTTTTAGCCTACTTTCCAAATCTGTCATGGACCACTTTACAGTTTTTAAAGTGTATATTAAGACTGGTATTGACTTCCCCTCAAGATGGCATCAAAGACAAAAAAGGAAGTGGTTGTCTCCTACAAGATAGAGGCCAAGTCAAAGACCTTGAAAGCCAAGAAGACATTGTTGAAGGGTGGATATACCCACAAAAAGGAGATGATCCAAACATCTCCCACCTTTCAGTGATCCAAGATGCTTAGGCTTCAAAGACAGCCCAAATACCCTCCAAAAAGAAGTCCTAAGAGAAAGAAGCTTAATAACTACGTCATCATCAAGTTTCCCTTGACCACCTAGTCTTCTATGAATATCAGTAATACTATTTGATAAAGTGAAATTCATACTAGATAACTTTCCCAGAACATCTCCCCTACACTACCCACTCTCTCCTCTTTTTTTTTTTTTTAGGCAATTGAGGTTAAGTGACTTGCGCAGGGTCACACAGCTAGTAAGTGTCAAGTCTTTGGTCTGAGATCACATTTGAACTCAGGTCCTCCTGACGTTAGGGCCAGTGCTCTATCCACTGTGCCATCTAGCTGCCTCCTCACCTAGTCTTCTATGAAGAAGAGTGAAAGCAATAACATTATTCATTGCGGATGTCAAAACCAATAGACATCAGATCAAGCAGACTATTAAAAGGCCATATGATATCAATATGGCCAAAGTCAACATACTGATCCAACCTGTGGAGAGAAGAAGGCTTATGTCTAATTTGTCCCAAACTATGATGTTTTGGATGTTACTAAAAAAAAAAAAAAAAGAATTGGAATCAGCTAAACTACATCCAATAGCCTATTCTACATACAATTAAAAATTATTGCATAGGTGTTAATTGCTTTAAATATATTATGCTTATTCATCTGTAATTTCATGATTACAGTAAGTTTTCTTGTTATTTTTACATGCATTGTATCTTGGTCAGGCCTCCATTCATTGGTTCAATATGACCTTTAGATTCAGATTCAAACCTGAAACTTTTAATCTCTAATTTTCCTCGCTGTCTTGTTAAAAATGTCCAACTGACATTATGATAACATTGGAGAAAGATTTCCCAAGATGGAAGAGCTGTTTAATATATTTTTCAGTGAGCCATACAGTTTGATATAATCCATAAACATTAAATGAGTAATAAGGTGCTTTGGTTCTACTTCCTCTTTTACTTGGAAGAAATATTTAGTTCTATTTAGGAGAGACAAGAATGGATTTAAGAATAAGCAGAATGATAATGGGCTTAAATTATCTTCTGAAAAATGATACATTTTAAATCACTTATTCTTGATATTATTCAGTTGATGATAGGTTTCACATAAAGAACGATATATGTAAAATATATCAGTGATCTCAAGATACTTGGGTCTATTTTGTATTTACAGTAAATGAATGAGTCATTAGTGCAAAACTGAGTTGAAGGCTTTGTGACTGTCAATAAAACCAGTATAAATCTTATGACATTTTTGGGCAGCTTGTTCAATAATTACCAAAAAAACAACAAGTTGCCTTTTACATACTTGGGACTTCTTAGCACACTATTTTTGCACTTTAACCAAGATATAGTTTTCTTGTAAGTATTTATAGATTTGTGTGTGTGTGTGTGTGTGTGTGTGTGTGTGTGTGTGTGTGTAATACAAGCTGTGATTGAGCAACTAGGTGGCACAGTGAATGGAGTGCTGGACTTGAAGTCGGGAAAACCTGAGTTTAAATCCTACTCTAAACACTCTCTAGTTACGTGACCCTCGACAAGTCACTTAACCTTTCTCAGCTTCAATTTCCTTATATGTAAAATGGGGATAAAAAGAAATTTTACCTCACAGGATTGTTATAAGGACAAATTAGATAGTATAAGCACTTTGCAAACCTCAGAGTTATATAAATACTAGCTATTATTATTGTTATAAATAGTCTTTTACATAAAGCACATAAACATATGATTGACCTGTATTTAAAAAGGATCACTAGTATTCTCATCTTTGGTAGTAAATATGTGATGCCTTCTGTTAAGAAAGGTGGAATCAAATTTGTATCTGAGCAGAAGCTGGTAAAGTACTAGCAATTCACGCACCACAATTCACAACGAGACATTTTGAGTCAATAATTATGAATAGTATCCAGGCCTGCAACTTTCTTGTCAGAGAAGCTGGAGTGTTAGCCACCTCCCTTGATATAACTGTTTTGTTGTTCATTAGATTACTAGTGTATAAGCTACATTTCTCATTTGACCCAACTTTCATTCTCATTGTGTTGGGCTTCTAATGATCATGTAGATGATCAGGACTTTTCCATATCCTCCTTCGGTATAAGTTCTCTCTCTCTCCTCTGAGTTCTTTGTATCTCAAGCTTCTGTAATAGGAATCTGATTGATGTTGAACTATTTATTTTGTTTGTGATAGAGGTTTGGTGTATGCCCAGACTACCAAAGATGGAGGCACCCATGTGGGAGATGCCAGGGAACTGCTTCTAAGGAGAAGACATTCTATACTGGCCTACCACATGGTTGGGAGCAGTCTTTTTCCATTGAATGAATAGCTAGAACATTCTATATCTTTAAATCTATCTATTTCCAAGGCATTCAGGGCCGAAGGATTCATTCAATCATGGCAGGGGCACCATGCATCACCTGAAACTTACGATTAAAAAGGACAAATTAAACAAAATCAAAAACCCAATTCTATTGCTCAGGATCCTAAAGCCACCTTCTCCTCCCCTTAGGCCTTTCTCAAATTGGTTTGGAGTTTGGGTCTTGTTCTGTTGTCTTTTCCAGATCTTCATGTAGCAAATGGAGTCCCCAAACCAGGAGGTCAGATTTGGGGTTCTTAGAGCCCAGGATTCTAGTCTGGATATTGCTGCTAGCCTAACAGAGAAGCCAAGGTCCCAAGACACAAGCCCAGGGGAACTTTGGACTTGGAATTTGGTGAAACTAATGCTATGCAGGAACTGAACTAAGCTGGGAACCCAATTCCCTTTTTCTCTTCAAAGACAAAGGTGGCATTGAGGGGGAAATATCTTGCGGCGGGGGGGGGGGGGGGGGCAGAATGTTGCTATGTTTGCTCTTGTTTTCCTTTGAAGTAAATCTTCCTTTGTAAAAGCTAATCTGTCATATGGTTAGATGGAGCTTGGGTACTTGGAGACACTTAAAATTGGATACAACACAATCAGCGGGAGCTTGAGCCAATGGCAGAGACCTCGCTATATCCTAAAACTAGAAAACCCTAGAGGAAGGGTGAGATGTCACACACCTGGCCCTCAGACAGTAGGGCTAGAGAATCATTGTTCCATATTCTTTCTACTACTCCTTGGATTTCTTTGGTCCTTTCACTTTTGCTCTCAAATGCTGATTAGGGGCATCAAGAATTTCTGATACACTTTTGTTTTTGAGATTCCGTTCCATGTGTTTCTTTTTAGTTGTCTATAATTGGCCACTATGACATTCAACTTCTTTACTACACGCACTAACAATATAATGACATAATTTTTGAATAATTTCCCATAGGTCTTTCTTTAATAGCTCCCAAAGCGCTTCTGCCATCGTAGTGTTTTGATACCTATCTTTGGGAACATTCCTCAGTAGCTCCACCTTTTTCTCCATGATTCTTATCATGGCAAAGGCCACCATTTATGCTGCTATGTGCAAGTCCTGAAATGTTTTTGCACTTTCTTTTAAATACGATGGGAGAAGGGAATTCATAATGGCTAAGGTAGATATTTGCTTTTTTATTTTTTTAAAAATAACCTTTCTTTGGTATGGTTGGTCTGGTAATTGGACTCATAAAATTCAGAGGGCTTCTTGGAATCCTAGTCTAAATTAGAATCCTAGTCTAAAACCTACTTTCAGGGGCATCTAGGGGGTGCAGTGAATAGAGCACTGGCCCTGAAGTCAGGAAGACCTGAGTGCAAATCCGACCTCAGACTAAACACTTGACACTTACTAACTGTGTGACCATGGGCAAGTCACTTAACCCCAATTGCCTAAGAATAAAAAAAAATAAATATGCACCTACTTTCTATTCTTTCAGTCTACAGGTGTACACCCTCAAGGGATGAGGGTAATACATTGGGAAATTCCAAGAAGTCATTATAATTGGACCTATTTTTAATCCTTTCCAACCCTACTCTTCTGGGCACCACCCTCAACTCTATAACTGATTTTCTTCAGTCCCGAGGCTGACTAGAGAGGGGTGGGAGGAGTGTGTATATCCCAGGATACTCCTGAGAGGAACCTTTGAAAAGCCTTTAAAATTGAGTTTCTCCTAGCCTCCCCATCTTTTTTTTTTTTTTTACTTCCACCAACTGCCTATTTCCTCCCATACAGTATCAAATAGTTGTAACCAGCTTCTATACCTCTAGGTCTCTCTCTTCTACACACGGTTTTCTTGCTCGTGGCTCTACACGCCGATCCAGATGCCTATTCCTTTTTTTTTTCTCTAAAATCAGTCCATGGGGGGTTCCATCTCCCTCCATAGCGGTCCATGAACTTAGATGGTAAGAAAAACAGTTCTATCTGTGTTTTTATATAATTGGTTTCCTTTGTAATACTAGTTATTTTACTTTATGCATTTAAAAACTTTATTCTGAAAAGAGGTCCAAAGGCTTCACCATACTGCAAAAGGGATCCAGGACACACACACACACACACAAAAGGGTTAAGAACCCCTGTTCTAAATCCTTGGGACTGATCTGATTCACAAACTTCAGTCTGTTCTGGGAGCTGGTTTCTTATTGAGACCCTGAAAGGAGGTTCATTATAAAACCAGATGCCTCTAACTTCGGCTGCCTCTACACCGGGAGCAGAAGATTGGTGACTGGGGATTGAAACCCAAGGAGTAGGGGGCTGGTGTGATGGTCTTTAATTATTTTTTTTATAAGAAATACCTTGTGGTTTAATGTTGGATCTGGCTATCCTGGTTAGGTTTCCTTCTTAAAAAATTCTTTATTACAGGTCTGATACTTAGGGGAGGGGAGTAGCATATGCTATAAGTGATAGAAAAAAAATATCAATGAAAACTTTAAAAATAAATTGGCAACAAATTATTTTAAAAATTATTTTGTGGGAAATTATTTCAATTTTCTCTTCTTCTTACCGCTAGTTTTGATCCATTTAGAGGTAGTAGAGGTGCAGTTGTGGCCCTAATCTACCTCTCACTTGGCCATCTTCTCAGGATTTCACCTAGAGATATATTTTAGAGGTACACACATACACACACACACACACACACACAGACATACACACGAACCTAAATAATTTATTGAATGTTTTTTTCAATTAACAGGCATTTATTTTCTCTAGCTCCCATGACTCCCCTTAATTAAAAAAGAGAGAGAGAAAAAAGAAAACCTTAGTAACAAATATTCAGAATTAAGCAAAGCAAATTCGCACATTGGCCATGTCCAAATAAATATATAATTCTACATCTTGAGTCCATGCATAGGGTGCTTTATCATCAGTCCTCTGGAAGTATGATTGATCATTGCATTGATGAGAGTTTTTAATTCTTTCAAAATTGAAGGAAACTAAATTAAATAAAACATCCTCTTATAAGAATGAGAATACACTAGAGCTAAATTCTTAATTTTATAGGTGAGAAAATTGAGGCTCAGAGACCTGACTTGATCAAAGTCACAGTTCAGGGGGTCTTAATCTTTTTTGCATGATATAGATCCTTTTGATAGTCTAGTAAAGTCTGTGGACACCTCAGAATAATGGTTTTAAATAAATAAAATAAAATGCATAGGATTATAAATGAAACTAATATTATTAAAATTTATCAAAATTGTTTTTTTGAAAAATAAGTTCACAAACACTGGTTAAGAACCCCACCTTAAGTGGGAAAGCTTGAGCTATGTCAGGTCTTCTTACTTCCAGCTTTCTGCTTATCCATCAAAGACTTTTTTAAAGTATTTGAAAAAGTATTTATTTCTTCTGAGTTTCATAACCAGAAAGGCTAAAGGAAGGTGTCTAAGCTCAATTCTGCAATGCATCCTTCAAACTGATATTCCAATAATCATTCTGATGTATCCCTTTGGTTAAAATACAGCTTTATTCAAAAGTCCTAAATCATTCACCAGGCTTTACTGAATAGACTCTTTTTTTTAACCTGTAGATCTTCTTTTCACTTTTTAAATTCCATTTTCTTTGTTGTTTGTTAATTTTTAGAAACATTCTTTTTTAAATTTTGAGTTCCAAATTCTCTCCCTTCTGCAGTCCCTTCCCAACTCATTGAGAAGACAAGCAATATGATAGCCATTATGCATGTGAAGTCATGTAAAACAATCCTATATGTCATGTTGCAAAAAAAAAAAGAAAAAGAAAAAATATAATCTTGACATTCAAGACCCTCCAAAATCTGACTCCAATCTCTCCATTGTACTTTATCTCATTCTACCCACTTTCACACTAGACTATTGTCCATCCCCCATTCTAATGCTGTTCTCCCCTTCCCCACAGACTCTTTCTCAAAACTGCTGAAATGCCCTTTCTTCAAGGCTCAGTTCAGGTGCCACCTCCTTTATGAAGACTTCTCTTACTGCCCTTCTCCCACTCAAAATGATCTCTCCCTCCTCATGTTTCAAGAGCACTGAGCTAGAGTCAGAGGACTTGGATTCAAATTCTGATTCTGCTATTTGCTACTTTTGTGACATTGGGCAAGTCACTTCACTTACACCCTCTGGCCTCGATTTCTTTTTTTCTGTAAAAGAAGAGGGTTGGAGTAGGTGATCTCTGAAGTCCTTTGTAGCCTTAAAAATCTATTATTTTTTCCATTAATTTTTTTTCTCTACACCAGGTGACCTCATATAACACTTATTCAATGCCAGTGTAGAATGTTCAACTAGGTGCTCAAGAGGGGAGAATTACAAAAAAAAAAAAAGTCAAATGACCCAAAGGAGGGAAAGAAACCATTCTCAGGCTTCCAATGGTTTGAGGGCTGGCACTGGGGAAAATTGTGAAGGAGGTATTTTATAAATGACTGATGACAGTTTAAAAAGTTAGTAACAGAAATATATGCTGCCCCACCTTACCTACGTGCATTCTGTTTTTTCCATCAAAGTCTTTTTTTTTTTTTTTTTTTTGGCTAGCCAATGGGGTTAAGTGACTTGCCTAGGGTCACACAGCTAGTAAGTGTTATGTGTCTGAGGCCATATTTGAACTCAGGTCCTCCTGAATCCAGTGCCAGTTCTCTATCCACTGGGCCACCTCGCTGCCCCTCCATCAAAGTCTTAAGGCAAATAAATAAAACTCTACTAGTAGAATTTCAGTCTTCAGTCTGCTAATTGATGAAGAGCAAGTTTTAGGAAAGCAAGTGCTTCCCAGGTCCCAACATTCATACTACATAGGTTGGCTTCTGTGTCATGTATTCATGAGGTCAGTCCTGCATTTCTAGGAAATGCAATATTGGAAGAATTGGGTTAAAACCTTTCTAACTGCCATTCCTTTTGCCACTCAAAAAATGAATGCTAACCTCCTTGAAGAAACAAGACAGGTTCTCTCATTCTCCCCCAACATCTACTTTATTAGGCCAAATGTAAGTGTCTCTCTTATTGAACTGGTCATCTGAAGAAAAAAAAATGTTAGCAAACGTGATCACATCTTCCACTTGTGTAGTCAGAGACTCAGGTCAAATTCACACATGTGCATTTTCTGCTGTCAAGTTGTGAACTTGGAATGAAAAGCCATTTCAAAGACAAAGGCGATAGACTTTGCTTTTATTTTTGCAGCCATACAACTCTTGTCATGTTTTGATGCTTGGAGATGCTGGGACAAAAGGCACTATATATAAGTATTATTATGAGAATCAAAAGGTTTTTGTGGAAATCAGGTTCCTTCTTTGCAGAAGTGAATTTGAGAGACTGGTTGCTGAATGTTGTCATGGTAGGGAAGATTTGTTTCCTTCTTTCTGACTACCACAGCCTCTTACTTCAAATGAGATCATAGCCCATCTGCACCATCTATACTCAGGCACTAAGGGCAATACTAGTTAGGTGTTCCAGCACTTAGAGCACGGACATGAAGTCAGAAAGACCTATGTTCAAATCCTGACTCATATACTTTCTAGCTATACTGGGAAGTTACTTTGTTTCTGCTTCCTTCAGTTTTTTTCATCTGTAAAATGGGAATAATAATGGCATCTACTTCCCAGGGCTGTTGTAAGGATAAAATAATATTTATAAAACTCTTTACAAACCTTAAAATGCTATATAAATGCAAGTTATTAAAATAGAATATCCTTGCTCCAAAGAGATTATAATTCTATTCTAATTAGGAGGACAAGATTAATACATATACACGTATGTGAACACACATGTGTATGTGTATATATTGCCATATAAAAGTTATCTAGCAATGCTAAGTTGTATATGAAAAGATTCAGATATACAGATTTCTCACCTATAAAATGAGGGCACTGAAGTACATGATCTCTAAAGACCTTTTGAGATACAATAGTAAATTACTACCTTTAACCATTTAACATTTTAGAACCTTCTAGATGCAATATTTTATTGATCTGTTCTTCTAAGGTCCTTTCCAGCTCTGACATTCTATGTTTCTGCAATTTTAAGGTTCCTTCTGCCTCTGACATTCTGTGACTCTGGATTTAATAAAGAAGGTGAGCCTTGATTTTGGCTTTTAAAAAAGGGTAAAATTTAGACAAGTGAATGGATGGAAACATGGTATGGTGGGAAAAACAATGAACCAAGAAATTCTGGATTCTAGTCTCAACTCTACTATAAACTAGCTATGACATCACATAAGTCACTTCTCCCCTTCTAGACCTCATTTTCCTCATTTTTTTTTCAATAAGGCACTGAACTTTGAGGTCCCTTTCAATTCTGACCTTCTATTAGAATTAGAGTATTGGATGAGTTCAATGGATGGAGAAATTTCTATAGTTTCTAGGGGTCAGAAACTGCTAATACAACTAAGGGGCAGGATATAAAAAAGGAAGAATTTTCTCTTGTTTCTATAAATGACCTTATAAAATCCATAATGATTATTATGTATAACTAGATGCCAAATGGTCAGTGTTGTTTTGTTATTGACCAGTCAAATCTTTGTACAAGAGACTTTGTTTAACCCTGCACCCCAATCCCATTCAGTTATGATACCTAATAAGGTAATGTGATATCATAGATAGAGTTAGACTTGCAATCAGATAGAAATGGGTTCCAATCCCATCTCTGATGTTTATTAACTATGGGATTATGGAAAAGTCACCTAACTTCTCTGAGCATTGAGCAACTATCAAAGATTATAAGTTGGCTATGAGTTAGTAGAGGATTTCCCACACTGAGGAAATCATAGGTCCTTGAAATATTATAAATTCAATTAAGGTATTTAGTAGCTCCCTAGTAATTGCTCCTGTCTCCTTTGGACACATTATGTCAGAAGAATTGTGAGTCAGGAGAAAAAGCAGTGCAAAATATAGCATAGCACCTCTTCTCTGTTTTTTCCCAAACTGCATTCCTACTTGGGGGTTGGTTCTCCAGAAGATGGCAGCTATCTTGGATTCTAAGGGGTGTCCTTTGGGTCTGCACTTCTAGTTTTATAGCACATGCGCCCCACTAGTGTGCTTCCCATTTCAGTCAGTCAGTGAATATGATCAACTTTTAGCAAAGTGAAGCAAGTAAAATAAGGAAAATAATATATACAATAATAATAATAACTACTTATCCTTTAAGGTTTGCAAATACTTTATGTATTTTATCTCACTTTATCCAAAAAAATGTAAATGGAAAGAACGAAAATTAAATAATTAAAACTGAATGCTATAAAATTATAAATGCTACTTTTGACCCCAAAGAAGAGGTATGAGAAGATATAAACCTCCCCCCACTTCTTTGTAGGGATGGGATATCATGGGTGTGGAACACTGTATAACATCACAGTTTTTTGCTGTATTGATTAATCTTGTTGAACTTTTTGTCTCCCTCCTTTTTTATTCCTTTTTATAAGAATAGTCTCTGGGAGGGGTTGGAGGAAGAAAATATCATGATATTTAGATGATTCAGAAACAGAAGACAATGATTTTTTTTTTTTTTTGGTGAGGCAATTGGGGTTAAGTGACTTGCCCAGAGTCACACAGCTAGTGAATGTTATGTGTCTGAGGCCAGACTTGAACTCAGGTCTCCTTTAGGACCTGAACTCCAGGGTCAGTGCTCTATCCACTGAGTCACCTAGCTGCCCCTGAAGATAATGATTTAAAAAAAAGAATTTAAACCTCATCATCTGTGACTAAACCTTATTACTACATCATCTGAGTTTGGGGTGAGAAGTAGAGAATCATATTCTCAAACTTGGAGGCAAGACACCTTGATTTGAATTCTACCACTAGTCATATAATTCTAGGCCTTCCATTTTAACCTACATAAACCCTAATTTCCTAATCTGTAAAATGAAAATAAAAATCTCTGTAAACATCTCGCATCACAAAGCCATTGTGAGATGAGCTGTGTAGCATTTCCTCTGGCCTCACACTTCCAACCACCATAAACACTGGAAGTTTGGCTCCCCAGAAGGCAGGCACTGCTTAGGAGTAACCTGAAGGAATAAAGATGGTTTCTCTAATACTAATGCTCATATTCTCCCACCAGTAACTGATTATCAGATGATATCAATTATCTAGTCAGAATTAATTAGGTTTTAGAAATGAGTATTTGCTAAGGCGGCATAGTAAAAATAGTTGGTAAATAGTTGGTACACAACCTCCCCTCAAACCAGGTAGTCTATTCTCCCACATAAACATATAGAATCTGGGGCAAAACAGGTTCCAGCTTAGAGTACATGTGGCAAAAAGGTAACTCGTAGTTCCTGGTTGCCAGAAGTCCCTTTCTCCCCTTCATGTGGTCCTCATGAAGTAGTCACTAAACATTGTGAAGTTTTATGCTGGACTGCCCCTTTTAGAACTTGAACCTGCCTTTCCTCAAGCCATCTAGATTTTCTTCAGTGTGTCTCAGTTCCCAAAGCAGATGGTGCCATTGACCACTGCTGTTCCAAGGATACTCTTACCATAAAGGACAGGAAGTCCCAGATACTCCAGCCTTTCAAGGTTCACAAAGTCATCCTCTGGTCAGAAACAGAGGCTATCCCCTTCCCTCTCTTCCAAAGAGATTCCCTCTCAGAAGGTTGGCTGAAGATATTTCCCCAAAGCTGGCCCAGCATTGGAATGTTGAATTCTGAATGAGCGTACTTTTTTATCCAAGCCCTTTAGGATATGATGATTCTTCAACCAACAGTACTTTCTGTACTGCACCTAGTTTATACCTTTTATTGATTGACCGATTCAGTAGGAGTCTGGGCTTTGCTCATACCTTGTTCATACTTCTGATCGAATTTGGGTTCTCGGTGATTACCTGAAGTAGGGTGGACTCATATGTTTAGAGATGTATAAGTTTTCATAATTTATAAGTTGCTTCCACAAGTGTAAGGGATTATTATTATTATTAGGGGCATGGCCAAGACTGTAACTTTGATATTTTTAAGATTAGGGGTCAGTCACCTAAATAGATGCTTCTTTCCTGAAGCTTTTGTGAGGTGATACCATGCTCTACTCTGCCACTTTCGTGAATTGACTTGAGTGGCACCAACCTATCAATGAACTGAACTAGGTCACAAAAGATGATTACATTCATTTACTACATGCCACACACTTTACAAGATGAAAAACGACCACAGAACTAGAGATCAGAACCTTAGCATCTAGTTTTAGAATAATTACTAACATGGTTTAGGCTCCAGTGCTATCAGGGTAGCCATGTTTATAAGTGTCCTCTAGGAGGGACATAGATCATAGAATTTTAGTGTTGAAAGGGATTTGAGGGATTACCTTAGTTTGAACTCTGTTCTCATATTTTCAGACATGGAAATTGAGGTCCATAATGCTTAAGACACTTTCCCAAGGTAATATAGGTAGTAAATGGAAGAACCAGGACTTGAATCCTGAACATGGTTCTCTAGTCAGCAGCAGTATTGACCTAGATGGTTCTAAGTCCCTTCCCACACTACATTTATGATACCAGGATTTTGATTTAAGTAACTCCTGAGGTAACTTCTAACTCAAGATCTGGGATCATGGTGATCACAGGATCAAATCTCTATAGCTGGAAGCCATTTGATCCAAACCCCTCATTTTACAGAGGAGGAAAATGAAGATCAAAGAGGCTGAGGCTTGCCTGAGGTCAGATAGGCAATAAATGTCAGGTAGGATATGAACCTAGCCCCTTTATGCTACCTTGCCTTCTCTAGGAGAATGTTAGATCCTGCTCCTTAAAAGAATGGGGGCCTGCCTTCGGACTGTATTGTCATACAATTCAGAGATGGAGAGGGAAATCCAAGATGTCAGACTTTAAAGTCATAAATGAGTATAAAAGAATGCCAAAATCAAGAAAGTAATCAGAAATTACAGGAGAATAGAGCACAGCTCTAGTCGAAGAAACAAGCAGAGAAATCAGAGACTTAAGCAAAATAATGCTGCAACCAGGAAAAATGGAACCTCAGGTACTCACAAACCAGATTTACAATGCTCAAAGCTTGCAGACATGGAGAAGAAATTATGTTGTCATGCAAAGCTGGGTGCTTCGCCGTGACTGCCTTTTACCAGTAATCTGGCCACATCCTTCTCACAAGATTGGCTTGCAGAATTTGGGACCTAGACATGGTATCTACATTGATTCTTATTAACTTTCTGCTCTCACACAGAAATTGCCTGATCATCTTTAGCCAGAAATGGGGCTCTGGATAGATATCTCAATTGTATTCAATAAACATTTACTAAGCACCTGTTTCAAGCAAGTCATTACTGGGAGATAGGGATAAAAAGACAAAAGATACACAATCAGTTTTGCTGTAACAATTTATATATGGAGATATATATATATATATATATATACACATATCACAAAAACATGTAACAATTATTTTGAAAACATGAATTTGTTCCAGAGCAATTGATATATTAGGAAAAGATTTTAGTGTAATGGTAATTTTATGTTTGCTTATACACAATTTTTTCTTTGAGAAATAAATACAGAAAACTGTATTATTTCACAATAACCCAGAAGCTATAACCCTACACTTCCACAAACAAACTACATGTCTTTTTCAAGTACATATTTATTGTGTATCTTCTAGTACAGTAGGAGCTGTGGAATAAGGAAAGGCTGATATGCCTCTATCCCCTTCCCCACCTTCCACCATAGCCAAGGCTCCCAGCTCTGGTGTTGAGACTAGTTCCTAGCCTCAGTGACTCAACTTTGCCAGCCTGAGCCTTGAGAGAAACCAAATGAAGGCTGAGCAGCCTGAGGCTGAGGCTAGCACCACTATTTACCATAACATTTATATATTTCTCAACCATTTAACATGTATAAACTATGCTACCATTTTATTAGGCTCCTACCCTTTTTTATGTTTTACTGATGAAGGTTTTGAGTGTTATGCCCCTAATCCCATTTCCTCCATAAGCCTCGTGGTTTTTATTGTGTGATATTGCATTGCAAAGTGATTTTTAAGAACACATATGTAATCATACCTATCATTTTGGCTAACATGACAAAACAGGAAAATGATAAATGTTGAAAAATATGTGGGAAAATTGGAACACTAATGAATTGTTGGTGGAGTTGTGAACTGATACAACCATTCGGGAGAACAATTTGGAATTATGCCCAAAAGGCTATAAAACTGACCTAGCAATAATACTTCTAGGTCTGTATCCCAATGAGATCATAGAAATGGGGAAAGGACCCATATGTACAAAAATATTTCTAGCAGCTCTTTGTGTGGTGGCCAAGAATTAGAAATTGAGGGGGCCCTCATCAATTGCAGAATGGCTGAACAAGTTGTGCTATGTGAATGTAATGGAATACTATTGTTCCATAAGAAATAAAGAGTCGGCAGACTTTAGAAAAACCTGGAAAGACTTACACGAACTGATGCTGAGTGAAGTGAACAGAACCGAGAGAACATTGTATACAATAACAATAACATTATACAATGACCAACTTTGATAGACTTAGCTTTTCTAAGCAACGCAAAGATCTAAGACAATTCCAAAAGATTCATGATAGAAAATGCTATCCACATCCAGAGAGAAAACTATGGAGTCTGAATGAAAATTGAAGCATACTTCTCTCTCTCTCTCTCTCTCTCTCTCTCTCTCTCTCTCTCTGTTTTTTCTTTCTCATGTTTTTTCCCTTTGGTTCTAATTTTTCTTTGCAACATGACTAATGTGGAAATATGTGTAACATGATTGTACATGTATAGCCTATATTAGATTGCATGTCATTTTAGAGAGGGGGAGGAGAGGAAGGGGGAGAAAATTTATAACTCAAAATCTTATAGAAGCAAATATTGAAAACTAAAAATAAATAAATTTTTAAAAAAGAACACATGTGTAATAGAAGAACTGATTATAGTCCTTGCTTTCTATGAGTGTATAATCTTGTAGGAGAAAGGTTCCCCATTTCCCTTTGCAGGAAGCACAAGGGAAAAAAATGAGAGCATTCCAAAAGTACCTACAAGAGAGATGGAGTCTTTCTCCTCACTCCTTTTAGAGCCTATTTGGGGAGAGGTTCCTCCTGGCTCATTCGTCAGTAATCTTCCTTGCAATCCCACTCAACATAACTCTAGGCCCAGGAGACTAGTCCAAAGTTGCTTTGTAATGCATGTCCTTTAGCAGGGGAAGAGAGTACTGCCCTCAAGAGTGGACTCTTGTCTTCATGGGAAGGGTTCAGTCTACTTTCACTACAAATTAAAATGGGGGAAGATATAATATACACAAAGAACTACCATATAGGGTAGAATAAACTAAGACCCCAAAACAGATCCAGGAAAAAAAGTGATTTAACATTTGACAAAGAGATTCAGAAAAAAAGAGATTGAAAAATGAGAAATCCATTTCTAGTATAATATGTATAAAAATAGGAGGTGGGGAGGGTGACAAGACTTCATGAGGGAGGTGCCACCTGAGTTGGATCAGAGAAGAGGGAGGAAGTGGTAGTGACTACCTACACCAAATATACCCCCAAAGTAAGGCAATAATCTATTACAAATAACTCTACTGAAAGATGGAGGTCCCAAATAATATCTCTGAGGGTGCCAAATTTGCAACTTCTGTTTTTATAATCTCAGTAATTCAGATGAGTTTTTGAGGGCAAAAGCCCTTTTCCTTGCTACCACACCCCTCTCCCATCCAGCTCTATCCTACCATTCCCCATTCTAGTTTCTCCTCCACCCTCATTTTCATTGTGTCTTCTGGAATCTCCACTCATTCACAAACTTCTTTTCATCATCTATTGCCTCTCCTTGCCCTCTTTTCCATCTGAAGCTCATAGAAATCTGACTGTCTGGAAGATAATGCATTATTGGCTTCATCAACTTCTTCCAAGTTGGCAGCTCCTTCTCTCACAATCCACAATATATTGGATCAAGGAGGAATTGGCATATGCCTCACAGTGCTCTCTGCTCCCTCCATCACTTGTCAATATCTCCTTTGAGGTTCACTACAGCTATCCATATCATATGACCCAGATCCTTGTAGCTGTGCCCTACTCTTCCTCTTTTCCCAAGGAATCCAGTTCTTGTCTCATAGTCGCTCTCCATCCTAACTCCTGCCCTTAGACTTGGGATAAATATACACATTTATATATCTCTAAACACCCTGAATTCCCAGCTCATCAACTTCTTCAGTACATATGACCTACAGCTTCACTCTACTTTAGTCATCCTTGGGGTATAATTGTAATCCAGATATCACATAATCCATAACTCTGCCGACTCCATGGTTCTGAACTCAAAAATTCCCTTCTCTCATAAAATCTCTAGTCTTTTCTTCTCTCCCCACCTCACTCTTCCTGAACCTATTCTTCAATTTTTCCACAAGCTCCTGCTCTTCCCTGTTCTCCCAGAACATCACCTCTGCTCTAGATTCACTTTCCTCTCTTCACAGTCAATCCTATAGTTGGCCAGTTCAACAAAACTCCACCCCTGAATCTCTTTTCCCTTTGTCCTACTTCTGTTCATGTCCTGCCCATCCTCAATCCCAGATTACCCTTCCCACCTGCCTTCTCTGCTCCTAAACTTCAGAAGACTACTGGAAGAAATAATAACATTGTGTAGACTGGGGCCATTACAAAGTAATGTTACACAATCTCAAAAGGGACTTCACAGTAAAACATTTATTCTTCCTCAGTTGACTCTCTATCTCATTCCATTCCATGGCTGTACCATACTTTCTCTTGTCTCTTCAAATCCCCATGCCTCCTCCAACTTTCTCTCTCCTAATTACTGATCAAATAAAGACCATTTGCCATGAGTTCTGGAATTTCTTCTACTCCACATATTAAAACCTCTCTGTGTGTTCTCCCCTTTTTGCCTACTTTACAGGATTCTGTAAAGGAGGAGAAGACCATTGCTTTGTCAAGGCCACCCTCTTTATCTCTGCCATCCATCCAATATCCTCACATCTTCAAGAGTTTGCCCCCATCAATAATTCCCTGATTCTCTTGACTTTTGAATTCTTCCACCTTAAAAAAAGAGCCCTCATTAAATTCAGCCATATCATCAAGCCATCATCCTATAACTTTCCTCCCTTTCACTGCAAAACTCCATACAGAGTAACGTCTATACTTTCTACCTCCATTCCTCACCACTAAATTATTTCTCAACACCTTACAATCTGGCTTCTAACCCCATTACTCTAATGAAATTGATTTCTCCAAGGTTACAGTGATCTCTTAATTGCCATAGCCAATTACTTTATCTCAGTTCTTATCCTCCCAGACTTCTCTGAGGCCTTCAATAATATTAATTATTCCTTCTCCTGACTACTGTCACCTCCTTTGGTGGGAGGTAGGTAGCAAGGTGGATAGAGCACTGGGCCTGGAGTCAAAAAGAACTGAATTCAAATTCAACCTCAGATACTTACTTGCTACATGACCCTAGGCAAGTTACATAACCCTGTCTGCTTCAGTTTCCTCAACTGTAAAATGGGGATAAAAATAGCACTTACCTCCCAGGGTAGTTATGAAGTTTAAATGAGATATTTTAGAAATCAAAACACTTAGCACAGTTCCTGGCACATAGTAAGCACTTAATAAATAGTTGTTTCCCTTTCCTCCTCTCCCCTTATCTTCCATGATATTGATCTCTCCTGGATCTCCTCCTTCTTACCTCACTGATCTTTTTCAATCTCCTATGATTGGTCATCATCCCTCTCCATGGATGTTCTCCAAAACTCTGTCCTGGTTCCTCTTCTTTTCTCCCTCTTCTCTCCTGTCTCTGTCTCTGTCTCTTTCCCCCCCACCCCCACTGACTCCTCTGGATTCAAGTATCATCTCTACATAAATAACTACCAAAGCTGTATATTCATTTCTCTCTAGGTTTCTAGTCACTCATTATCAACTGCTTTCTGAAAATACTCTCCAGTATACCCCAGAGTATTTCAAAGTCAATATGTCTAAAACAGAAGTCATTATTTTTTCTATGAAATATGCCCTTCCTTTAAAATACTCTGTCCCTGTTGTAAGGCACTACTTTCCTGCCAGTCACTCATGTTTGGAATTTAATGGTTGCCAAGTCTTATCAGTTCTACCTCCCCAACATCTCCCTCCACTCACACAGCTGCCATCCTAGTTCAGGCCCTCCTCATCTCTCAACTGGATTACTGGAATAACCTCTTAATTGGTCTCCTTATTGTGAGTACTTTGTCTCTTGAACCCATTTTCCTCACAGCTACCAAAATAACCGTCCTAATCCACAGTTTACTCTTCTGCTTAAAAACTTTCAGTGGCTTTCTGTAGTCTATAGGATAAAATACAAACCCCTTAGCCTAGCATTTAGGACTACTCATCATAATTATGATGATGATGACAGCATTTATATAGTGTTTTTAAGTTTGCAAAGTGCTTTACATATATTGTCTCGTATTACCTCACAACAACCCTGAAGATAGGTACTATGATCATCTCCATTTACAGATGAGGAAACTGAGACAAACAGAGGTTAAATGACTTGCCCAGGGTCAAACAGCTAGAAAGTACCTGAGGCTGAATTTGAACTCAGGTATTCCTAATTCCAGACCCAATGCTCCATCCACTGTACCACCTAGCTGTCTTCTGCTTATCCTTCCAGCTTTTTTTTGTACTATTTCCCTACATGAATTCTACATTCTAGAATAGCCATTCCCAAAATCCAGTACTCTATCTCTCTTAGCAGTGCAGTGATAAGCACTGATAGATGGTATAAACCATTCCCTATCTTTGTAATACACTCACTCCAAGCCTTTATCTCTTGGAATCTTTAGTTTCCTATAAGGCTTGGTTCAGAGGCTATTACGTGTGAGAAACCTTTCCTGATCTTCCACCTTCCTCAGTTGTTAGTTTCTCTCTCTCTCTCTCTCTCTCTCTCTCTCTCTCTTTCTGTGTGTGTGTGTGTGTGTCTTCCCCCCACACACAATGAGCTCTGTGTAGAAATTGTTTCATTTTTCCTTTGTATCCCAAGCACCTTGCACAAAGTAGGCACTTACTGAATGCTGGAGGAATTGAATTGAATTGTTGCTTTGCTTAGCTTATAGGTATAGCTAGATTAAACACCCTTTACAGACCGGACATTAATGAAATAATAAAATATGGTTGCATCTCACAAGAATGTTTGAATTTCCCAAGTTTTCTATTTCCCATAGGAGAGCAACTCAAGCTAATGGCAAGACTAAAATTCACATTCAGATTGGGGAATGAAAATATAAGGAGAAAGATAATACATGAATTGTCTCATTGTTCTTTCATGATAGGCATTGACATCAGCTTAGTAGCTACATAAAGTTCATCTAAAGAGAAACATCTTTAAAGGGATGAAATGTTTTTGAAAATTAAAAATTCATTATTTGTGTTTTTATGCCTTATATCATTAAGATATTAAAACCATATATATGTACAATGAATTTCTATCTATTTTAGTAATAAAAAATAAACAAACTCAGCATTAAAAACCTATTCTTGTCATCTGCTTTTTTTCCCCTTGTGAGTCTTCATTAGTGGTATCTAGCAAATTAAACTAATTATCATTCTTGTTTGTAGTTGAATTTAATTTGTGTTTGCACATGATATCTATATTATAAACTATTATTAAGCATATTATGAGTTTCTAAGTAAGAGGTAATCTTTATACATGGACAACCCAGTTTCTATTTCTGGTAGAAGAAGGAGTGTCGTGTTAAGCCTTGAACAGAAGGCCTTGAAATAAAGCCCTTAAGGGCACAGACTTTATTTCTACTTGTATTCATATTCTCAGCACTTAGTACAGTGGCTGGCATGTAATAAAGTGACATGTAATAAATGCTAGTTCAGTGATTATCTAACTAAAGACATAGGAAAATATGTCGTGAAGGAACCTCAAAAACTTGTAGAATTGGAGAGAAAGCCAAAGACTCAATAGGGAGAGGTGAAATCTGGGAGGATTTGAGAGATTAAAGGAGGAGATAGAGGAAGGACTCAAGCTGAAGGAAAAGGATTTGAGGAGAAAGGGGATTCAAATTAAAGGATTTAAAGAGAAAAAATAATGAGCAGAAGGCAAGAAGAAGGAAGAGCAGAAGAACAAAGAGCCAAGTAGGAGGAAGACTTGAGGAAGACTCAAGGAAGAGAAAAAATTCAGTCTGATTCAACGAGGATTTATTGAGCCTCACTATTTGGACAGCAATTGTTAGGTACTGGGAATATAGAGATAGAAGGAAAAACAGATCTTGCCTTCAAGGACCTCATATTCTATAGGGCTTAGGGATGGGGGTGGGTATAAACTTCATTGTGGAAGTGGGGGAGAGAGCACTAACACCAAACTGGGGAATAGCTTCTTCTAAGAAGTAAAAACTTGAGCTGAGCATTGAAGGAAGCAAAGGCTTCTAAGATAAAGAGGTGACCAGGGAATACTTTCCAGGTATGGGAGAAAGTCTAAGCAAAGTAACAAACATAGAGAACAGAATGTTGAGTTCAGGGAATAGCAGTTTTTCTGAAATGGGGTATAAGAAGAAGAGTAAGGTAAAATAGGCCTGGAAAGCTCAATTGGAGCCAAATTGTTAAAAAGTATTAAATACCAAACAAAGGAGTTTGTATTTTACACTTGAAGGCACTAGGGAGCCATTGAAAGTTCTTGAGGAGGGGAAGTGACATAGTCAAACTTCTACTTTAGGAAGATTATTTTGGCAGTTATGAAGAGGATTGATTAAAGAGTGGAGACTGGGAAACTGGGAATCAAGGTAGGAGGCTATTGCAACAGTCTGTGTGCCTGGTGAGAGCCTGCGTTAAGATGGTGACCAGTGGAATGAGGGGAAGAAGACAGATATAAAATATGTTGAAATGGAATCAAGAAGAATTGGCAATTGATTATGAGGAATAAAAAAGAGGGAAGAGTTGAGGATGATTCTGAGGTTATGAACATAGGTGACCAGAAGGATGGTGGTACTCTCAATAGAAAGAGGTTTGGAGGAGATTGTATGGCAGTCAAGATGTTAGTAGAAAGAAGAGTGAAACCTCTGGAAACCCTCATAACCAGCGAATAGGAGTTCTCAAGGAAACTGGAAAGAAAAAGACTGAGTATCCCATCAAGCACAGAGAACATCAGATTTTGCATTGACTTACGTAAGAGCCCAAGATGTTTGGATTTCTGTCATAGCCAGGTATTTGGGCTCATAGTCTAGGCTGTTCTCCAGGACTACCTCATCACTCTCTAGGTTATTAGGGAAAATTAAATGGTTCCAAAATAATGGAAAAGGGGGGCAGCTAGATGGCTTGGTGGATAGAGCACTGGCCCTGGAGTCAGGAGGACCTGAGTTCAAATCTGGCCTCAGACCAAACACTTAACACTTACTAGTTGTGTGACCCTGAGCAAGTCACTTAACCCCAATTGCCAAAAAAAAAAAAAGAATGACAACAAAATAGTAAAGACAAACAATTTTGAAAGCTTTAGGAACTCTGATCAGTGTAATGATTTTGGAGAACTCATGATATCCATCTCCTGATAGAGAGGTAAGTGATGGACTGAGAGTGCAGAATATTACTTTATTTTTTTAAGTAGGGAGATATGACCAGTGTGGAAATTTGTTTTGCTTCATGATACATATGTGTAACAAAAGTTTTGGTTTTCTTTTTTCTCAGTGGGAGGGCAAGGGAAGAAGGAACAGATTTTTGCTGATTTAAAAAAATAAAATTTAATTAAAAAAAAAAACAGAAAAAATTAGTGGTCCATGCCCTGATAATAGGTATCACAGCCCTTATTATCCCCATTCTTCACTCTCCCAGAGTATGCTGGTAAATGTTTACCAATCTGCTATGGTGGGGGGACAAGGCAGGGGAAGGAGGGAGGAAGTGTATGCATGTTGAATCTGTATTATTAGGATTTTCTCCATCACTTTCTTGGTTCTAGACAAACACCAAAACAATAAATCAAACTTTGGTTTGCAGCATTTTCTGATTTTCAGTATATTTCAGTAAATGCCCAAACTGAAAATTTAACAATCAGCTCTTGCAAGTTGATTAAAGCTTGTTTCAAGCACATCCCTACAAAGTCAGGTAGTAAGTGGCTAAGCCAAGAGGAAACTTAGGTCCTGTGACACTGAGTTCATCCCTCTTTCCATTGCACCACACTTCCCTACCCTGCACCCTTCAGAAGACTCATTGGAAAAGTTCATATGTTTCAGTACAGAGCAACAGAAATACTATTGAATAAATGCCTGATATCCCAGAAAGGGTAAAATAACCAGAATCAAATCTGTGAGCTTTACAGCCTACTTTATTCTGCAGTCATATTTTCACAAACATAAATAAAAAAGGCATGAAAAGAGAAGAGCATCCCATTGGAGAGAGTCCATAGGATAAATACAAAGAATAAATGGGTTTAACCTGAGAAATTCTTGAATTCCAAGAATGCTACAGAAACACTGTACATAAGTATAAATTTCCCATGGCAAGATCATCTCTACTGTGTTATATTATGCCCTTGGGTCAGATGCAAGACCTTAGTGCAAAGCCAGGGAAAGCTTCCCTTCAAGTGAAGTATTTATAGGAACTTCGAGGGTCTAGTGGGAGTTCCAGACTAGCCGTTCATCTGCTGAAGATGTTCAAAGTCTACCCAAAATAGCCGAAGGCAAAGTACAGGCTCTTCTCAGGAAATGGAAACCCCAAAGCAGAGAAGGGGCAAAGGAAGGTGAAGGGGCTAGAGTGAGGAGATGGCTTCTGAAGCAGCTCCTTCTAAACCTGACTTGCAGCACACAGTTAGCTACTGAGAGACAAGGCAGGCTTTAGGGCTTAACCAAAGGGGAGCAGGTTGCCCAGGGTGATTTGAGAAGTAGAATATTATGTTCTATTCTGGTTGGCACATTTTAGGAAGGACACTGACAAGCTGGAGTGCATCCAGAGGAATGTCACCAGGATGTTGAGAAGACTGGAAACTATGCTGCACACATTAGGGTTGATTGAGGAATTAAGGAGAAGGGGAGACAAAGGGGTGGCCGGAGAGCTCTCTTCAAGCATTTGGGTGGCTGTCATATGGAAGAGAGATTGGATTTGTTCTCTTTAGTCCCAAAGAGGTTAGATTTGGTCTCTGCGAGAGAAGAAGGGGAGAATTCTGCAACTAGGAGGACGTTGCAGAGAAGCAGAGTTCAACTTAATATAGGAAAAACTCAGTAACCATAAGTGCTGTTTCAGTGTTAATAGGCTGACTAAGGAAATAGTGAGTTTCCTATCAATGAACATCATCAAACAAAAGCTGAATGACCATGTGTTGTGGTGGCAAAAACAAGAAACTAGAAACTAAGGGGATGCCCATCAAAAGGCTGAACAAATTGTAGCCTGTGAATATGGAGTACTACTGTGCTATAAGAAATGAGGAAATAGATGATTTCAGAGACCTGGGGAGACTTTTATGAACTGATGTAGAATGAAGTGAGCACAGCCAGAAGAAAATTTAATACTGCAACATTAATATTATAAAAATGAATAACTTGGAGGACTTTTAGAAACTGATGAATGAAATTAGCAGAATCAGGAGAAAAAATATATAATAATAACACTGAAAAAACAACAACTTGGACAAATGTAAGAACTGTGATCAGTATGATGACCATCCAAGGACCACTGATGAAGCATGCTATCTACCTCCTAACACAGAAGTGGTTTATTCAGAGTAAGACATACATCTAGATATAGATGTATATGTACATATATACATACATATAAAATGTATTTACATATATATTTAACATAGCAAATATGTTTGCCTGAATATGTATATTTGTTACAAGAAATTTGTTTTTCTTTTTTTTTCCCCCAATGAAGTGTGGGAGAGGAGAAAATGTATTTCTGTTCATTAAAAAATGCTCTAAATTTTTAAAAGAATAAATTAAGCGTTTAGATGGTAATGCATTTATTGAATGCTTCCTATATGCTAGGAACTGATAAAAATACAAGCGAACATGACTGTGCTTGCATTCCAGAAGTTTAAGTTCTTTTAGGGAGAGACAACACATAAAGGAGAGCTTAAATGGGGGAAGGAGGAAAAATAAATCCATGTGGCAGGGACAGATCAAGAAGGTTACAGGAAGTGGGATGGGAGCCTGGTTCCTGGCACGATAAGGCAAAAGGCTCACTTCTCTGGGAGAGGAAAGTATAAGGGGAGAAAAGAGGAACCCAGGAGTGGAGTGGGTAGGGTGGAGATGGTTGGAGAACCATATTTGCTACAGTGGAGGTGACTTCAGAGAGTGATGTGGAAGCCTGGTTCCCAAAATATGGCAAAAGGATGTTGAAATAATAACAACAACAACAATAAATATTGATATAGCACCTACTATATGCCATTGCTAAGTGCTTTACAATCATCTTATTTGATCCTCACAACAACTCTGAGTAGTAGGTGTTATTATGATCCCCATTTTATAGATGAGGAAACTGAGGGACACAGAGGTTAGGTGATTTGAGCAGGGTCACATAACTAGGAAGTGGCTACAGTTGGATTTGAACTCAAGTCTTCCTAATTTCAGGCCTATCTTCTGCATACCTAATTACCTAAATTCTGAGATACTGAGATCCCATGATTTTATTACTATATGGAAGGTGGGAGTTTTTTCTGTTTCTGCAGTACAAAGAGACTTAACCTAGGTCAGAAATAGTTTAGATATAGGGGTGGGGAACAGGTGGTCTCAAGGTCACTTGTGGCCCTCTAGGTGCTCAAGGGTAGCCCTTTGACTGAATCCAAACATCATAGAACAAATCCCCTTAATAAAAGGATTTGTTCTGTAAAACTTGGACTCAGTCAAAAGGCTGCACCCAAGGACCTAGAAGGCCAAATGTAGCCTTGAGAGGCCTGGCTTAGAAGTTTCACTTCAATGTTGGTCATCTGTCTGGAGGGTTAATTCAACAGGAGAAACTGAATAGTAACTTTTTAAAAATTGTGTATTGTTTTAAAGTGTTTTCTTTTCATTCTTAAGTAGTAAGTGATTTTCAATTGAATTTTATAGCTCACTAGTGCCCATTGCCTTTTAAACTTTGAATCTGCTGAACTAAGCCTAGTAAATTTTAGGCTTGGCCCACAGAAACAAAAGAAAGCAATGGAGTGAGTGAATGGCTAGAAATCTAGCACTCAACTGAAGGGGGGAAACTAGATCAATCAGTTTCATTTCATCAAGATCAGATGTTCTATGTCAGTAGAGGCACACACTTGTGACCACTGCTGTTACAAAATGAAACCATATCCAATGGATTCCTTGTCCTAAGTAATTTGCATGCTCCTGTAGAATCTCTGCTGTTCTATCAGTCAATTTCGTCTAACTCTTCATGATCCCATATGGGGTTTTCTTGGCAAAAATTCTGGAGTGGTTTTCTCTTTCCTTCTCCAGATCATTTTACAGATGAGGAAACTGAGGCAAACAGGGTTAAGTGATTTGCCCAGGGTCACACAGCTAGTAAGTGTCTGAGGTCAGATTTGAACTCAGGTTTTCCTGACTCCAGGCCCAGCCCTCTAGCCACTGCGTCACCTAGCTGCCCCCTGTAGAAGCTCTAGTTTCATTCAAAGCTCAAAGTCACCTTCTATGAGGTACCTTTTTCCCACATTCCCAGCTGCTAATGCCTTCCCTTCTGTTTCCTCTCTCCAACTGTCAAATTACCTTGTATTTATTTTGTATATATTTATGTATGTATATGTTGTTTCCCTTAGTAGATTGTAAACTTCTTGAGGGCACGAACTATTTCATTTTTGTCTTTGTCTCCTCAACTCTGGGCACATAATAGGCACTTAATAAATGTTTATAAATAGACTGATTGCTGAGCGACCATGGGAAAGTCACTTTATGTCTCTGAGCTTCAGTTTCTACATCTGTAAATGAGGATAATACTGCCTACAGTATCCACCTTTGAAAAATTGTTACAAGAACCAAATGAGATAATATTTGAAAAATACTTTGTAAAGGTGAAAGTACTATATAAATTCTGTTTAATGACCAGAAAACCCCAAATGGGATCATGAAGAGTCAGATACAACTGAATGATAGAACAACAGAGATTCTACAGGAGCATGCAAATTACTTAGGACAAGAAATCCCTTTGGATATGGTTTCATTTTGTAACAGCAATGGTCACGAGTGTGTGCTTCTACCGACATAGAACATCTGACCTTGATGAAATGAAACTGAATTGATCTAGCTTCCCCACTTCAGTTCAGTGACAGATTTCGAGCCATTCACTCGCTCCAGGAGATACTGCTGACCAAATATCTGATCCTATTCATTGTTACCAAGCAAGGATTACACACGACACACCCGAGCAGTTATGAACTCTACCAACACCAGAGGATTCTCAGAGGAATCATACCAACCACTCTATGGCTCTCAGAGAGCTAGCTACCTCTATGCCCCATCTCTGTTCCTTTTGCAAGTGGCAATTATTATTTCATTAATCTACAGGGGTATGTTGTATGTGTGTGTGTGTGTGTGTGTGTGTGTGTGTGTGTGTGTATTCTTCTAGTTAGATTCATAAGGCTCATCTTGATCTCACTCACCTGAAAAACTCCAACCTCTTCCTTTCTGTCTTGTTGTTGTTCAGTCATGTCTGACTCTTGATGACCTCGTGGACCAGACTGTCTATGGGATTTTCTTGGTAAAAATACTGTACTTTGTTTTAATGGAGTCAGTCACACTAGCATAACTTAATGAATTCAATCATGTAAGCCTGGCTTAACTTTATACAGTTTTTTACTCAGAACCCTAGGAAAAAAAAGTAAAAACAAAAAACGGAATGACCCCTACATGAGCTGAGGGCTCATTCTCCTGCCAGACCCAGGTTGCCCAAGACCTTTTAGTCTATAGACAATCCAAGAGAAAACCTGGGGCTTTAAGAGACATAATTCTGTTTAGATTCAAACCTTTCAATTCCTCCAGGGCAAGTAGGGGAAGAGATCAGCAGAATACAAACAGCTCAGTTCTAGAATTTTCAGCCGAACCTTAGCCCAGGCATCATCCCTTAATGATCACAACTCTAATGCTAGCAAATGCAGGGTGGTGAAGGTCATTTCTGTTATACTCAATACCAACTATAGGGGATGATAATTTCCACAGGACATGAATAACACTAGTCTCTCAGTCACATTCAGCGGCTAAGGGAAAACATGGACACCATGGTACCATTACCTGTATCCTTTCTTTGTGCTTGCTTTTTCTAAAAATTTTGTGTGTCATTTCTGTTGTACATCATTTCCATTATCAGGTTCCTACTCTTTGGTTCTCTATCATCACAGCAGTTGAAATTCTCTGGACACGTCCCTATTTGTCGTTCTCGGAAGAGGAGGAGACGTGGCACTGATGGCCCATCAACTGTGTCATAGATATACCTCCTGCTATGGCAGTAATAGTAGCAGTTATTACTGGCAGAAAGCTGCACTTCTGCAGAGAAATTTGACTGTGACTATGAATTTTTGCACTTGGCATATGTACTACAAGCAGTGCCCAGGGCAAGCAGCAAGGAAAACACCTTCAGTGAGAGGGGTGGTGGGGTGCAGTAAGAATAGATACTAAACCATTGGGGGGGCATGAAAGACCTCAGGACAATCACCTTCATGACCCAGGACTCAGGGCACATCCCTCAGCTGGAAAGGCTGTCCAACCCCCACTCCCTTTCTCCAAACCAATGCCTTGCCCAGAGAAAGTGAGACTTTTATAGCTTCCTATTTTAAATAATTATTCCTGAACATTAAGGTCAGTTGTGTTTTTAACACTTGCTATCAAATAAACCTGATTGTGTGTGTATTCTGGGAAAGAAAAAACTCTCCTCCCCTCCCACAATGACACTAAACTTTTAAAATATCATGTTAGAAGGAAAAAAGGACTATAGGAATTATTTCAACCAACTCCATTTTACACAGGAACAAACCAAGACACCAGAGAAGGGAAGTAATTACTTAAAGTCAGAGAAGATACATTCAGCTCTTAGAGAAACTGAGGCTGAGTTAAGGTGGAGTCAAAAGAAACTCAATTTTCATAGACTTAAAAATAATTAGAGCTGGAAGAGGTCAGAGAGCCAACTTTGTCCAACTGCTTCATTTGACAGATGCCTATAGTTAAAGTTAGAAGGCAGTTAGATGGCTCAGCGGATAGAGTGCTGGGCTTGGAGTCAGAAAGACCTAAGTTCAAATCTGGCTTCAGACACTTACTAGCTGTGTGGCCCTGGGCAAGTCACTTAACCCCAATTGCCTCACCCCCCCCAAAAAAAAATTAGAATTGGTCAAGTGGAAGCTATTACATTTACATCAAGGATGCCTTAATCCACTGGAGAAAAAAATGGCAAACCACTCCAGAATCTGTGCCAAGAAAACCCCATGAACAGTATGGTCAGACTGAACAACACAGAGTCAGAGCAGACTATAATCCAAGTCTCATGGCCTTGCAGTCTAATGCTCTTTCAGGCAGGCCATTAAAATTTGGCCTTCTTTTGAAGCACTGTCCTTCCTTCCAGACTATCAGCCACCTCAGGACAAGCAGCTGAGCCAGAAGGAGACAGTGTCTTTCCATCCTTCCAGATGCACCCTGACCCCAACTCTCCCAACCTCTTCATCCCAGCAGCAGAAAAGTTTGAAAAGGTGGGAAAAGCAAAACTTGGAGGGAAGAAAAGTTTCAAGGATGGAGGATGACAAAGGCATTCCCAGAAATATATGGGCCTTCCAGCCTGGATTGAGCTCCCATCTCCTTTTCCCAGCCTTGTCCTACCTGAAGTTCTCCCCTCCTACAGGAGCAAATTGGTCTGAGAGGAGGCTGGAAATTCCTAGGCCTAGGGGGGATTTCCCCTCCACGGGGCAGGCTAGCCCTGATCCTGCACTGGGCCAAGGAGCCCTGAAGACTCTAGCGTTTGGCTTTTAATATGGCTCATCACACTCAATGCTAATCTACCTGCCCAAACCTGACCTTCCTCTGCCCTTAAGCTCATTAAAAGTAGGGATTTTTTTTTCAATTTTTGTATTTGTATCCTCATTGCCTAATACATTATCTGACACAGAGTAGACATTTAATAAAGGCTTGTTGAATTATTGATTAATCTGACATGAATTTGTTAATTTTATCCCCCATCCCCTTTACCCCACTAGGAAATACAAATCGCTCCTCCTCTAAAGAAGTAAGGAGAAACTATGCCCATTGCCAGGTGCCTTGATGAGTTATTTTACAGAGAAACATGAGGAAAACATGAATATCTTGGCAAACTTTAAAGAAAATGCATTTAATTACCATTGATATTCTCTCTCTCATTGTACAAGAAAGCTCAGAGTTTAATCACGTGCATTATTGTAATGAACCTGTCAATCACATTTTTAAATTGTTCGTTTTTTGACATAATTACAGTAGAATACCCATAGCCCATCTATAATATAGATCTGGCAAGACTGATATTGTTCTTCCAAATGTGATACATCAAAATGATCTATGCTGTTGTAAGGGAAGGAAGATTGGAAGGAAGAAAAGAAGGAAAGAAGAAAGAAAGAAAGGAAGGAAGAAAGAAAGGAAGGAAGGAAGGAAAGAAGGAAGGAGGGAAGGAAGGAAGGAAGGGAGGGAGGGAGGGAGGGAGGGAGAGAGGAAAGAAGAAAAAAAGAGGAAGTGGATGGAATGAAGAGACCTATTTTCTGGCTATGACTTGGTTTATAACGAATCTAGAATGTCACTCATGAAAGAGGGAAAGGTAGAATACCTAATACATATCATAATCTGGAACCCATAATAAATCAGAGGATCATAGATTTAGAGTTAGAGGGATATTACAAGCAACTATTCCAAACTCCTTATTTTATAAATTGGGAAACTGAGGCCCTGAAAGACTGTTACTTGTCCAAGGTCACATAGAAAATAAATATGGGTGTTAGTATAAGAACCCAAACCCTCTGACTCCAATTTCAGCATTTCCCCTATTGTGTCATTCAGTAATATGCTATATATTATTGAGTGAAAAGTTTCCAATTAATGGCATAACTGCATTTTGCATTTGACATCATAGCAGCTCACATTGCTATAGTGTTATAAAGTGCATTATATGTACAATCTTATTTGATCCGCATAACAACCCCTCTCACTCTATCTGTCCCTTTACCTGAAGTCCAGAGTGGTGGGGCTTTGACTCAGTAGGAGAGGGAGGGATGAATATTGTACTAGGAAATGACAAAAGAGTGCAGCAGAAGACAGATGTCCTGGAATAAATGCCGGGGAGTTGCCAGGGCAGCATGGCGGCAGCAGGCTTCTCTTTGTTGAGGCTAGCCACTGAACCTGCTTACCTTGCTTCATGAGCAGTGAACTAGCTGTGGCAAGAAGGAGCAATTATTTTTCCTTGTATTTTTGTAGCACTTGATTTAAACCTCTTTTTCATTTTTGTCATGGCTTACTGTGTATCATAAGTTTTTGCGTACATATCTTATAGCCCCTGATTAGAAGAGGTTGCTGCCAGTAACAGGACAGTCAACAGAAAAGTATCAGCTCTGAAAGCTTCAATTCATTTTGTATCCCCAAGTCCCTGACCTATTTTGAAGAATAAAGTTCTGGGTCCAGTATTCTTGAGTCTTCATTTGATAACCAACCCTATTAGATTATGAGTTGAATATAGCCTGTGGATTATGTCTTATTATCAGCACACCTTTGCCCATTTACAAGTGGAAGAACTATGGGGGCTAAGTAAACTTAACTATTCATTCCTTAGAATGCTTGAGTTAGGAGTGGACAAGGCACAATGTGGAAATTACCTAGGTCTAGGAGAAGCTGTGGGCACACGGCTGTGCAAGGGAGGTTTTATTATTGCTTTTCTCAAGTCTATGCCAAGAGTGAAACACTGTACATAGCACGCAAGCCAGCCTGCCCATTTTGTGGGAGAATCAACCCCATTATGGCTAAGGTCATTTTTCCAGGGCTCAGCGAAATACAATATGGCCAGTTCAGGGTGGAGGTGTGGTTTGCTAGAGGCAGGGGCTCAAGAGCTGATTGGGTAAATCCATAGTAATTCACAACTTCTTGATAGTGGACCAGGGCAACCCCTTAGAGAAAGACAGAGCTGGGGAACAGAAGGTCATGACCTTTCCAAGACATAGAGATCTCAGCACTTTTCTAGCACTTCTGCCTAGCAGGACAGAACACCATAACTTCCAGGATGAATGTGGTAATGGCCCATTGACTGATCTTTAGGACAAGGATGGTGAAGATCAATGCTGCCTGATGATTAAAAGTAGGTAGGCAAATATGATTATTCCCATTTTACCAAAGAGGAAACTAAGGCACAGAGATATGAAATGACTTCTCCAGCATCATACATGTGAAAAGGATTGGTTTACAAATCTCTTAAATGCAAGTCCACTATTTTTTCTACTGCAATATGGACTCATACTAATTATTACTTTTGCTTATTTACATATATATATGCAGGTATACCACTTTACATATATTTTTGTAACATATAATGACAATAATACTACCTTACAATCAAAAATAATAAAATTGCTTCTTTTTTAAAAATAATCTGAAATCTGAATTTCTGGCTAACTTCTGTAGAACCCCTCCCCCCTTGGCCCATTCTTCCAACCTCAATTTTTAAAGTCCCCATTTCATTCAGTTCCCAGAGAGCTGCTGACTACTTCTCTCCTTAGGATTTTAGGAGTAACACTGAAGGGTTTTGGTTTCTAATACTATTGGTCATGAGATCTCAGTTGCTGTGTTTTCCCCTATACCAGTTGGTGTGGATTAGCTTTTACAAAGGGATATTTACTAAGAAGGAATAGTAAGAACAGAAGTTTAAAAAAAAAAAATTTGCCCCAACATCCCTTCCCTCTGCACACACTCAGTCCCTAAGGAGAATAAGTTAAAACGTTAAGCACAATGGCACTGAGTTACATATGTAGGAAAGACATGTGGCCAATGGGTGCACTTCTGGATGTGACAGGGCTGGTGGATAAGCAGCACCTTGCAGGACAAAGTGTCTTAGCTGCTGGGTCCATCCTGCTGGGCTAGGTCAAGCAAATGGCTCTTCAGAACTAACTCCTCATTGGAATTAGCTGCTGCTGCTACCACCAGCTCTGTTTGACGAAGGGACCTTTAATGGTTCTTGTGACCTTTCAAAACTTAGGAGGTTCAAACCTGGTCAATTCTGTCTCTGGATATTCACTCACCTAAGATCAGGAAAGAAAAAACACAAGGGAAATGAGCATCTTGTGCTCATGGACACATTTGGATGCAGAGATGAAGCAGCCCCAGCCCCTGCCCCTCATAATCCAGAGGCTCAAAGGAAGGGTTATATGGATCCTTTTGTATGCAAACTTGACTCTGGCTCCATCATCAGTCCTTCTGTCTCTGAAGCCAACCAGAAAACTCATTGTCACCAGATAGCTCCAGCCCCTCCATCACTCATGTCCTGAAAAAGGTTCCCCACAGTTCTATGTACTGGATTGAAACCAGGCAAGGTACTATTGTGCATGCTCTAAGGACAGCCTTCACTAGCTAGTTCCCATTAGTCCCTGAAAGACCTGCCATGTTGTCTTTCTATTTTGGAACCTCAACTCTGCTCCACCCTCCAAATCTCCCCTCATTTGGATTACAGATTTTTCTCTGCCCTCAGTTATAAATCTCAGTAATGCCACACCTCTCTTTTAACACTGGGAATTCTGTTTTTTCAAAAGTACTCTCTTTTTGTACTTGGCAAATCAACTAAAGTTTGTAGAAAGAAGTAGAAGGTTAAGATCCTGAGGATAGGGGTAGCCTAGGTGGCACAGTGGATAGAACATCAGTCCTGGAGTCAGGGGGACCTGAGTTCAAATCTAGCCTTAGACACTTATTAGTTATGTCACCACGGACAAGTCACTTAACTCCAAATACCTCCAAAAAAATAAAAGATTCTGAGGACAGAATGCCCTGTCTAGTCATTTTAATTAACTGTGCCAGGATGTGTTCTGTGGGCAGTGGATTTCAAAGTGGCCAACTGTCCATCCAAACCCATTCATTGAAGATGTAGGAAATTAATCATTTAAAAGAGACACACTTATTTGGAGCTTTTTGGGGAGGGGCATCATTTAAAAAGGGTTTTAAATAATTGGATTATGGAGTATTAAGAGGCAGCATGACAACATGAGTAGAAAGCAGGAAAATCAAAAAGCCCTGAATTCAATTTGTAACTCTGAAATATTCTGCCCATGGGACCCTAAACAAGTCACTTAACTTCTTAGTGACCTAAGCAACTCCCTAAGACTATTATGTTAGAGGGTTGCTGATCTAACTTTGGTGGAGGGAGTTTCTGTATTAGTAATTCCCTTCAGTGATAAAATCACATGCCCAGATCTCTCTCCCTCAAATTTAAAAAAAAAAAAGGGGGAGAATTAAGTTTGACATCCAAGGCAGTGAAACACAGCATGGTTACGTAGGGGATAGAGAGCTGGCCTTGAAGACAGAAGACCTGAGGGTCAAGTCCAGCCTCTGAGATACTGGCTCTGAGTCCCCAGACAAATGAAACTCTCAGGCTATTCTCTAAGATGATAAGCTGCAGAGAAGAGGGGATTCCCTTACTTAGGAGTTTCCTATACCAATGAATTCCTAAGTGCAGTCTTTATCCTTATACAAGGCAGCATAGTGTGGTAGACAGAGCACAGCTCTGGGAATGAGGGAACCTGGATTCAACCTCTCATTCTGTCCTAGTCTGAGGGTCCTCTGGTGGCTTCTTAGAACTTTCTACTCCATATCAAATGAGGGGATTAGGCCAACCTCCCTTTCACCTCCAGCAATCTATGATTTATAAATGCTTTATAACCTGACTGAGCAATCTGTCTTTTCTTCTTTTTAAAGTTTCAGAAGCAAATAAAAGTTTCCCTTCAGAACCATTACCACCAACAGAAATACTTTCAGGTCTTTGGACTGCAAGAGGCAAATGCATTAGGAGTCACGTTATAATCTATGAACAAACTCATTCTTGTTAGACATTTCTGCCGTACTTCATATTTGCAAAATGCTCGACTATAATTATCACCACATTATTTATCACAACAAAAGAAGCAGAGAATGTACTGTAGCTGAATTAATTATCCTTACGCCACCCCCCTGACAACTCCATGGATTCCCAAGTTGCTAGATGTAGAAGGGACCTTAGAGATCATCTCATCCAATTCTTTCATTTTACAAACAAGAAATTTGAGACCCTGGGAAGGGCACTAAACTCACTCAAGGTCACGAAGGTAGGAAGTAGCAATGCATACATTCTCACAGGGATTGAACTGTGTAACCAAAAGGAACACATAATTACAAATTTGCAAAAATGCATTAAGGGGAAAGGGTGGGCTGGAGATTGTGTTGGTGGTTTGGGGAATAGACTGTGCTAATCTGGGAAGGCTTTCTGGAGGCAAAGAATTTCAGGGAAATTTTTTTTTCCCTCTTCAGCCTTTTTTTCCCCTCGTGCTCAGATTCAATTCCAATCTGTCAACTATATTACTCAGCTAAAATTACACTGTAATTAAACTTAGGTCAGCAAGCAATTATTAAGGGCCTGTTGTGTGCATGGTACTGTGATAGGCAATGTGAGAGGATTGTGATAAATATAATAAAAAAAATGATAAAATCACAAGAGGGATAAGCCAAGTGCTATACACAGTCATAAGAGAAAAAGATGAATTCTGAGGGAGAATCAGAGAAAGCTTCGTGGAGGAGGCAGCATGAGCTCCCATGTACATCCTTGAATTGAAGCAATTGATATACTGGCCAATTCCTTAAGGTTAGGGCCTGTTTTATCCTCCCTAAACCTTACAGCATTTATTTTTAGATGTCATTTTAGTGGTCTTTATTATTATTTTCCCAAAGAACACAAGAATGGGAGTAAGGAGAAGAGTTCCAGTCACCCATTCACCACTAACTAATTTCTCTGTGACCTTGGGAAAATCACTCCTAACCTGAATCTCAGGTTCTTTGTCTGGAAAATGGTGGGATTAGACTACATGGTAACCTCTGAGCCCTTTCATTTCTGACATTGTCTGAGTCTCCAACCTTTTAATCATTCCCACTAAATGGCCAAAGACAAAGTCAAATAGGTGAAATTTGTTGATACTAATGTTAAGCAACAATAATATCAACTCACATTTATGGTGTTTTAAGGTTTTATAAAGTGCATTATTTGGCAAAATGGTTGCTTGCATATGGAATTTTGATGTCTACAAAGAACTTTCAAATAAATTATCTCATTTAGTACTTGGAATAGCCTTATATAAAAAGCAGGGCAGGTATGGTTACTTCCATTTTTGAGATGAGAAAACTGAAACCAGAGAAGTTGTAACTTGTCCAGTGTAACACAATTTGTAAATGGTAAAGCCAGGAGAAGAACTCAGGTCTTGACTCCTATCACAGTGCTTTCTCCACGATACAACATTACTATTAAAATGAACCAAGATAAAACTACAGGATTTTTTTTTCCTGTAGTTTGTTTTTATGACACAAAAGAAAACATTTTTTAAAAAAATAGGACACATTTATTTATCCACTGAGAACTTTTCAATTTGGGTAGGTTTTAGGGATTCAGAATTCAATCTCATGTCAATACTTGTGCCTGCTAATAATCAAATTGAAAATACCTTTTTATGGGGCAGCTAGGTGGTGAAGTAGCTAGAGCAACCAGCCCAAGAGTCTAGAGGATCTGAGTTTAAATCCAGCCTTGCACCCTTACTACTAGCTGTGTGACCCTGGTCAAGTCATTTAACCCCAATTACCTCCAAAAAAGGAAGGAAATCTTTTCATTTGACTTCAAAAGGAAAAAAGAACATTTAGAACAATTTTCCATTCCTTGAATGCATTGTAAACTTAAAATATTCAAAGTCTTCTACCAAAACTATGCAGTTTAAACTGCATTAAGACTTTTGGTCCACCCTGAATTATAAATTATTTTGGAGTGTTTGGTGTTTAGAAGTACAACCATATTTTAACAAGATTCTTGGAAAAGTAGTTTTTAAAATATAGGATATGATAGGTGTTTTGAGAATACCAGAACACAAGATAAGGATAAAAACGGGATCTAGAGTTTCACTCACATGGCAAGCAGGCAACAAACATTTTATTAACTGCTTAATATGTGCCAGGAATTATACTAAGTGCTGGGAAACTAACTAAAATCCCACCTGCTATCGGAAGCCTTTTCCACCTCCTAACTGTACTGTTTTCCCTCTATTATTTCCTATTTACCCTATATATCATGTGCTTGTATAGATTTGTTTGCATATTGTCTCCCCATTAGCTTATAAGCTCCTTGAGGGCAGTGACTGTCTTTTGCCTCTTTTTGTATCCCCAGAATTTAGCATGCTGCCCAGCCCAATTAATAAATATTTATTGATTGGGGAGGCAAGCAGAAAGAAACAATGCCTATCTCCAATAAGCTTACATTCTCGCAGAAGACAGAACATAAAAGGGGAGCTAAAAAGTGGTGGGTAGGGTAGACTCAAAGGGGCATAGTAGTGAAGTTTGGAGTCAGAAACACAGTCTGAAGCAGAATGAAGCATGGTGGAACTGGTTCTGTTCTTATCCCCAAAATGGAGGTTTCAGAAGGAACTCACCCAAGGGAGAAGGTGTACAGGATAGTGAAGGGATGTTCCAGGGTAAGAAGATCCTAGATGCTGAGGAAAATCCGAGGGACAGAAAAAGCTTCTCTCCATTCCCATCCTCCTCCTCCTCCTCTTCCATCTTCTCGAAGAAGGAAAAGCTAGGTTGCTGCACAGGATTTCTCTAGATCTTCTCATAGGCTGTCAAGGCTTGTCTCTCACCATGCTGCCTGCTTCCACGGTTCCTTTTCTAGTTTCTTCTTCTTGTTTTCCCAGCTCCCCATTTAGGTCAGCACCTTTTCTATGACTTAGAGTCTTAAAGAGTTACCTAGAGTACTGAGAGTTTAAATGACTTGCCCAAAGTCACACAGCCAGTATGGATCAAAGGTAGGACTTAAATTCAAGTCTTTCTGTCTTCAAGAGCAACTCTCTACTCACTAGGCAACACTGCCTCTCTAGCATCCAAGAAAACCATAAAAATTCTCTACACATTATGCTCTGGTTAAACTGGATGATCACTTTTCCCCTATTCTCATCCTATTCTCCCAGGGGTGTGCTGGAGCCAGTTCAAACAACTGGGGAAAGCTGATTGTAAAATGTTTTGAATGAGCATTCACACCTCTGAAATAGGAAAAAACTACAAAACAAGGCTTTATCTATTGTTGACTGTCTAGGCTTAAGAAAGTGATGGGAAAATGTTAATAATGCAGATTTAAAGTATTTTGCATGCTTTTTTTCCTCCTGAAGATTCCAGGTTGTTAACATTTATCATTATGTCACTGCATCCTCCCCTATTCTATCTAGTCCTACAACACACATACACAGAGAGAGACAGAGACAGAGACAGAGAGACAGAGAGATACCACTTCCCCACATCTAGAATGCACTCTTTCTACTTCACCACCTTTTCTTCCTTCATAGAACAGTTCAGGTGCTTCTTCCATAAAGCCTTTGATCCCTTGACTCTCTAACCCTACTTTCCCCTTGCCTTCCAGCTCCAGCTGGAAGAATTTGTTCCAGAATCACAAAGTGTGCAATATATCACGTCTCAGAATTAGAAAGAGCCTTTGTGATGGTCTCATTTTTCAGATAGGAAAACTAAGACCCAGAGACATATAAAGATTTTTGCAAGGGTACAGCTAGTAAATGGTAGAGGCAGACTCAAGACCAAGTCTACTGACTTCCAAGGGCAGTGTATTTCATTTCTTCTTTCTTGTCTATCTTGTAGTTCTTTGCCTAAACTCCTCCTTTGTCTTTACCACTTGTGCATCCCAACTATTTGTATACCTGTCTTATCTTATCCCAGCTAAAATCTCACCTTCTGCAAGAAGCCTTCCCTTCCAGTGCCTTCCCTCTTTTAGTTATTTACTGTTTATCCTGTATATAGCTTGCTTTGTTTATATTTGTTTGCATCTGTCTCCCCATTAGAGAGCTCCTGGAGGGCAGGAACTGTCTTTTGCCTCTTTTTGTATCCCCAGTGCTTCCAGTTGTCCTGACCTATATCTTGCCACTGGACCCAGATGACTCTGGAGGAGAAAGTGAGGCTAGTGACTTCACACAGTCCTCCCTCACTTAAATTCTATTCACTTGCAAATCATGGCATCACCTCCCTGATGTCATGATCCTCTTCAAGAACACAGGACAAACAACAACTTCTGTGAATAGTAGGAGCTGTCCCACTGGGGACCCAACTGGAACTGGCCAGTTGGGTAACATAGCTCTTCCTTCCTTCTTTCTTTCCTTTCCTTTCCTGCAGGTGCTTTGCCCAAAGGGATGTAAATTTTGATCACTGAAACCTCACAAGATACCTTGGGGTTTACAGGCAAGATTTCTTTCTTTCCTTTTTTTTTTAGGCAATGGGGGTTAAGTGACTTGCCCAGGGTCACACAGCTAGGAAGTGTCAAGTGTTTGGTCTGAAGCTGTATTTGAACCCAGGTCCTCTGGACTTCAGAACCAGTGCTCCATCCACTGCACCACCTAGCTGCCTCACAAGATTTCTTTCTTAAGGACCATACCTTAAACCCCAATCACATTGGCTCTCATTGATTGGCCAACAATAGGTTCCAGCTCAAGCACCATTTTGATCATTGTTTGGGCCCTGATTGGCTCAGAGTGAATGCAATAGCATTTATTTCTGTTTTGGCCAGAAACCTTGAGGGCCTTCCCCTCCCAGATTGATTTTTTTTTTTTTTTGCTAAATAAAAGAGGCCATTCTTTACCTCCTTTCTTACCTGACCTAAATCACTGAATGGGTGTTGCCTGAATCAAGCTGAGAGCTTAGCTTTAAAAGGTCAAGATCTCCCACTACATCTGGGGCCATCTCCAGTCATCCTGATCTATATCTGGTCACTGGACCCAGATGGTTCTTGAAGTGAAAGTGAGGCTGGTGACTTTGCACAGCCCTCCCCCCCCCCATTTAAATCCATTTCACTTGCAAGTCATGGCATCACCTCCC
Source organism: Vombatus ursinus (assembly GCF_900497805.2). Taxonomy (NCBI): domain Eukaryota; kingdom Metazoa; phylum Chordata; class Mammalia; order Diprotodontia; family Vombatidae; genus Vombatus; species Vombatus ursinus. The sequence goes on along the minus strand of NW_020947062.1, from coordinate 1,050,755 downwards.
CATATCATGGTCCCCTTCTAGAATGAAAGGACAAACAACAACAACATCCGCAGTGGCCTGGCACCTAGTAGACACTCAATGTTTATTGAATGGAATTGAATCCCCTTTTCAAATTGTAAGTTCACTGAGGGAAAACCAGAAAACAGATTGTGTTATTTTTTCATCTTTGTTATCTCCAGCTCTGAGCAGGATGTCTTACACGTTAAAAGCTGTTGTTATTGTTGTTGTTCAGTCATGTCCAACTCTACATGACCCCATTTGGGGTTTTCTTGACAAAGATACTAGAGCAGTTTTCCATTTCATTCTCTAGCTCATTTTACAGATGAATACACTGAGGCAAAATGACTTGCCCCCCACAGTCACACAGCTAGTAAGTGTCTGAGATCAGATTTGAACTCAGGAAGATGAGTCTCCCTGACTTCAGACCCAGCACTCTCTCCAATGTGCCTCCTAGCTGCCCCTACATTAACAGTAGCTCCTTAATAAATGTGTTTTTTAAACTCAATATATTGAGTTTTCTGATGAAAATGAGAACAGCATTTTTTACCATTTCACAAGTTTCAGTGATTAGAAAAAAGAGGCCTGAATTTTTCAAGCAGTGGAAAGAATATCAGTTTTTCTACCTGATTCTCTATCATAAGTTGGAAAGGACCTTACAACAAGGAATGTTGAAAGAAAGGGAAGGAAAAAGGAATAGGCATTTATATAGTAGGCTCCGTGCTAAGTGGTTACAAATATTAACTCATTTGATCTTCACATTAACTCTGTGAGGCCGGTGTTATCATAATCTCCATTTTATAACTGAGGAAAATTAGGCAGACAGAGGTTAAATGATTTGCCCAGAGTCACATAGCTAGTAAGTGTCTGAAGCTGGATTTGAACTCAAGTCCAGGCCAGCGCTCTATCCAGTACCATTTAGTTACCTTTGTGAGATTTTTTTTTCGGCAACTTTGCCGATCTGATGAGTGTGAGGTGGAACCTCAGAGCTGCTTTGGCGAAGACGTCATGACTCAACAAGAGATGGAGAGGACTGCGGAAGGAACACAGACCATGAAAGCTGAAAGGGACCTATATTCTATTTTCTAAGGTCTTCTCCAGCTCTGATATGCCATGTTCTATGTTGTAAGATCTCTTCCAATTCTGGTAGTCTAAATGCTTGATTCTGACTTTTATTCTACCTCTTTTCATTTAATCCCTAAAACTTGATTTTGAGAAAAATGGTGAAGAGTATTCTCCTCATTTTAATTAGGAAACTCAATTTATTCTTCAACTCTTCTTTGATTCTCTAAGTGCTCAGTAGGAAAAAAAAATAACACTAGAATGCTGTCCATATCCCAAAGAAAGACGTATTTGGAACCTGATGAGTAACAAAGATGAATAATGAGATTGAATTCTGAATGAGGAAACTAAGGCTCATAGAGGTAGTGACTTGCTGAAGGTCACACTATGAGGTAGAAGCAGGATCGAAATCTAAGTTTCCTGGCTCTGAGGTGTATTCTTTCCCCCACACCACAGCTTTTCTGGGTCTGATTAATTTTTTGCCACTGCCTAGGGGTTATATGGCAGATCTACTTGACCAGTATAAACTGCTTTTCTTCAGGTACTTTCAAGGCCTTTTGAGAATGATCACTAGTGAAGGGCTAATACTTTCTAATGTATAATTTATCACTCAATCCCCAAATTATTGTCTCCTGTGAACTGTTTCTGATAATCTCAGAAGGCTCTGGAGAAAGCCCTTGCATTCCTAGGAAGATCAAATCACCACCATTGGGGTTGGTTGCTTTTCCTTTCTTTTAGAAAGTCACTTTTCAGTCATTTGAAGTAGAAAAAAGTGTTTCAGGGCTTGCTTAGATCTGACTAATCTAAGTTAAATATGCAATTCTGTGTGACCTCAGGAAATATACAGGATGAAATCTTCCTGCCAGGCAGATCTTCTGGGGAACACTCCCTGTTGCATAACAATAGAGTTGATTCAGTTTTGAATCATTTTATGCATAATGCTCCAACTACAAGTAATGGATTTAGCTTCGGGAAAGTTACAGGCACATGCCCACCATCTTGGGTACTGCTATGCTAGTGCAGGGCTAGCCATATTCACATATAAGGAGAATGAATCCAGGGGCACCTAGAATCATGTCTTAGTCCCTGGCACAATGCCTCGTGCATAATAGGCACTTCCTAAATGTTTCTTGAATTAAACTGAATCAAATCCTAGAATCTCAGAGTTGGAAGGGACCTAAAGGATTAACCAGTAAGCATTTTACTAAGTGCCTGTTATATGCAAGGCTTGTGCTATGTGCTGAGAATATAAAATATTTTGAAATATAAAATTAAAGCAGACTCTATCTTTAAGGTGCTTTACTTTATAAAGGGAAAACAACATATACACATATATGTATAATGGATGTGTATAGATTTGGGGACAGGCCTAACCCACCTACATTCAGTGTAGATATAGATACAGATATGGATATGGGTAGATATGGATATAGCTACAGATATAGATACAAGATATGGATATGAACACAGATATGGATATGGATATGGATATGGATATAGATAGATGTGGCAAAGCTCCTTTCATTCTTGGGTCTCTGGTCTCTGTTCCCGAAGGAGCCAGGTGTAAAGTGAGTTGGTAAGAGAGATGATGACTTCTTCCTGGGTGTAAGCTTGCCTCTGCCCACACATTTGAACAGGCCAGTGAGAAGCATTTACAGTTTAAATGGTCTGAGCCCCCAGAGCTGTTTAGTAATTATTAGGCAAATTACCACAAAATCTAGCCTTCAGAGAGAAAAATAATTATCAAGTACATAAATACTCACCATTATCCAGAGTGACATCTCTGACCAGGGCAAACAAGCCCTTTACCAGGAAGAGGGTTGAGTAGTTGCTATCTGATGCTATCCTGCTCTTTGTTTTGAAGAACTTGGCACCTGGGGCTGAAAAATCTCTTCCCAGGGAGAGGGGAGAGCTCTCAGGCAATACAGAAGAGACTTTTTGCTGATTCTAGGCTTTTTCTGCCTTTTTAAAGAGTTCTTGACAGTAGCTTAGCTAAAGATTTCACCTGAGACAGAAGCTAAAACCAGTGGAAACAACAGCTAAGCAGCACCTGCAAAGACTATGTGTCTGACAGAAAACATCTAGGGGAGATGCAAAAAAGAGATATGAATAGGAAGACTTCACTACAGGAGTAGTGTAGTGACATCTGTAAAAGATAAAGCATTGGAGGCATGAGCTGCTCCTCCAACATGGGTGCCTTGGCTACATGTGCTCCTTTTGTACATGACTCTCCGTGTATGTTCTCTATTTGTCCAGTCTTCCCACTGATGCTGTGTGTACTTAGGGGAGAGTGTACTGTAAGTTTATTGGGGGAAATGTTTGGTTACTATGAAATGTCTTTTTACTATCTTTCATTAATTTTTTTTCTTTTAACTAATTTTGTCCTCTTGTTTAGTAGTAATATGAAACATATTGGTAGAGTTTCATGGACTATAATTTTAGAGATATGGACCCACAGAATTCTTTGAACCTCCCTTGTGAGCTGGGGGGTCCCCAAGGCATTATACATAGAAAATAAATACAACATAACTGGGGGGGACTCAAGGAGAGTCTGAACTGAGCTATGAAGGAAACCAGACATTCTAAGAGGCAGAGTTGAGGAGGGAGTGCATTCCAGGCATGGAGTGAACCTACTATTGGGTCAGGAACTATGCTAAATTTGGGGAATACAAAAAGAGGCAAAAGACAGTTCCTGCCATCAAGGAGCTTATAACCTTCTAACTTACAGTTGACCTCTAAACTCTCTTTCAACTTTAAATCATGATCCTGTAAAAAAGAGAATGATCAGAGACTGTTAAAATCACTATCATTGTTTTACTAAATACTTACCTTACTTGACACTTGAAGGCTGGTTTATTCAATAATTCATTCATTCCAAAATCATTTATTAAGGACCTATTTAAAAAAAGTTGTGCTAGATTTGGTACTGGCTTAAGGAGCTCACAATCTTGTAATCTGTATTTCCCATTCTGTGGAGCTCAAGGAGATAATACGTATTGTTTTTGTCTCTTTTCTACCTCTCCAGCTTCCCCAAGTCATATCTGCCACAGGCAGGAATGTGTGGCAAAGGACAAAAAAAATAATGCAAAATTTAATCTGCCTTCCAGAATTTGTCTAGTAGTGTAGCACTTCATATTTATCAAAGGGCTTTCCCATCCATTATCTCCATTGATCCTTACAATAACTCTGTAAGACAGGACAGATCTTTTTAAACTCCTCCCCCTTTTTGTTGGAGCCTGGTTCTTCCTATCTTAACCAGGCTAGAAGGGCATTGGCCACCCACAGTCTGATTCACACTGCTGATTAACATGGAATCTCGGACCTGCCTATTTTCCTGCTGGGGCCAATTCAGCCCTCTTTAGGCAGCCTGGTGGCTCCCTAATCCCAGCACTGAACTTAGTAGGAACACCTGATCATCTTTTTGACTTGTTGACTTGAAGACAGACACATGAGAGAAAGTTGGCTCTTCAACATGCCCCAGATATCCAGCTTGCTTCCCTAGAGATGTCAAGGAAATTCCTGTTGGATGAAACTGGAGCTTTCCTCTTTTTGTTGAGCAGGGATATCTAGCTAGCATTTGTAAGTATTGGCTTATCTTCTTCCCTAAAGAGCCATGGAATGTTAAAACTGGAAGGATCCTTAGAGATTATCTAATTCCTTAGAGCTACAACATGAGCTCCAAATAGGATGTCTCAAGTACTGCTGCTCACACATGATTCCAAATTGGTGGAGAGAATGATAACTTGATATGTACCTATGTGAGGAGTGGATTTGACTTGAGAGCTTTGGAGAGGAGAGACATCCTTAATTCTTGCATTAAAAATCGATGTGTGCAGATACAAAATCTCTTTGGTATTCTGAGGAAGAAGAGAAAACATTCCCCTTAATGCTAGTGCCTTCTTTCTGTTGATCAACTCTAATTCATCTAGTATATGTCTTACTTGTCATATTGTCTCCCTCTAGACTGTGAACTCCTTGAGAATAGGGAATGTCTTTTATCTTTCTTTGTAACCCTGGTACTTAGCACAGCGGCAAGCACAAAGTAGGCAAATGCTTGTTGACTTGAAAGTAAACATATAAGAGAAAGTTGGCTCCTCAACACATCCCCAATTTCTAGTTTGCTTCCCTAAAGGGTTCAGGTAATTTCCTTAGATGAGTTTGAGGCCTCCCTCACTGTTGAACTGAGATATCTAGCTCTGAATACAAGAACTCATTCACTCCTGTGTATTTTCAGATCAATTCTAAGTGTAGAATTCCAATTTCTGTTTGCTATGTTCTTCAATAAATGGGTTCACTCGCTATTCATTATTTGCAGTTTTTTTTGGTAACATTTGGGGGATGGGGTTAAGCCTGTATGTGGGTAAAAGCTTGGGGTTATTTCTTTTTCTTTAAGGGGCAACAACCAGGAAACTAACAACTTGAATCTAAAAGAATCATTTTCCTAGACCAGCAATATTTAGGGAGGCAGATAGATATTATTCTAGTCTGGTGGTCTCTCTTTCAGAGGAAAACAGAGTATTCAGCATCATAAATCCTTTCTCTTGCTCCTCTTCAGGCAAGTATCAAAGTCTCCCTTGGAGACAGGTAGGGAAGATTAGGTGTTTCCATGGCTAAGAGTGCTGGACCTTAAGAGTCAGGAAGAACTGAATTATTCAAATACTTACTAACTATGTGACTCTGGGCAAGTCCCTTAATCTCATCTATAAAACAGGGGTAATCACAGCACCTACCGCCTAAGGTTGTTATAAGGATCAAATGAGATAATATTTATGAATATTTATGAAGCACCTGGCACAAAGTAGGCACTATATAAATGCTTATTTCTCCCCCTCCCTTACCCTACTAGCTACATGACCTGGGGCAAGTCACTTAAACCTCTCTCATTCTCAGTTTTCTCATCTGTAAATTGGGGATAGTAATAGCACCTACCTCCTAGGGCTGTTCTGAGGATCAAATGAAATAATCTCTCTACAGCTTTTACAAACCTTAAAGTACGATATAAATGCTAGCTATAATGCCTCCCTGTGAACAACATTTAGACCACCCTTGTGGTCATACATAATCTACATGGGCCACACACCTTACTCAGAGAAATAAAGTGAGGACCAACCAGAGAGTGAGGAGTGATTTGTCCAAGGTGGTATGGCCAGTAAGTGGTAGCCATGAGGAGCCAGGTTTCCTAACACTCAGTATAGCACTCTTTCCATTCTAGCCCACTATAGTAGAAGCAGTGAAGGTTAACAAAGAAATAGCCTCTATCCTGAAGAAACCCAAATTTATTTGGGCAGACTAAATTTGTAAGGAATAATTCGAGAGGAATAGAACTCCAAAATGATATACAGAATATAAACAGAATGAATGTAGAGTCATGAGAGCTAGCTAGGTAGCAGAGCAGCTGGGGAGAGTTTCATGGAAGAGGGACTTTGAGCTGTGCCTAGAGACAGCTAGGTGGTGCAGTGGATAGAGCACTGGGCCTGGAAGCAGGAAGACTTAAATTCAAATCTGGCCTCAGCAGCTTACTAGCTGTGTGACACCTACACAAGTTACTTCTGTCTGCCTCAGTTTCCTCAAATGTAAAATGGGGATAATAGTAGCCCTACCCTCCTCTCAGGGTTGTTGTGAAGATCAAATTAGACAATATTTGTAAAGTTTTTACCACTGTGCCTGACGTATAAATGCTTCTTTCCTTCCTCCCTTCCTTCCTTGGAAGGTAGGTAGAATTTGGTATAGGTAAAAATGAGAAGAGGAAAAAGCTCAAGAAGCTAGGAACAGCATGAGCCAACGCAAACAAGAGGGTTTTAAGGCATAGTAAATAGACTGGTTAAATTCCTAATGGGTTGATAATAGCATGGCATATGGAAAGTACATTGAAAAGAATCCAGGGTCTGGAGTCTAGAAACCTAGGGTCAAATTCTAGTTCTGAAATGCACTAACTGGGGACAAAGGCAACTCATTCAACCTCCTGTAGCTTCAGTTTCTTCATCTGAAAAAGGGTAATAATAATAATAGATTGTCTTCCTTGATTGATTGTTTTGAGAATCATAGCTTCAGAGATCTAAAGATGAAAAGGATCTCAAGGGTCACCTAGTCCAACCTCATTTTACTGGTGTGATAGGACCAATATCGGTTTCACCCTTCCTTCACAATATGAGTTAAGCTAATTTTTCCATAAAAGGCAAATTAATCTGTAGCAGGGATTTGATTGGCCCAGGACTCCAAGACTTAACACATTTCTCTCGTAGTCTCTGACTGAACTGACGTGGCTGCCTAGTCATCTAAGGATATTAAAAAAAAGCCCACCCATGTGGAGTTGGAGCCCTTCAGACTTGGCAGTTGTCCTAAGGCCACATGAGTTACCACACCCTACTCTGCTGACCAGATGTGCTTCCATAAGGAGACAAGGGGAAGCCACATCCACACAAGCTGATTCTATAGCTTTGTTGAGTAGCCTTCATATGTTAGGGCTAGTAAATCTCCTTTGTTAACTATTAAATGACTTACAATTTCTTCAATTCTTACCAACATCAAACCTGAACAAATACGGGCCAAACTTAGAGAGACCATTATTAATAACTGGTGAGGAAACTGAGGCTTAGAAAAGTTAAGCAACTTGCCCAAGTCAATTTGTAAACCTTCAAGTTGAAGTGAGCTATAAATATATTTAGTACCATTATGAGTTATTGTGGAATACCGTAACAAAAATCAGAATAATATTCTCTCTTGCCCCAAACTATAAGTATGTCTACCCTTGGAAGAGACAGTCCTTTGGAAGACCAATGGATGACTGCACCCTACCTCCTCTTCACAAAGCCAAGAAATATTCTTGTGTGCTCTAGACTCAAGTGGATCTATGATCCCTTCTACCTGGGTGGTTCTTTCAACAATGCAGATTGAACCAGGGATGTGCTTAAGCCAGTTCATACTGGCTTGCAAGAACAATTGCTTAATTTTCAGTATGAGCATTTTCACCTCAGAGATTGGCAAATGCTAAAAATCAGATCTTGATTTATTATTTCATTGAATGTCTAGATTTAAGAAAGTGATAAAAATGTTAATAATATATTAAACTTTTAAAGTGTATAATGGGTACTTTTTTTTCCTGGAGAGCTGATTATTAAACTTTTATCCACACACCTTTGTTGAAACTCCTCCATGCCTGCCATGTTGTGATACTCCTGTCTATGTCCTCTGATAAGTATGCCACAGGGGAATCCGCCTTTCCTTACTTTCCTTTGACATTGAGAGGATATCATTACAGCATGTGAGCTATCTGCCATTTACCCTTTGTTCTCCCAACATGACCAGCTGATCTTTTTCAATCATACATTTCTTTGATAACATCTTTTACTCCAGTTCTTCTTCATAGTTCTTTATTTGTTATGAGTTCCAGTCTGCTCACACCTACCATTCACCTCTCCGCTTCCCCTGAATGATAATCAATTTTAATTCATCAGGGACTGTAGTGTTTCATGATTTGTAACCATATAACAACACCAAAAGAATTTTAGTATTTTAAAAAGATGGACTTTTGTCTTTGGGGTCATTAAAGGAGCTCTGCAGTTTCTCAAAAGCAATCTAGCCCACACTTCCTCCATTGAATTCTGGGTCTTACTTGTCTGTCACAGTCTCTGTCTATATCTATATATAATCTATACCTATATCTATATATCAAGAGAGGGAGAGAGAGAGACAGAGAGAGAGAGAGAGAGAGATTTATGGATGGTCCATCTAATTGAAGGTCATGATCTGGAAAATAGACATTCTTTATGCACTTGGTTTTTATTAAGTGAATGGTTAGGCCAAACTATTGTGAGTGGTTCTTGAGACTCAACATTTCAGGAGACTGAAATTTTGCAAGACTGAAATTTAATATGATTCACAAGTAGAAGTATCTAAAGTACCTCCCTATCTATAGGGAATCACTCTTTAACTGTGGTGGATCTCCTCCATGATGGTAATGAATATCTTTGGTAAGATATATTTTAGGCAACATTTCAAAATTGGGCCTTCTAACCTTTCACCTCCATGCCCCCAACAAGTCAGAACACAAGTTCGCTTCTTTAAATACAGCAGTATAATAGACATGAACACATGAAACGTAGCTCTGTCCTAGATGCTGAGGGAGACATGGATAAATAAGGATAAGGCACAAATCTTACCAGAAAGTACTTTACAATCTAGTTAGGGAATATGACACAAACAAGATAAAGAGTGTATACAGTTTGAATGAATGAGTGAAAAAAGTATTTATTAAATTTTTACAGTTCCTGCCCTCAAAGAACTTATATTCTAATGTTAGGAAAACAACATACATATCAACCAATCAATCAATCAATCAATATTTATCTTCAACTATGTATTAGGCACTGTGCTAAGCATTGGGAGCAGGAGTTGAAAAAGAGGGTAGGGCAAGTAGTCATGAATAATACTTGTGTAGCTACCTAGCTTAGGAAGCGGTATAGTAGGATCCGGTAACATAAGATGAAAGCTTACAAATCAAAACCCAGAATTCCAGGGTGGGAGCTATTTACCTGATAAACAAATTCAATAAAGATAGAAAAAGCATTTATTAAGCACTTATTATGGCAGGTACTCTACTAAACTCTGGGAATACAAATACTAGCAAAGAAAGGCAGCCCTTATCCTCAAAGCAGTTGTATTCTAATGGGGGAAAACAACACATAAAAGGGACCTGAAAAGTGAGAGGAGGAAGGAGGGAATAATAGTGGGGTACCTGTCAGGGAACACAGTAAGCATATGCCAAAGTCAGGAGAGATCTGAGTGTGGATGGCTAGCCTCTGCTCAAAACAATAGTGACAAGCAAGAAATCATTGATCAGAGGAGGGGCTACAAGGGTGAAGGTGTCTTCAGGATGAGAAGACTGTTGGTGTAAAGGCAGAAGAGTCCTCTGAGTCAGAAGAGCCAGAGAAAATTAAAAAGGGACCAAATGAAATACTATGGTTCCCATAAAAAATCAGGCAGTAGATAATTAGATTTTTGTAAAGGCATTTACTATAATGTTATAATAAGGTCAGTTTGTATAAAATATTCCTCCCAAAGCTTAGTGTACACTCTCACAAATACAAGTTGCATCCCAAACAAGTCTGAAACTTAAAATATATTGGTAGTGGTGCCCACTTGTAGCATACGTGTGGCAAAGAGTGACTTACAACTCCTGGTGCTCCCAGGCCAGAGAGTATTTTCTCTCTTCATAGGGTCCTCATGCAGCTCCCATTTGGTGCAACTCTCTTTTGTTTAGGCTACTCATCTGGGTTCCCAGGATCTTTCTGCTTCCTTCCTTCCTTCCTTCCCTCCCTCCTTCCTTCTTTCCTTCTTTCTTTCTTTCTCTTTATCTCTTTCTCTTACTTTTATGTTCTAATTCTGCTCACTTTGCTCTACATCAGTTCATATGGTTCTTTGCAGTTTCCTCTGAAATGGTCCATTTCATCATTTCTTATGGCACAACAATATTAAATAGCATCATTTGCTTGACCGTTTCCAATAAGAGGATGATGCCATAGCTTCCAATTTGAGATACCATGAAAAGAAATGCTAGAAATCTTTTTCATACATGTAAGACCCATTTTTTCTGATCCCTTTGGAGTATAAGCCTAGTAGTGCTATAGCTGGATCTAAGGGTATGTCTGTACAATTCAGTAGCTTTTGAGGAAAATTCCAGAAATTGCTTTCTGGAATCTCTGGACCAATTCACTGCTCCACCAACAATGCACTAGTATGCTTGTTTTCCCACAGCTCCTCCAACATGTGTCTTACTTCTTTCTTGAATTCATAGCTGACTTCTTTTCTTGTGCAAGGGAAGGTCATATTCCTTGAAACTGCTTCCTCCCTCAAGTTATTGTTTCTCTGACTCCAGGTCTGGGGCAACATAATGCATTGTTGTTGTCTCTGTTACTAACAGGACAAACTATCACCTACTGGTATACTCACTCCAATGACGTGATTGATGGAGGGGTAAAGGAGACAAAGTCTCCTCCCTACCTCCCAACTGTTTTCTGATACAGGCAAAAGGGTCTTCCTCCACAAAATGTTCTCTAAGTTGGACTGTTAACTGCTAAATTGTTATTTTTTAATAACAAAGTCAAGGGCTCAAGGACCATTTGAATAAGACATCTCATTAGTGGAGACTGATAACTCCATGATTCTTATCTGCATGAGGAGCAGAGTTGTTGAGAGCTAGGGCAGGGGGATAGATCTTGGTTTTTTGGCTTCCAGCTTTGAAGAGAAGACACAAGATTTCAGATTCTCTTCAAGGAGAGGTGCCTGGAAGGAAAGACTCTGAAAAGAAGTAGACATGTAGGGAAGCCAATATCTTTTTATATCCCTAACCTTAGCTAAGCTTAGATTTGGAGGAATTTCTCCTTGAGTAAGGAGAAATTTATTTTTTATTTATTTTTTATTTTTTAATTTTTGCCAGGCTGAGCTATCTTGATCCCAGGGGGAGAGCTTATTTACTCCATATATTATCTGGTATACTCTTATCTGCATAACATCTCTGATTTCTGTTTGCTGTAGATTTGGATAAGTGTGTTAATTTTCTGTTGGTTATATTTGATCTTTGTGCAACTAGCATTTGGGGGGAAGGAAGTCAAGCCTTGGACATGTAACTTGGGACACTCCTTCACCATTAAGGGGTAGCAACCAGGAGTGCAACTTAAACCTAAAATTATTTTCTTTGGACCAGTGCTGTTAAACTCAAGTAGAAATAGGGGCTGCTAAACCATACATAAGGAGCCCTATGAAATCATATCGACTAATCGTTTATTAATAGCGTCTATGTTCTATTGTATTTTCTAATCTATTTTGTTAAATATTTCCCAATTACTTTTTAAACTGTTTCAGGACATACTGGGAATGCTGTCGCTCTCAGGTCACATGTTTGACATCTCTGCTCTAGATGAACAATATTTAGGGGGCAGATAGTTGGAATTCTAGACTGGCAGCCTTTCTGATACCATTTTCCCATTAGTGCCATTCTCCTGCTTCCCCTCCTGGCAGGAATCAAAGTCTCCTTTGGAGAAAAGTGGGAGGAGAAGGCTGTAGAGATAGCTCATGCGTCCCTATGAGCCACATCTAGACAGTCCCATGTAGACCCATAAAATCTACATGGGCTCTCCTACATGTGGGGGATGGAATGTTGAATGATTAATCTCTACCAATGAGAAGAATCTTACGAAATTTGACTTTGAGCTCCTGGTTAAATCCATATAGGCTCACAGGAAGTAATTGATTCCCTCAGTCAATCACAAGATTGCTTTCTGTATGGTACCAGCTGCCTTCATCCGATGTCCAAGACCTCACAATCTTCTCAAATAAATTAAGTTCTTATTCCCATATTGTAGTAGGGTTGTAGGAAAATTCCTTACCACCTGTGTTGTACTTTGTGATTACGTTAATCTGAGGTGGGGAGGGAAACTCCCTTCCTTATACAATAGAGGACTGTCTTAATAACAACAGTAACAATGTTTATCCAGCTGCACCATAGCCTGTACAATAGCCCATTAATTCTGAAATTTATGTTATTTAAAATTTTTCTTTTTCTTTTTTTCTTTCTTTTTTTTTTTGCCAGGCAGTTGGGGTTAAGTGACTTTCCCAGAGTCACACAGCTAGTAAGTATCAAGTGATCAAGTGTCTGAGGCTGGATTGAAACTCAGGTCTTCCTGACTCCAGAGCTGGTGCTCTATATACTGCACCACCTAGCTGCTCCCTAAAATTTTCAAAACACTGTATTTAAATTATCTCATCTGATTCTCACAGCAACCCTATGTAGTAAAAACTATTGTTATTCCTGTTTTACAGAGTAGGAAACTGAGGATTAGCAAAGTTAAGGGACTTGCTTAGTATTGCACAGCTAATAATTGTTAATATTTATGTAACACATTAAGGTTTGCAAAGTACTTTGCATATATTATCCCACAGTAATTCTATGAAATGAATGCTACTGTTATCCTCATTTTGTCGATTAGGAAGCTGATGGTGGGAAAAGTTAAGTGACTTACCCAGAGTCACACACCTAGGAAGTATCAGAGGCAAGATTTGAATTCAGATCTTCCTGATTCTAAGTCATGTATCCTCTCTGACACTCAGTAGTTATTTCAACTTAGAGGTATAGTAATAGCAACACAAAAAATAGTTACTTACATAAATGTAAAACTGCAGATTTAATGGTGATTAAAATACACTTGATTTATTTCAAAATAATTACATGGCCTGGAAAGTAGAATTTTAAATGTTAAAATATTTGCATTCATTAAAAAATATTAGAAACGATTCTGCACTATGTCCTTTTTTGTGTTGTGCTCTGAATAGTCATCTACTTTGGGGTGGAGAGGGGTAGGAAAAAGGCATATATTTTAAATTATACTTTATAATAAAATTATTTTAAAATTTCTCTCCGATGATGGCTAAGCAACAGCCAGAATGATAATCTTCCTTGCCACATTGGACCTCATATATCACTTTGCTTTGTGCTTGATTAATGCATTAAACATGTAATATTGTGTAATATTGTTCAGAGATATCAAACACTCTGTCTCAAAACACTCCCAAGTACTGCCAAACTAGATTAAATATTTAACAAAATATTTATTTTTAACAAAATAATTTATTAACAATATTTAGCAAAATATTTAAATATTTTATTTAACAAATATTTAACAAAATATTTAATATTTATTTATTTAACAGATATTTAACAAAATATTTAACAAAAGAAATAAAAATATATTTAACAAATATTTAACAAAATAAATATTTAACAAAATAAATAAATATTTAACAAAATAAATAAAAACATAATAGAACATACATAATGTTAATGTGTGGTTTTCTAATAGTGATCCTTATGTACAGTTTAGTACAGACCATTTCTATTTGAATTTGACACCACTGGTCTATTTAACCATGTCCTTCATTAAAGTTGTTGTCACATCACGGAAGTGATTTTTTATTCTCTAAAGCCACACCAGCAGACAATGGCATGCAAACTCCAACAGGACCTATCAACTTGAAAGGGCTTTGAGTATAGCTAGGTTCTGATTAGTGGAAATAATGGGTCTCCCATGTGGTCACGTGTTCAAATTCACATTATTCTAAATTATAATTATGTAAAATATGGTAATTGAATCCATCCTAATGGTAATATGCAGTGAAAAATTTGAATAATTCAACCACTTCACCTAGGATTCCTTACTTGAACTAATCATGACCTAGCAATGTATGGGCCTAACAATAGGCTGAATGTCTGTCACTTAAGGACCAGCTTAGCTAAATGCTGAGAGACTCAGGAACTGGCCAGAAGATGATCAAGTTTTTTGGCCAGAAAAACTCATGAGATCCCAATCAAAGTAGTAAGGAATGAAAAGTTGCACTGATGAAAGAGTACTCGCCATGATATTATCACAAATCTTTTTAGGTTTTGAGGTAGTAGACTGCAAATTCCATGAGGGCAAAAGCTATCTTATTTCAACTGTATTTTTCCCAGTACCCAGCCCAATTCTGTACAAAAGGTACTTAATACAAGATTGTTGAAAAAACTTAGGGAACATCAAATAGACCAATTTAACTGGATCATAATGGGTGGGGTTGTAGCAAAGTAAAATCACTCCCTCACTCAATACTCCAGTATATCCCTGTTAACTTTAGGATTAAAGAGAAACTTCTATTTGGTTTTTAAAGCCCTTCAAACCTGGATCAGATCTACCTTTCCAGGCTTATTGTACATGTTCCCCCCTTCATGTACTCCTTGTTGCTGTTTCTCACACATTAGACTTCAATCTCCTATCTCCTGCCAAATGCACAAGCTGACCACCATTCCCAAAATTATTTCCCTCCTGATCTGTGCCTCTTAGACCCCCTAGTTTCCTTCAAAGCTAAATTCAAGGGCCACCTTCTGTATGAGGTTTTTCCTGATTCCCCCAGCTGCTAGTGCCTCCCTTCAACACCACCCTATTATCTTGAATTTATATTCCCCTCCTTGAAAGGACCTTTTCCTTTTTGTCTCTGTATCTTCAGACTATAGCATAGTTACTGGCACAGAGGTGGTACTTAATAAATGCTCGTTGATTGAAAGATTGAAAAAAATAGGTTGGAGCCAAATTGGATAAGGTTTTAAATGCCAAATAGAAGAGTTTGTTTTATCACAGAGACAACATGTAGCCACTTGAAGTCTCTTGAGCATAGCAGTGTTGGGGTTAGATCTGTGCTTTAGGTATTATGAGTTGTTGAAAACCAGTTTCACTGTTAGGGCCCCAGCCTCCAGCATACACATATGCTAAGGTTCAAAAGACTAGCCACATGTTTGCTCTGGCCCAGAATTAAGTTTTCTACGTTTCTGCCCCTCATTCCTTGTGATTCAATTTAGAAAATACCCTCATCTTAGTGATCCAGATTAGTGGTATCAAACTCAAATTGAAATGATTTCCTGCTGGTCCATATTGGCTTAGAAAACCACATATTAACATTATCTGTATCGTATTATATTTTTATTTGTTTTGTTAAACATTTCCCAATTACATTTTAATGTGGTTCTGACTGCCTTTAGGAGTTTCATAGGCTGCTTGGGACCAGCTAGCAGATGGTTTACCACCCTTCTTCTTTGCCCCAAAGGCATGAGCCAGTGTTCTATTAGTACTATGTCAGCTCTTTGTAGAAAATTCTACATCAAGTTGAGTTCTAAATGTCTTGGAGATGGGACTGTTGCAAGTCAGAGGAACTGACCTGCCCATGTTGCTGAGGACAGTGGGCACACCCCCTATGCTTTTCATTCATGTTATGCTATACCCCCTCCCCTGGCTACCGTCTCTATGTGGCAGTGTTGTTCTTCCAGAATAGTTTCCTCCTCTTGCCCTGCAAGTATACACTTTGGCCCCTGTTCAGAGGATGGTTTGGAGAGAGGAGAACCTAGAGGCAGGGAGACCAACTAGAAGTCAATTGAAATTGTCAAGGGGAAAGAGGATGAAGGTCAGAATTAGGATGGTGCCCTTATGAATGGAGAGAAGGGAATAGATGTGAAAGATATTATGGAGGTAAAGTGAAAGATGGCATAGGGGGGCTGAGGGAGAGGAAAGAGTCAAGAATGATACTGAGGTTGAGAATCAAAACCACTAGAAGGATGGTGTTGCCCACAAAAGAAAAAGGAAAGTTTGGAAGAAAAGTAGGTTTTCAAGGAAAGATAAATAGTTCTTTTAGGGGCATATTGAGTTTGAAATGGCTATGGGACATTCAGGTGAAGATGTCTAGCAGGCAGTTGGTAATATGGGACAGACTGAAAGCAGTCCTCTGATTCTGATTATGGTGCTCACTTGAATAGCACATTTTAAACCTTGTCTTTTCTCTAGACGAGTTACTGTAGAAAAGTCATTTAACTTCTGTGGGCCTCAGTTTACTCATCTAGAATTCAGAGAATGTTAGCGCTAGAATCGAATCAGCCATCTCATTTTACAGGACAAAATTAAGGAACAGAAAATGAAAGTTACTTGCCCAAGTTCCTAAAACCAGTAAGCTAGATTTCAACTTAGATTGTTTGATTCTCAATTCTGTGCTCTTTGCACATTTGATATAATTATCCTGCTGCCTTTCCTGGAGATAATGACACTACTACCTCCCTAACAGAGATGATGGATCAAATGAGAAGTCAATTGAAAGGAAAGAGTTTTGTAAATAGTAAGGCAGTGTGCTATAGCAGAAAGTGCATTGGATTTGGAATCAGATAGTTCTACTACCTAAGGGACCTTGGGCAAGTTATATAACCTCTCTGGACTTCAGTTTTCTCTTCTGTAAAATAAGTGGTTTAAGCTAGATGATGTTAAAAGTTCCATCCATCTCAAAAAAGAGCTTAAAGACTATACAAATATCAGCTATATAGGCTTATTTTTTCATACAGAGATATGATAATGATATTTTCTGAATTTTCCCTTTTTATTTTGTGATTCATTTTTCAATGAAACCGCATTTAAAATATAAAAGTAGCATAATCCCTTGCACATAATAAGGTGTCAAGTGTCTGTGGAAATTGAATAAAGGTATCCATGTAAAACTTATCAATAATTTACTCGGTACTCCCTTCATAACTCTTTGGTCCGTTCACATGTATATGAAGTCAGTTTGTTGTAATAGAAAAGGCTCTGGGCTTGGACACAGAACTTTTGGGTTCAAGTTTCTGTTCTGATACCAGGTGAGTCACTTCATCTATGCTGAGTTTTCCATTTGTGAAATGGGAGTCTAAGTAAAGGCTGGATAACTTCTTGTCAGGGATATTGTGAAGGGATTTTTATTCAGGTAAAGGCCTCTGAGGTCCCTTTCAACTAAGATTCTGTGATACTGGGTCATAATCCTTAAGCTATTAATTACATGGGTCCTTGCGAAGAAAACTATTTTTAAAATCTCAAAATACTATAGAAGTATGAGCCATTTTTATTACACAGTTGCAGTAAATGTGCAGACTGTATTCCCATTTCTGCTTTGCATTATTTTGTATAGGTCTTTCCATATTTCTGAACATTCTTCATATTTGTCTCAACATCCTTTTAAAAGTGTGGTGAAGGAAACTGGGCACAATATTCTAATAAAAACACAGAGACTCTGCCAGAGTCCCAAATGGAGTGAGAGTTTCTTTTGGAAAAGTTAAACTTTGAGAAATCTCCAAAGATTCACTCTAGGCCAACTGGCTCTTAGGAACTGTTACCCCTCCCAAATTTCTAACCATTTTGTAACCACAATCCTCCCCTCTCTTCGCATCATCCCCCCCCCCCATTCCACAACCCGTCCAATTGGACAGCAAATTCAGGAGGTATTTATCTATCTCCCTCTAGCGACAGCCAGATTCAGAGAGTGTTAAAAAACCCAGAGTGACCAGAAAGCTAAACGGAACTAATCATTTTAAGTTTGATCCAAGATTAATTCAAATGCAAGTGGATACCGGGGTGGAGTGTTTGGGAGAAAACGCCCCTGCTCTGTCATCTGAATACTCGGCTTGGAAAAGTCTGCAAGCATTTTTAAGTCGTGACCATTTATCTGTGACATTCACCGAGGGAATAGTGGGAAGGAGAGAGAAGAGGGAGTGAGAGAGAAAGGGAGAAGGAGAAGGTGGAGAAGGGGGAGGGGAATTTTAGGGAAGGGGCAGAGACTGACCGAGTGAGAGACAGAGACAGGGAGAGGCAAAAAGACCTAGAGACCACAGCAAGGTCTGGATTCGCCGAGCTTGGCAGCACTGGGCTCCCAGAGATGCACTTAGCATATGGTCGCGCTAAGTTGTAGAACAATCAGAGAGAAGGAGGAAAAATACACCCCACACAGCTCCCGCCTGGTTTCTCTCTCTCTCTCTCTCTCTTCAACCCGGCCCAGGAGAAGAAATCAGAGAGTGGTGCTAAAGGTGTATCAAGAATCAAATGGGTTGACTTCTTTGCGAAGAGTTTTGCGAACCTTAGAGAGTTTATATACATGCTAATGCTAATAATAATAATAGTAGTTGAAATTGAAGTAATAGTGGTGGAAATAGTAGAGGTAATGGTAGTTAATATCACTTCTCGGCCTTCTGGCTAAGATCAAGCGGCTTGCCATCTCTAGGATCTAGGGACGCTGCTGCTGCTGCGTCTGCTGCAGCTGCTTCAGTCCACTCATCTCTGAGTGACTTGCAGCACCTGACAATAAGTAATCACAGAAGTGTGTGTGTGTGTGTGTGTGTGTGTGTTGCGCGCGTAAGCGTATGTGGCATGTGTGGGTTGGGGTATCATACTTTCTCCCCCAGTCCCCACCCCCATAGTCTGATGCTGCAGACACCCAGTACCCTCGATTTGGGGGGGGGGGGGGGGCAGGGAAGGGGGGTAGTTTGCCGGAGCAGCGGAACCAGTCCTTTTCTAAGCTTCCGGCCAGCTTTGGTCAAGTGCGCCAGCCTCTGAGCTGGCCAGGGAGATGATGGAAAGGGAACATCCAAATGAGAACCGAGCCACTTCTCCCACTCACTCCTAGCTCCAAGCCTCGCGCCCTATGCCAGGCTTCAGCCCCTCTGGAATTTGGTCCCCACTGTCCAACTCAAGAGTGATTAGGGCGATTAGATTTGGACAGCTAGAGCTGGACGATCCCGGCCTCTGACGCTAGAGAGCGATGTTTAGCTTCGTCACAAGATCCTTACGGTATAATTGAGAACCAGGATACTAGTGTGGAACAAAGTGGAGGGAGCGGGAGGGGGACGTGGGGTGTGTGTGTGTGTGTGTGTGTGTGTGTGTGTGTGTGTGTGTGTGTGCGCAGGGGGCTCTGGGCTGCTAGATTGGGGAAAGATGGGACGGGATGGGATGGGAAGGGACGGGACGGGACTGGACGAGATAGGATGCGATGGAGGGGAGCGGGCGCTGAGGACAATTTATGCAATGCATTATCAAACATCTTGAAGAAGGGTGGTGTTTTTGTGCAGTGGATAGACTGAGGATTCACTACTTGTTTTGGAAGCTGGGGGACTTGGGAGCTGGGGTAGGTTAAAGGAGGCAAAGGGATAAAGAATGGCAACTTTGAGTCTTTAAATTGCAAGCCGTCGTCTCAGCCAGGTGAATGAGGAAGGGAAGGAAGAGGGATATGGAGAGGAAGAGGGAGAGGTTTTCATTCGACCCAGGTTCCCGAAACCCTGAAATCTCTGTTTAGAGTTTCCTTCTCGGTTTGTTTACTAAAGATACATTCTCTCGGAGGTTTATGTACACACCACTACCACCAGCATCACCCACCATCACTGCCACCACCACCACTACCAAGTACACACACTGAATTTTGAATTAGAAACCAGCTTGTCTTTTTGGGGTCTGTGATGTATCTTTAAAATGTTTTAAAACCAAGGGAATAAAAGTGTTACTTGAAATGATTTTTGCTTTGCAATTTGCCATGCTTTTACAGAGGAGCTGATGAAAATAAATGTAGTGCACTTTCTTTCTCTTTTCCTTCCTTCCTTTCCCTCTCGTCCTTCAAAAAAAAAAAGCACCATTATATTCCCACTTGTTTTTCCATTCCTAATTGAGGCAATGATACTCAAATTATTTGTTAGCCTTGTAGTATCACAAACATATTAAAAAAGGGAAAGGGGACAAAAGGCCATTTGAATTTCGAAAAATACTTTGGCAGATTAGAAAAAAAGGTGAATGGCTATCTTGGATTTTTATTTAGGTTAAGTGACAAATCTTATAATGGGAGAAATATTTAGTTATTATGGGGAGAAATATTTAGTTTGTTTCTGCATCCCAGGAGGAAAAAGACATAAAGAATAAACACACATAAAGTCTAAATAGTCCATGAAAAATGATCATTACCAGGTCCATATTTTGCAGACTGAAATAGATTTGTCCTATAAGAGAACAAAACATGAATTGTACATGCTGGACCAAACCTGCTTCTCAGCAAACTCCAAATAAGCCTAGTGTCCTCTGTTTGTTTGGTAGTACATGTTTATCTACATAGTAAGTATAGTAGCTCTGTTTTAAAATTCATTTCTGCTAAGTAGAATCCACTAGTCCCTAAAACACATCAGAGATAGGCATGTAAAATTCATGCTTTATCTTGTAATGGGGTGGGACTTGCTCCCTACTTGTTTTCAGTTAAAATCAAATTGACTCATTTACTATTAAGTTTATGATGATTCTCCTTTAGTTTGGAAAGAGATGAAATGATTGGGGAGCTGACAGAACAATGGGAAACCCCAAATAGGAATATAAGTTTGAGGAAACAAAAAAAAATTCCATGGTATATTTAATGTGGGGCATAAAGTCTCCTTGTACTCCCAAATCATTTTCAATTCATAGGTCTATACAAGGAGTACAGAACAATGCATCACCATGCTACTGTCAGTCAAGAAGACAGCAGACTCTTCCTGCTCTTGTGAAATAAAGTGATTTTTTAAAAAAATACTTAACAAGGCCTTTTGGGTAGATAGAAATGGGCACCGTTTATTGCCTCAATGAGGTTAGAGAGTCCTTAAAAATTCTCCACAACTGTCATTCCTCACTCTTCCAGTTCTGAAACCCAGGGAATAAAGCCAGGCTCTTAAAAAAATGTCCCTTGAAACTAGCCTCTGCAATACCACTGGTCCATGAAGATGTTCCAAAGACTGGCAAATGCTGCTTTAACAAACAACTCTAACATCCAACTCCAGCCAGAAAGTCTGACCTTAATCAGAAACAGAAAAAGAAAAGAAAGAAAAAGAAATTTGCCAGCATACAACACTGACCAAAATAAAGTCAAACTTGACTGTCAATAGAAGGTAGTGAGGCTAACTGGATTAAGCATTGAATTGACTAGAACAGGGTGGGGAAAACACTTGTGAATGAAATTTAGCAAGCTATCAATGGAGCTGGGGAAGCAGGTGCTATTTAAATAACCAAAATAAGGTTGCAAGCAACAGATCTGATGTTTTCTGTGTTTTTCTTGTACACTGCATGACATTAGAAAGGGAATGTGTAAAAATACAAGCGCACATCTGTGGAAAGAGCAAGCTGATTATGAAAAGATGGAGAGCATGGACACAAAATGCAGTAATATATGCAAAGGATTTGTTTTTAAATGCTTAAGAAAAAGAGAAAGTGGGAAATATGTAGAGAGAATAAATGAAACACTAAATGTAAATACGTGTGATGATCAGTCTAGAGTGTCTTATTTACATTCCTGGCTATTTGTTGTTTATTATCTTATGCATTGGTTTCTAATGGAGCTCTAAACACTGAGCATCTGAATGGCCTTGCACATTTGTTTTAGATGTTCTTGTAGCTCTGTGCATAGACACATCTCTTCACACATACATACGTCTACACACATGGAAAGTGTTTCACACATTATCTATATAAATCCATGCCCATATCTATATGCATCAATGTGTGGAATCTGTGTATTTATTTCTCTCTTGAAATAGAACATGAAACACAAGTCAACATTCTTAAATGTCATCTTTTAATACCTCATATAAAAGGCAAACTTTTCCCTAACAGTGTTTTCTCCTAGTCTTCATTAATGAACTTCCTTCAAAAAAGCTGTAGGTACTAAGTTTCAGCTGTATATCTAAAGCACAATATGTTTTTTTGTATTAAAAAATGAAAGGGAAAAGCAGGGGAAATATTTTGAAAGTCAATTAAAATTTTGTGTACGTTTTCATTTTTTAATGATAAATTAAGTTACTAATTTTGTCCGTGCTCTTTGTAGACACTGCAGGTTTAATTGCTAATTGTTAACTGCGAATGAATACATTTGCATATTAATTAGCTCCCAATTTACATTTTTAATTTGCTTCCTTCAAAAGGTGCAAGATAAAAGGTCGTGTTATTTTAAATAATTTATGCTTTATTGCATGAAATACGCTAATATGAAATGTGCCTACTAATTTTAACCCCTTTTCTAAGAACGAAAATGAATAACATTAAAAGGGAAAGGCAAAACTGGTGGTGTTTTGAAAAACAACATTATGCCATGTTCTTCAGCCTCAGAACTCGCTTTTTCCTGAAGCCTGATTGGGATGAAAATTAATGTATTCTTTCCTTCACCATCAGTTTAAAAAGTGATAGTATATTTGAAGAACAAAAGAGCTGCTGAGGGGGAATGGTTGTTGTTGTTTCCTGCGGAGGATTAACAAAAAGAGATCTCTTTTTCCAATAAATATTCCAAGTGAGTGGAAGCCATACACAGTGAGTGGAAGGAAACGCGCCCCACACCAAGTGTTCGTTGTGTACAGAAAACATTCCTCTCCACTTACAATTCAGGGTTTTGACTTCTCATTATTGACAAGGGGAGCCAAGCCGACAGGAAAACCGTGCCCCATAGATCAGGATGACACGGATGAGACAGACTTAACGAAGGAAAGTCGTTTCTTTGAAATATTTGACCATTGAGATTCTCAAAGTGGATTTCTGGTTCCCCACTTCTCACAACTCCTTGTCATTATTAAATGTCTCATGGAGAAGGGTGATGTGGCTAGCTCACAGTTTTGGCCAAGAATATAACGCCAACTAAAGAACAGAGTGCATAGCCTGGGTACGTGTTGCCAATTATTATAGAAAATACCTCCCGTTATTTTTATAGCTCTTTGTTTCTTTCAGTATGCCCCCTGGAATGGTGCTGGGTGTGATAAAGCCTTTGGAAAAACATTCGGAAAGAAAATAAAGTTTCTTTTTTCAAACGACTGTAGATTTTGTAAATACATATATTTTAAAATTCTCATGATAAAAATGAATGTTAGTACCTTGGAGAAAAATAAAATATGCCATGTTACTATACAGGGCTCAACATGTAAATTCTTGCAACTGATCCTAAACTGCCATGTCCAATAGCCTGAATCCAGATACTCAAGAAAACATAACATGGCATGAAGCAGTGTCCTATGGATGCATATACGACCATATACAAATATACGACCGTACACAAAGAAAGCAACTGTGGGTGTGGTATGTGCAAAAGGAATACAGAGATGTGACTAAAAATGGGTAATTGAACCACTCTCAGAAATTGATACCAACTAACATAATCTGCCTCTTTTGAGGGACATGACCAAAATTCTTCTTGTTCCTGTCATACAGCACCATGGCTTTGATTTAATTTCTTCTAGAATATGTCAGCCACATTCGAAGTTTTAAGGAATAAAACTGCAGCCGCTTGTTTGATCATGATCTGTCTTTCTAGGCAAATATAGCTGCAGTGACAGGAAAGCTCACAAGTTCATAGTGGAAGAAATCATGGCAGTTATGTACCGTGCTCCCCATATTTTTCCTATTTATTAGGACAATTTTCAAACTTGAAGATTTCCTTCTATTTACATCACCTCAGTCCAATTAAAACAAGCCAAGTTGGGAGTCTGAGTTTGTCCATCTAAGGGTAAAAAAAGATACAGTTTAATTATGTTTAGTTTCAATTTCACCCAGACAGGGCTCTGAAGAGATAGGGAGCCAGCAAATACCATCATAAAATAATTAGTCTACTGCAGGCACAGCCTAAAACCAAAGGTGTTAAATAAAGGACTTCTGGAGCACCAGTTTCTCTTTGTGAAACACTGATGGGTAAATGTATAAACATTCATAGGTTTCACTGGCACTGAAAATCTTAGCTTTTTTTTTTTTTTTACTACTGTATATGGAGAGTGCAGTAAATTTAGATATATAGATGTTATGATTGAAGACAGTCTTTCTATGCATCATCCCACATATGTGTCTAGTTGAGTTTATGTCTCTGTTACAGAGGTTTCTGTGTATTTCACTCACAGAAGTGCTCCTGTAAATCAGGGGTTAATTGCGATTCTTTCACAATATGAAGCTGAGATTTTTGAAGTGTCACTAGAATTGGGGGCAGGGGGAAGCAAAGGGAAGGAACTATGTAAAAAAAAAACTTACTGTTTTTACTCAGCAGTTTATGCCCCAAAAAATACATTTTTGTGCAAACATTAGAATGTCCTGGTGCACTTTAATTAGTGAAGCCACTTATGATGAGTATAAATCACACACAGGTAGATCTGAGCATGCACAGACTCTCTATGACATCCATCCTAGTTTGTTTAGTGTAATAGTCAAAACATTTTTTCTTCTCTCAGGTCATGTTGATCTGTAGTATAATTTGAATTCTCAAGCTGTTATCCATACATCATTCCCAATAGCATCCAAAAGATAGAAAACAATTTCAAATTCTATAATTAAGTAATACTGTGCAACAGGCAGTAGACATTATTGTATGCAGTGGGATGTGGCTTGCCTGAGCTTTTGTAGCCAGACAGCCCACTGCTTCAAGCATGTTTGCATTTGCACCCATGGTTTGGACAACATAGGATTATATCTATAATCATCTTTAAGTAAGAAGCAATACCTCCCCTATACTCAGAAGAAAAATTACCCTTCTTTAACTCTCCTTCAAAATAAAATCTTTCTTCCTAGAGGATTGCAAAATGTTGCGTGGTTTTATTTCCAAGGGTACCTTCCATCCCCATGTACACAGAAGCTATGTCTAGAGTCCAACAAAACAGTTCTTCTACATCTCACACAGTAGATGGTAGTGCAGATTTCTTTCTTTTTTTTTTTTTTTAAGGAGGAGAGGGTTTGAAGAATTGCTTCTCCCATGGATACCAGAGAAGGGAATTTTAAGTAGGCAGAATGTAATCACCCAAATTGGAATTCAGCCAGGACACTGCCAGGGTAATTACTCCTCCTCTTGTGCTAAATACCAAGGGAGTTTAAATGACCAAAGTGGCAGGGACCTCAGGTTTTGTACCCCATTCAAATGCTGCAGATCCCAGAGGCAGGGAGCCCATGAAGCATCAAGCATCCCCTAAGCACCCACTCTTGCAAGTAAGTTCTTGCCTTCAGTCACTGGCCTACTCCTTTTCTGAAATCCAAAGACTGCCCAGAGGTTTGACTACTTCCTACAGATGTATGTGTGTGTGTGTGTGTGTGTGTGTGTGTGTGTGTATACATATATATATGTAGAGAGAGAGAGAGACAGAGAGACAGACAGAGAGAAATGTAATCTAGATATTCCTAAATCATGCCTAGAAATATGTAGTTGAACCACCTTTGAATTTGAAGACAGGAGTTGTTTTAGGCTTTATTCCTCACATCAAGTTTCCGATTCCTATTTCCTCCTTCTGCTTTGTAATTGTCATTTATTTTTGCTCTCCTCCCCCTTGGGTCGACTTCCCCATTGAGTCACCACGCTTCTCTTGCCAGTTACCCTTGGTCAATCACTAGGATATTTGCGCTAAGACTGTGTAATAATGTACTTCCTGGGGAGGGATATGAGTGGGTTGGGGAGACAGCTTCATTATCTATACCATTTTGGGAACAGTATCCATGGTTTTGGGGAGGATCATAGGATCAGAGGGCTCAGAGCTAGAAGGCACCTTAGAGATCATCTATTCCCACCCCAACCTTTACAGATGTAGCATTCATTTGGCACCATATCACCTTGTGCTGTTAGGTATACAGCCTGTCTTCACAAATGGATTATAAGCTCCTCAAAGGTGGGCACAGTTATAGTTCATACTTTTGTTTAATCCCAAGTGCCCAGCAAAGGAACTCAATAAGCGAGAATTACCACTGATGGTGATTAAACTATCGCCACATTATGCAAGTGGAGATAAGTTCAGTCCATTTCAGACTTCTCCTGAGCGCCTCTTACTGTCTGCTTCTCTATTAATGTGGACAATGAGCTCCCAACATCTAGCTGCTCATTTTGATTGTGGACCCACTTCAAGCTTCCCAAGTCTTGTCCTCTCAAAAGAGCAGAGAGGAGGAGGAGGAAGCATCAACTTGGACCCTGATCAACAAACAACCCTGATTACATTTTAATAGGAGTACTTATCTCAAAAAACCCAAATGGAAGAGATGGTGTTTTCCCTTTACAAAACCTTAATGTGAAGTTGATTTCCCATGAAATCTTCTTACTGAATTGATCACAACCAGAATTACTGGTTAAGATAGGCTGAGTTTCTATCCTTCCTTTATTTAAAGCAGGCATTCTCAACCTGAAGTCCATAACTTCTTGTTTTTTTTTTACTTTTGATAACTTTTTCAGTATAATTGGTTTCCTTTATAATCCTATGTATTCTATATTTATACATTTAAAAACATCATTCTAAGGTGTCCATAAGTCTCATTAGACAGCCTTACTAGAGATCCTTACCTTTTTTTTGCATTTCCAACAAGTTCTCAACTTATTATACATAAGAGATAATGTAACAGATTATTTATTTATTTATTTTGCTTTTTGGTGAGGCAATTGGGGTTAAGTGACTTACCCAGGGTCACATAGCTAGTAATTGTCCAGTGTCTGAGGTCACATTTGAACTCAGGTCCTCCAGACTCCAAGGCCTTAGCTCAATCTACGGCACCACCTAGCTGCCCCTTAATGGATTTATTTTTAACAAATATAATAAAATTCATACATCTAAGTGAATGTTGCCCCCTTCAATGTAGTCACATATATATTTCAATGAAGTGGCCATTGCTACAGCACTTTTGGAACTACTGTCAGAACCAGTGGGCAAGTCAAAAAAATTTATTTCTTGAGCTCAGAAACAAATGCCTTTGGTTACCCCCAAAGGACAAGATATGCAACCATCAAAGATATTCCAAAGGATGTGTGCAGGCTGTGACATCTAAATGATATCACATCCCTTTACAGTAACACCTTGTATGTACTGATCTAGCCAAAATTTTTAATAACGTCCTTCTGACCCTGCTACTCCCCCCTCACCCCAAGAAGAAAGTTAGCTCCTTCAGGGTAGGTACTGTTTGTTTGGGTTTTTTTGTTTGTTTTGGATTTTTGTTTTGTTTTGTTTTCTTTTTGTATACCAAGTACCTATTGTGGGGTCTTATACTATAATAATAGTTAGCATTTATATAACTTTTTAAGGTTTGTAGAGTGCTTTACAAATATATTTTTTTTATTCTTTTTTTTTTTTTTTTGGCTAGGCAATGGGGTTAAGTGACTTGCCCAGAGTCACACAGCTAGTGAGTGTTATGTGTCTGAGGCTGGATTTGAACTCAGGTCCTCCTGACTCTAGTGTCGGTGCTCTATACACTGTGCCACCTAGCTGCCCCCATTTTATTCTTATTTATATCTTTACAAATGTTCTTATTTTAACCTTTACTCTGGGAGGTAGGTATTGTTATTATCCCCAGTTTACAGAAGAGGAAACGGAAGCAGACAGAGATTACATGATTTTCCCAGTGTCACACAACTGGCAAGAGAGAAGTGAGATTTGAACTGCGATCTTCTCCAGTCCTGGGTTTGGTGCTCTAACCACTGTAACATCTAGCTGCTTCACAGTATATAGGTGTTTAACACTTGATTATTAAGTATCTCTTCCTGTGTTATTTCCATATGTCATTCATTCAACTTCTAAAGGCCATATGCCTGGTCTGTTTATCCTACTTCACCTAGCAATTACCATGGTGCCAAGTACAGAGAGGTACTTGATACATGGCATGGATGATGAAAATGAGGAACATCAGATATGTGAAAGTCATTGATAATAGCTTCATTTGGTGTTTTACCATCTGCTTTTAAGACAGTCCTGGGCACTCTTGCTAAGTACCCCTAGGTACAGAGTTCAGTGTGCTATCTGGGAAAGAGCTCTGAATTGAGGGTGAGAGGGCATGGCCTTAAGTTGCACGCCTGCTGTTTGGTAGCTATAGGACCTTAAAGCAAGCCACTTTTCCTTACCCTGGGTCTCAGTTTCCTCATATATAAAATGAACAAATTGGACTAGGTGGTCTCTAAGGTTTATAGTAGCTCTAAATCCTATGTTTTAGAACTATAGTAGAATCCTAGAAATATTGGTCCTAGAGATTTTGATTGGAAGAAATGGCTGTTTTCCCCTTTATAAAGCCCATACTGGGAGGCTATATTTGCTATCCAGGAAATCTTTTACCCAATGGTTAAATCTACATTTAAGATCATATTTAGAGCAGAAAAGAACCTTAGAGAACATCTAGTCCATGGGTTCTTAACCTTTTTTTGTGTCATGGAAACTTTGGCAATCTGGTAAAACCTACAGACCCCTTCTCAGAATGTTTTTAAATGCATGAAATAAAATGCATACTTACAAAATAAAGCAATTATTTTGAAATAAAAACATAATTTTTTTCCCATTCAAGTTCACAGACTCCCATCCATGGACTCCCTGGGGATCTATAGACACCAGGTTAAAAACCCCTAACTTAATCCAACTTTCTTATTTTATAGCTGAGAAAACTGAGGTCAATAGAGGGGAAATGGTTTGCCAAACATCCTAGACGCACTAAATAACAGAACTGGATCCAAACCTGAATCTTTTGAGTGTAAATCCTGCCTTCTTTCCATTTCATTGTAATTGAAATGTAAGTAGAGGCTTATAATGAACATTTGTTCAAAGGTCCAAATATAGGCTTCAAGAAAAACCATCCCCAGCATTTAGAGCTTGATCCCTACTGTAGCTGTCTAAAAGGCAGCTTGGGACCAGGCTGGAAGTAACAGGCTTGGGAGACCAAATCAGGAGTAGGCTGAGAGGGAAAAAAAGTATTTGTTTTCCCCCTGCATTGCAAGTAGATTGGGAGGGACTACTCCAGAAGGTCATTCATTGTCTGAATTGGCCTGTGAGGCCTAGGAGGTCTGTGAGGCAACACGCACTTGTTTTCATCCTGGGGGGATGGGAAGGAGGGAGACGGTCTTAGAGTGGGAGGAGCATGAAGAGCATGAGGAAGGAATAGCAATATCCTGTCACCCTGGAAACTTGGCCTAGTGGGATGGAATCACGAGATCTGCTGGATTGACTGCGAGTATAATCACAGCCAGGATTCAGGGGAGGCAATGCAAGCAGTAACCCAGACACAGCCTGCCAGGGCCCCCAGTGAAAGATACTTGTGAATATAACTTTTTATAAATGTATATTAGATAGCCTGCTTATTGGAAGGAGAACAGGTCGAGGAGTTTGAAGGCCTGGGTTCAAGTTCTTACTCTTACCAAAGCCTGTGTGATACTATCTCTCAAATAGGAATAATAGTACTTGGAATACAAGTCTAAATAGGTATCTAGTGCCTGCCTCACAGAGGTCTTCCCGACCTTTGTAAAATTTGCTTGTCCTGCAAGTCCTTGCTACAGAAATGGGAGTTATTAGTAACAGAAAATTCTGTTTTCCTTGGCATATATGTATTTATTTTGAGCGAAGTCAAGTCACATACGTTACATTGAAGGCTGAACGCTTTAGGTTGGACAGTAACACACACGGGACAGATTTTCAAATGCAGGCAGCACAATTTTCAAGTCTTGCCTAGAGCACACAAATGCCTTGTCCAAGCCCTGGGTGCAATCTGGTGCCTCTCAGGCAGAGGCACCCGGTGAGATGAACGCTATAGTGCCAGATTCTTGTAATCTGAGAAATGACAGCAAGTGCTAAGGATCTCGAAGGATATATGAGAAACAAAGGAAAAGGATGGTAATAAAAACTGGAATGGAAAAGAATCCCTTTTTGTTCATTCCTTCATCAAACGTTTCGTAAGTGGAGACTGAAGGGAACTGCACAAGACCTGGAGGTAGATACAGAAAATGCTCTTCCTCTTGGAGGTCAGAGCTGAGTAGAAGGATAGGACAGAGATAGCTAGACTGCACTTACTAGGTGTGTGACCTTGGGCAAATCACTGTACCTCTCTAACACTCAACCCTCTTTTCTGTCTTTAATGGGTATATTATTTGCACAATGTTATCATCGGGAAAGCAACTTGTAAACCTTACAAGATTCTATCAGTGTGTTCTGGTATGCACACATACAGATGTACACACACACACACACACGCATACATATGTACATATATACACACACACACAGATACACACCAATGATTTTCAAATGTTTTGGCCTCAGGACCCATTTATATTATTAAAAATTGTTGAGGACCACAAAGAGCTTTTGTTTATGTGCGTTATGGCTATAAATATTTACCATATTAGAAATGAAAATGGATATATTTGAAAATATTTAATTCATTTAAAATAACAGTAATAAACCCATTACATGTTAACATATTTTACAAAAAATAATTATATTTCCCAAATTTAAAAAAAAGTTTAGTGATGAGAATGGCATTGTTTTACAAATTTTTGCAAATCTTTTTAATGTCTGGCTTGATAGAAGACAGGTAGAATTTCATATCTGCTTCTGCATTCAATCTATTACAATATGTAGTTCTGGTTGAAGTATATGAAGAAAAGCCAGCCTCACAAAGGTAGCTGGAAAAGGGAGAAGTATTTTAATAAGCAAAGAACATCTTGATATTTTTTACGAAATCATTTTGACCTCACAGATGCCCTGACCCCAGAATCTTTAGACCACACTTTGAAAAAATATACATATGTGTTTATGCACATATATGTATGTTTGTATACATGTGTGTATATGTATATACACATATGTATACATTTATATACACATTCATATGCTTACATATATAAATACCCACTTATTTGTATGTTTGCATATACAAATACATGCATTGTGTATATAAAGATAGACAGATAGATAGACAGACAGATAGATAGATAGATAGATAAGATATATATTTTGTTTGTTTGTTTTCTATGAGACCCATGGCTTCTTTGGGGTGGAGAACACCCTATGAGGAAACTTCCTCCACTTGACTCTGCAATTTACATTGAGAGATTAAGTGACTTGCCCAGAGTCACACAGCCTATATGTGTCAGAAGTAGCCCTTGAACTCAGGTTTTCCAGATTCAGACAAAGTCCAGGTCTTTATGCACTACACTCTATTGACTCTCTATTAATATTATAAAAAAATTAAATAATAACAAAAGCACATTATAAATACAACAGGAAAGTGCAAAACAAAGTATTGCACTGGCAGTCTTTATGAACTGGCTTGATCTTTTAAAACAAGGTTCTTATGTCAGACAGGTCCCTCAGCAATTTTCTGCCTCCCCTTAGCTGGCCAGTCGAGCATCTGAGGTATAGCACATTAGTTCCTGTGTGCAGTGATAAGAAGGAAGATTGATTTTCCTTTCGGTTTGGGGGGGAATCTGAAGTCCAAGGCAGCAGTTTACAACAAGTTGCTTTGTTTGCCAAATGAAAACAAAAAAAATTATACTGGCACTCAAGACAAGGGGTGTTTTAGTAAGCCAAGCCCCTGAAATGCATTATCTGCAAAAGACCCCTGTTTACCACCAAGTCAACTTTAAAAATAGTTGATGTGTGAAAAGATTTTGAAAAAATTTAGTGGGGGATTTTTTTACTACCTTGCACTGTAATAACTAGAAAGTGTTTAATAAACATGATATGCAGCAGTTGCTAAGCAAAACCTGATTGATGTACAGTTGCAGTGCGAGCATCTACGCATCAGGGCTGTCCCCTTTATTTGACTGTGAATTCTGATATTCTGATGGAAGCAGTTGTGCTGAACCTTATTTATAATCAGCTTACAACATGAGTAGCTGGGTTGTAAGTGCTTCTCAAATTACATAGCAAATCTTGTTGTCTCCTTAGGCAAATAAGAAACCCACATCATAAGCTTTAATTGTAATACAGGTCACTGTCAAGGGCAAAACACTTTCCAAACCCTTCTGATTAGAGAAATCATATAGGACTTAAGTGTGGAGTAGGAGCTGGATCTGTAGCACCTGAGGATGGTTCAAAATGCACCCATTAAATAAATGTCCAAGGAAAGTGATGTGGAAAAAAATCTTGTTATGTTAAAATTTTAATTCTTTTGCCTTTGTGCTTAAGAGTTCAAGGAGGAAAGAGGATTGTTGGCTTTAAGGAGCTTCACAATTTAAACACACACACACACACACACACACTCAAGAAGTACTAGGAAAAAAAAAATGTAAGGCTGGGGTAGAAGCCTTATTTCCCTGGATAGGAATGAAACCATAGCATGTACTGAAAGAGAAAGCTTCCAAAGACATGTATATGACACAGCCCGGGATAAAAATGGGCTTTTGTCTTTTGCTAGGATGCCTCTTTAACAAACATGTGAACAGGCATGATGGTACTTGCCTGTGATCTCTGCTACTGGGGAGGCTGAGGCTGGTGGATTGCTTGAGTTTGAGAATTGTGAGTGGCAATAGGGCTCAAAAGTCAATTAGATATCTAAACTAAGTGCTGCAACAATATGGTGAGCCCCAGAGGGAGTGGGAGGCCATCAGACTGCCTAAGGAAGGGCAAACCCTTCCTTATAAATGCTATAAATAGAGTTGGGCAAAGCCATGAAATCAGGCCTGTGACTGGCCACTGAACTCCTGAGAGAAATAGAAAGCCAGTCTCAAAACAAAAGCAAAAACAAATAAGAATAACAACAAAGTTATAGTGAGATTACTAATTCTTAAGTCCAAATTTATTCCCCAAAGAAAAAAAGTGCAGAATTTATCTGTAAGAGATCAAGAAAAACCTTCCTAAAATATTCCCGCAAAAAAAAATTAATTAAAACACTCCCACAATTCATAATATTCAAACAAGTCAGGTTAATTAATAGAGTCTGCTTCCTTTGTGTCTGTCCTGTGTTCTTTTCTAACCTGGATTTTTCTGCCAGCAGAAATAAGTTGTGGGTGAACAGATAAACATGTAACCTTTGCATGAGAGGGTCCATCCTGAAGGACCTGAATACACTTTGGGGGACTTTTACTTCTCTGGTTCATTCACCTCAACCCTAACAATATGGGAACTCTAATTCCTAACACAAGCCTAAATGCTAGGTCACATTGATTGCCACTATTATGGTCTTGTTCAACAGGAAAGACCAGTCCTTGGGCCAGTCCCATACTCACCTTGGTGGATATGGCATTCCATTCCTCTAGTCAGAAATGCTGGAAGTGCCAAGAGAGTTGACAACCTTCTACTCAGAACTCTACCTCTGACTGGGTGACTATACCCCACATCTAGGGGATATAGATGATTGTGGGTTCTAACCCAATTAAAATCAGCTGTCTTGCCCCCTCCCCCCAGAAACCTTTCTTATTTCCTTAACACACCATATTTTACTAAGGCCTGATCGTGTGACCGTGGCACAATGAATTGATTCCTCATAGGACTGGAGAGACACGCCCAAACACTGATTCCTTTTTGGCACAGATTCAAGAAAAACAACAAAATTATATACAATACACTAAAGTAACACAAAATAAAGCATCTGTCATGGTGGTATACCTCTGCTACCTCTCCCAGATCTAGGAAGCCCTCAACTCTGGATCTAGGAATTTAGGAAAACCACAGATTAACCATCAATTCTCTATTGCTCTTTCTGCAAGCAGGCAAAGAAGTGTGAGCAATATAACACAGTTCCCAGCTGTGTTTTACTCGCACAACCCATAGACAGGTGTGAAGACTCAAGAGTTTTGAACCTGGGCTCCTCTTACAATGTAGGGCATGGATTTGGGATCTGGTGTGATCACAAACACCTGACCAAGAAGGCACTGGAACTGAAGATCAGCAAGGGACAGATCACAATGGGAAGGAACAAATCTAGACCTTGGTTTCTGTTGTTACTGTGAGTTCTATTTAAAAGAACTGTCCATTGATCCCTTTTGGGGAAACCAAGTGAGAGGAGTACTATAAATCTAGAGGATTGTACAAGTGTACAGGTGCCCAAGAAGGTACAGATCGCCAAAAGAAAGGGTTGTTTAACTTTTTAGCTGCCCTGAGTATTTTCCCTACCTGGGATAAGAGATTTCAACTAGGATAAAAATATAAATCCGTAAGTAATTGTATAGGTCCCTAGGAAAGTGGGGCTCATTGCAGGGATCAGTTTTCTATAAACCTTGAGTGATTTTTCTTTGGAGCCAAGGACAGAGGGACACCAGGGTGGTACTCTAAGTCTGGAGAACTTCATAGGTCTCTGAGGAGATGGATTCCCACAGAAGAGGGAAGAACAGTTGTTTCAACTATTTGGGGAGTGGTTTTGTGCCTTTGCATTTTTATTCTGGGTTAAATGAAGCCTATCCTGTATTTAATATATTCTTTACCTGAGTGCCGGCACATGGGCAACAGGCTTTTTTTTCTGTTCTTCCAATGATCTAGAAATAAACCAATTACTGGTGTTACTAGGGGAGATCCTGGATTGGGGCAGCAGTCAAAGAATACTATTATTGAGAGGGCCTCAAGTCCACATGAGCTTAGAGTTTTGGTTTGAGCCATGGGCTTGTATACATGATTTTAAGTACATCCCATTTTTTTTCTCTTTTATAAACCTAGTCATGCCAAAAACAAAAGGAAAATCTCTTCCTCAAACAAAACATTTAAGTTGGAGCTTGCAAACCTATGTGTTATCTTATGACTAACTCTTTGATGTGGCACTCACTTCCCTGTCATGAACAAAAACTTCATAATTGATGCATTAATAATTGTCAGTCAATAAACTAATGCTGCAATAATGAACCAATAATGCATATTATATCTTTCCTTTCTAACTATCACAAGCTTGTCATTATTCACAGAATAATCAAGTAACTGCAAAAAAGCAAGTGAAGTCTAAATAAAGATTATATAAATATTTGCTGGTTTATCTTTAAATTATCTGTGAAAATTAAATTACCTTTCAGCTGATGTAACAACAGAATGGGCCTGATCCAGGGCACTACAGTCTCTTTATTAAAAGGAACCTCTTCACTCTGAGCTCACGTAGATTGTGTTTGTTCTGGGGTAGCCTGTCTTCTAAAGACAGGGGTAGGGTTCTTCTTCTCATTTTTCTCTGGACAAACCCCAACCTGAAGCCCTGGGAAATCACTTAACACTTAGTTTTGGCTCATATTTAGGGTCCCTTCTAGAAAGAAATTAGAAAGGTACTAAAAGCACAATGTAGATTAGAAATAGGATGGTTATTTATTTCCTTCACACAAATAAGTGTTTAAAACACAAAAAAATCATAAGCATTCATGGACAAACACAGCCCACAACTGGCTAAATGTATCTAAAACATCAAAATGTGAAATACTTTGCAAGATTGTTGAACATCCTTGGTGTTTGAACAACACTCTCAAGGTCCATATCTTCTAAGCTGCTTCATAGCTTGGGCTCTTTCTCTGAGTTGTGGTCATCTCTTCTGAGAAGAACCATGGTAACTGCCCTCAAGTTCTTGACTTTTTGAGGTATTCACTCCCCCAATGTCCATTTCTCGTGATAGCTGTTCAGTCATTGATGATAATGGAATGAAAAGCAAAGCAGAAGAGACTGCTACTGCCTTGAGATCTGAGCCAGCACATATACTCAATGCCATATGGAAGCAGCCATTAGAGCTATTGGAGGTGGAGAGGAGTCCTCCATCCCCAACCACATGGGAAACCCAAGAGAGAAAGAGACCCTTGCAGCACCCCACACATTTGGCAAATGGAGAGAGACTGAGATCAGAAGTTGCCTTTCTCTTTTAAGGCAGGGGTTCTTATCCCAGGGTCTGTGAACTTGTTTTTATTAGACACTAGGTGATGAAATGGATAGAGTGTCAGGCCTGGAGTCAGGAAGGCTCATCTTCCTGAGTTCAAATCAGGCCACTAGTTGTGTGACCCTGGGTAAGTCACTTAACACTGTTTACCTAGGTTTTCTCATCTGTCAAATGAACCAGAGAAGGAAATGGCGAACCACTCCAGCATCTTTGCCAAGTAAACCCTAAATGGGATCACAAAGAGTCAGACATGACGGAAAATAACTGAACAGGTGGCACAGTGGTTGGAGCACTGGGCCTGTAGTAAGGAAGGCCTGAGTTCAAATCCAGCCTTAGATACTATCTAGCTATGTGAACCTGAAAAAGTCTCACAAGCTCTGTTTACCTTAGCTCCCTCGATTGTAAAATGAAAATATGAATAGTATCTACCTCACAGGGTCATTGTGAGGATCAAATGAGACAACATTTATAAAGTGTTTAGCCCAGTGTCTGGCACATAATAAGCACTTAATGAATGTGTATTCCCTTCCCCTTTTAAAAAGTATGTGGTTTGATAATTGTACTTCAGTATTACTGGTTTCCTTTAATCCTATATTTTACTTTATGTATTTAAAAATATTATTCTGAGGAAGAATCCATAGGTTTCATCAGATTGACAAAGGGGCCCATGACATTAAGAAGGTTAAGAATCTTGCTTTAAGGTCTGCTGAATATGTCACTATTCCTAGCTCACTGGTCAGTCCTCTTTGATAGCAGTCCAATCTTGCTACTGTCACAGCAACCAATGAGCCAGTAAGGGGATATGTAGTCATCCTTTAGCTCTGAATGACAGTGAGCCTGGTCACTGGGAGTGGCCAGGGGCACTCAGTTCAGCTGTATGCATGCTCCATGGAGTACACTCTAGCCAGAACAGAATCTTTCCTAATTCAATGAAATAAAAGCCTAGAGACTGACATCTGAGGATGAATCCAGAAAAGAAAAACAAAGAAAACCCAGCACCCAGGTTAGAAACTGGGACAGCGGAGATACGGTATGGCATAGTGGAGAAAGAACTAGATGTGAAATCCAAAGACCTAGATTTTAACCATGCTTCTGCCACTTATTATTTGTGTGACCATGGAAAAACCTTTTATCTTCTCTGGACCAGTTTCATAATCTACAGGGAAGTTAGACTAGATGATCTCTAAGATTCTTAAATGCTCTGAAATAAATATCCTGAAAAAAAAAAACTGAGTTCTGAAATACTCTGATTTTACAAGGAAATGAGGCTAAAAGACTGTCCTACCAGTTGGTGACAGCTTCACTCCATTCACTCCCTGTATCGCCCCCTCCCACCCTGACCCCCTTTTGCTATTTTTGTAAGTACATTAAACTGGTTATTGAGTTTAGCAGAGGACATATAATGTCTCTGATGAGCATGATAGGCCCATGGCCCTCAAATCAGTATAGATTCAGACCTTATCTTCCCTTTCCCTGTAGGTTCTCTCAAATGCTGGTTCAGCTCACTGGGAATACTTGCCAGCAATGTGATTCCACAGGGGTCCTCCATTACTGAATTAATGGTCACTGAAGTCCAATTGTATATGCCTTTTTCATAGCAGGCAAAGCTGTCAATAAAACAGACAAATGGTGTTCCTTAGGAGCCAGGTCTTCACAGGCAGGAGACCATTGGGATAAAAGAAGAAGCATGGTGTCAGAACTTGGACTAGAGGCCTCAGTTTCCAATACAGTCACAATCTGTTTCATAAAGGACACTTACACCAGAAGGACCTGGGCAAGGATGATCTTGAATCTACCTTTTTCATTTAATAATATAGGCTGTCTGAGTGCTACCATCTTGCTTCTCTCAACTTACAATTGGCAACTCTAGTGGAAGGTTGATGGTATTACCCTGTGCCATCCATTTAGTGGCAGCTAGGGCCCAGTAGCAGATGAGCAATAGCTTTGCAAAAGTTGTTTAACAAGTGGCCATTTGGAGGAGTTTGTGGTGCTGGAAACCTGGTGGTCATTTGGTCTAGCCATTCCTAGGTGCCTGCTGAGGTATTAAAATTCCCTGCAGCTCTCAACTCTCAACATGATTCACCATCTTATTTTGTGTCTTTAAAACTGTGTATCTTCATACTTGTATTTTTCCAGTTTTCAATAAGTAAAACTTCTTTCTCAACACCTCTTTGAACCATCAATGTTCACATAGAAGCAAGGTTTCATCCTCCATGATTCATAAAGTGAGTTAAAACTTTTTATTCACATGGTGGCTCATTTTCTGTTCTGAACTGCTCAGATCCCATCTGACAAGTCCAGGTTTGCTCTTCCACATTACTTCTCTGTCCCCAACTGTTCCCTTTTTCTAGTGGTCTTCTGTATTGCCTAGGAATAGGAGTTCATTTTCTCTACAGGAGGATTAGTGCAACAATTTCTTCCTTCATATAGGAAGTTTTCCATTGCTCCACCACTGCTATTTCTATGGCTGTGTGGTTCCTCTTCTCCTGGAACATATAATTCTCTAGTAGATAATCTCTATAGCCCTTCTCCTCTGTAAATCTCTTTTCTCTGTGTATCTAGGTTCCTCTGAAAGGCCAACTTTAAGAGTATATGGACTGGCCACAAATCAATCAATCAACCTTAATGTAGTATCAACTAGGACCCAGGACAAGAAGAACTTACATCCCATTGGTCAAAGAGGACTTTTACACTTCATATAATGAGTCATGTATAATAAGTTATACATAGTTATATATGTATGTAGAAGGGATGTATGGAGTGTTCAAGGAGGACTAGCACCTCTGGTGTGAGGGCTTGCCAAGCCCTTTTCAGGGCTGCTCATCCACCTGGTGTCTATCTGGCACTCAACTCTCACTTGTGGCTCCAATAAGCTATAGCATGTGCAGT
Organism: Vombatus ursinus; assembly: GCF_900497805.2. Taxonomy (NCBI): domain Eukaryota; kingdom Metazoa; phylum Chordata; class Mammalia; order Diprotodontia; family Vombatidae; genus Vombatus; species Vombatus ursinus. Next base: position 1,011,930 of record NW_020947062.1, on the reverse strand, counting down.
GGCCACACCCTAGTACAACTGTCTCAGCAGACAGGCTAAACTGGGTTGGGGGTAACCGAGGGGCCTCCAACCAGTCAGTGAGTTAGCAGAGTGTCTACACCAACCATGTGAAGACTTCTGCTGGTGGAATGGGTGGGTGGGAGCAATTTGTTCCAATGATTATGAAAGCAGCTTCAGAGATTGGTCAAAAATCAAAGATGCCGGGTTCATCCACTGCATCCCAGGCCATCACCACTCATCTTAACTTTTGTCTTGCCAGTCGACTTCAATGACTCTGGAAGAGAGAGTGAGACTGATAACTTTATGCAACAGCCTCATTTAAATGCAATTCATGCATGAGTCAAGACATCACCCCATGATGTCATTAGTCCTCTTCCAAAATGAAGACAAACAACAACATAAGGAATTATCATCATTGTTAGAACAAGTTCCTCATCTTTTTTTTTTTTTTAGGCAATTGGGGTTAAGTGACTTGCCCAGGGTCACACAGCTAGTATCAAGTGTTTGGTCTGGGGCCGGATATGAACTCAGGTTCTCCTGACTTCAGGGCTGGTGCTCTATCCACTGCGCCACCTACCTGCCCCTAAATTCCTCATCTTTTAACCTGATAATAAGGAATTAACCTTGACCTTTTTTTTTTTCTGAGCACATCTTGTCTACCAGCATGAGTTAACAAATATTAATCTATCCACAAGCTTTTTAGCACAATATATATGCAAGGAAGCTAGGTGGGCCAGTGGATAGAATACCAGGTCTGAAGTCAGAAAGACTTGAGTTCCAATGTGACCTCAGACCTCAGCCCAGGGTCACATAGCTACTAAGTGACCCTGGGCAAATTGCTTAACTCTGTTTTCCTCACTTTCTTCATCTGTAAATCAAACTAGAGAAGGAAATGGCAAACCACTTTGCCAAGAAAACCCCAAATGGGGTCACAAAGAGTCAGACATAACTGAAACGACTGAACAACAACATGACTATATGCCAGGCACTAAGCTAGAAACTGAGGAAACGAAGACAAAAATGAAATAGTCTCTGACCTTGAGGAGTTTATAGTCTATGAGATGAAACAATATACACAGATATAAGTAAATACAAAATATTTGAAAAGAAAATCCACAGTAATGGTGGGAGGAGAGCACTACTAGCCGGGGAGGGTTAAGAAAGGCCTCCCCTAGAAGACAGCATTTAAGGTGGGTTTTGAAGAAAGCCGGGTATTCTCAGAAGCAGAGGTGAGAAAGGAGGACATACTGGTCAGGGGAAATAGCCTGGTCAAAGGATCGGAGATGGAAGGTGGAATATCAAGGATGAGGAATGGCAAGAAGGCCAATTTGGTTGAAATGTAGAGTAAGTGAAGGAGAGTGATATATGATAAGCCTTGAAAGGTAGACTGAGGACCAGGTGTAAAGGGCTTTAAATTCCAAACAATGGCGTTTATATTTTATCTTGGATGCAATGGGGAGCCAGGGGAGGGGAGGGGCAGTATCACATGGTCACATCTGTGCTTTCTTTGGGAATGTCATCTTGGTAACCAGATAGGGGATGAATCAGAAAAGGAAAGGATTAGAGTCAGAGAGAACAATGGGGAGGTCTGGGCAAGTGGAGTTAAGGGGGGAAATGGATGGGAGAGGTGGTGAAGTGTTGAGCAGACTTAACGCAACCTGCTAGAGGGCTAAGAGAGAGTAGAGAGGCAGTAATGACAACAAGTTTTCAAACCTAAGTGACAGGAGGAAAGGTGGTGACCTCAGTGTAAATAGAGAAACTTTAAGAAGAGAGGTAGGTATTATAGGGAAAGGTAATGAGTTCTGCTTTGAGCATGTTCAGCTTGAGTTGTCTACAGGGCATTCTGCTGGAAATGTCCAATAGGCAATTGGCGATGCAGACCTGAAATTCAGGAGAGAAACTAGAACTAAGTTTATACATCTGAGAGTCATCTAGAAGCTATACTTCAAGGGGTTAAGAAGTAAATGAGAAGAGAGAAAGAGGAAGTAATCGTGTAGACAGCATTTTTGAGAAGTTTGGCAATGAAAGAGGGGGAGGGAGATAAAGGACAATAGCTTAAAGAAATGGTGGGGTCAAGTGAAAGTTTTTTTAAGGATGCAAGTAACCTGGACAGATGAGTGTCCTGGAGCCAGTTTTACCTCTAACTGTTTAATTTTCAGTGTGAGCCTTTACACCTTGGATAGAGGCAAATGATACAAACCAGGGTTTCATTGATTGTTTTGTTGAGTATTTAGACCAGGAGTCAGCAAACAGCTCTTTTTTGTATGGTACACAAGTGAAGGATGGTTTTTAATCCAACAGTTAAAAAGCGTCTTAAGACCTGGTCTAGAGGAAGGGAGAAAAGGAGGAAATAAGCATTTGTATAATGCCTACTATGTGCCAGGAACTATACTAGGCACTTTACAAATATTATATCACTTAAGAAGGAGAAAATGTTAATAATTTAGCTTAAGCTGAAAAGTATGTTATATCTATTCCCCCCCATCCCCCGGAGAGATGGTTGTTAAATATTTACCAGCACACCATTACAAATATACTCAGGTATATTTGTAGGCAGCAAGGAAAGGGCAAATATACGGGAAGAAACTGAAAACTAGAGATAAACAAGGAATGATTATGAGTGCAGTCTTCAGGAGGAGAAGGGATGGGATGGAATCAATGTTATAAGGAAAGGGTTGGCCCTGGTGTGCCAGAAGACTATCTCTTTATCAGAGAACAAAGGAGGAAAAAATGGGGGATGGTGTCAAGGGGTTTTGAGATACAGAGTAGAGTAAAACAGAAGGTTCACAGTGAATCACCTATAGTTTCTTAATAAAAGTATGAGGTGATGCCTTCTGAAGAGAGGGGAAGGGGAAGGGAGTGCTTGTGTGAATCTTGAGAAGAAAAGCCTTGGAATAGCCACCATGGGGAATACCAGAGAGAGTCATATGCATGAATGAATGGATATCCATGTGTCAAAGTTCCAATCCAGCTTCAGATACTTTGTAGCTGTGTGAACTTGGGCAAGTCACTGCTTGCTTCACTTTCCTCAACTGTAAAATGGGGATAATTATAGCACCTATCTCCCATGGTTGTGAGGATCACATGAGATATTTGTAAAGTGCTTAATACAGTGCTTAGTAGGTGCCAAATAAATGCTTATTCTCTTCCCTTCTCCTTCCATTTGTGTATATTTATATGCATGTGCTATCATTCATTCATTCAATACACACACACACACACACACACACACAAAGTATATGGCTGTGAGAAATTCTCATTCCCTTGCCTCTGGCCCCCACCTTTGGAATATTGGCATTGCCAGTATTTTCTAGGCATTCCCTTTCTCCTCCCACCGAGACTGACCTACTCTCTAGTCATCATTCTCAGTTCCTGCCTACAGGGGGTTAATGGGGGGGAATTTGTGAGCATTTGTGGAATGAAACAATGGGGAAGAAAAGGTGACCTCACACAGCAGCTATGCCCTCACCAGACAGTAACTGCTATTGTACTTACATTTTGCCTAGAGGATCTGGATACATTCTTTTTTTTTTTTAACCTGCTTTGGGAAATTATATAAAATATAATATCTATAAGATTCTCTCATATAGCTCCAGACTTCCCAATTAGGGAAAATCTCTGACAATTCCCAACAGAGAGTCTGCGATCTCTGTCCCTTTTTCTCTATGCCTATCATGCTGGTCACTATCTTCCTCTCTTGCTTCTCATTCACAATAACGAAACATACAAATCAGAAGTTGTTAAGATCAGATCAATCTTTATCTGAAGCTGGCATTCACTACTAATTCAACAGAAACATAAACAAATTTTGAAGAACACATAAGCTTTAGGTTTAACATATATTCTCCCCATGAGAAAAAGTGGAGGAAGGGCAAGCAAATATTATCTGTATTAGTCCTTGGGCAGAGAGAAGTTCCATAACCCCTCACCTCCGAGGGTTCCATCCAGCTAGGGTGGGAAGAAGAGGATGCAGCAGAGCTTCCAGGGCCACTCAGTGGCAGCCTCCTCCTATATAGTAGCTCCCAATCTTTAGACTCTCACTATAGTCTCCATTGCTTCTCTCTTGCTAGCTCAAGATCTCCTCCTCCAGGGTGAAGGGAAAACAACACTGTCATTTCTAAGGCAGAACTCTTTCTTTAGTTCATATTCATAACAAAATAAAGAACTGCTACCCCAAACAATAGAACTGTATTCCCAGTGTGTGTGTATCTCCTTGGTAAAAGGACCTATATGTACCTACTATGTGCAGTCATGCACAAGGGCACTAGTAGAGGTATAAAATTTAGACAGGATGTTATTCCACAGACAAATGTCAACTTGTGACTATTATGTACCAGATTGTAAAACTTTCAAAGGTCCTCACTTCCTAAAACCTCCTTCGAGATTCTTAAGACACTCACTCCACTAATTCAGGTTGCAATTACCACATCTTAGTAAACAGTTTAATCAGTTACTGTGGTCAAAATAATTAATCCCCTGGGAGCCAGTCTTCTGCTCTCACTTATTTAGTTGGATCGTTATATGGCAGACTGCTGCTTCTGGACAGCTAGGTATTCAGTGGATAGAGTGCTGGACCTACAGTCAGGAAGATCTAAATTGAAATCTCGCCTCAGACACTTACTAACTGTGTGAACCTGGGCAAGTCACTTAACCTCAATTTGCCTCAGTTCCTTATCTGTAAAATGGGAACACACTGGAGAAGGAAATGGTAAACCACTCCCATATCTCTGCCAAGAAAATCCATGGACAATAAATAGTCCATGGCTTCACAAAGAGGCTGAATGACTGAACAAGTCCCTGCCTTCATGAAGCAGATGGTCTAGTAAAACAATGTGTCTCCCATGTTACTAAATCTTTAAGACTCAGAATTCACCTTTGAACTCATATATTTAACAGCATTATCAAAAAGTGCGGCTATTACTGATTTGGCATCCTTAAAACACAAGATTTTCAGTTATTCATTAGTCTTACTCTCTACTACATCTGTCTTTTTCTTTTATATTGTAATAATAATAATAATAATAATAACAACTCATATCTCTATAGCATTTTAAAGATTCTAAGGTTTTTCCCTCCCAACAACCCTATGGGTGAGTTAATGGAAGTATTATTATTCCCATTATGCAAACATGGAAGCAGAGGCTTAGACTAGAAGGACCAAGTATGTCAGATGTATCAACTGATGCAAGAATTTTTTAAAATAATATTTTTTATAATTTTACTATTATTTACTGTAAGTTCTTTCTACACAAATATATTTTAAATACAAATAATTATGAGCATATATTATAATTTTACTTTGAAATAAAACATTTTAATACTACTACCTTTAGCATGTGCAAAGGCACTTTATCAATCAGCATAGATTATTTCTTTAGAAACCCAAGCTCCTGCCTCCAGGCCCATCTCTATGTGTTACGTGCTATAACAGAGTAAGTTGGGATGGACATAACAGGATGTAGAGAGGAGGAACCCATTTTAAAAAATAATGTTTGTACACACTAAGAACCTCTGCTATGATCCTCTGATGTGGTGTGGAAATGATATTGGGTTCTTGAAAGCTATGCTAGTGGAACACAAGCTTTGGCAGACACTATCAAATGGAAAGTCTTCAGGTACAGGTAGGAAGGAAGCAAATAATTATTAAGCACCTACTAAGTCTCAAGTACTATGTTAAGCGCTTTACAAATATCTCACTTAAGCCTCACAATACCCCTGTGAGATAGGTGCTATTATTACCCCCCATTTTACAGATGAAGAAACTGAGGCAGACAGAAATCACACAGAAGTGACTTCCCCAGGGTCACACAGCTAGTGAGGATCTGAGGCTGGATTTGAAGTCTTTCTGACTCCAGGTCCAGTGCTCTATCCTTTGTGCCACCTAGCTGTCCAGAAGCAGTAGTCTGCCACATAAGGATCCATCTAGGTAATTGAGACCAGAAGACTGGGCACCAGGGGATTATTTATTTTGACCATAGTAACTGATTAAACTATTTACTAAAATATGGCAATGTTGCAATCTGAATTAGTGGACTGAGTACCTACCTGGATAGCATCATGCATCTTTTGAAATATTGAAATCTTAAAGGAGGTTTTAGGAAGTGAAGACCTTTGAAAGTTTTACAATCTGCTACACGCTAGTCACAAATGGGCACTTGTCCATGGAATAACATGAGAAACATTGGATTAAGTAACTTCAAAGTCCCACTTTAATACTCTTTAATTCTTGTTAGTGAAAAAGTGTCATATTCTAGAATTGAAAAAGAGCAGAATAAACAGGTAAATTGTTCCACATAAACCATTAAGCACTGAACTTGGGATAGAGGATACAGAAGTACACGATGAAAATAATGCTGGATTTGGAGTCAAAGAACTTGGATTCAATTTTCAGATCTTCTATTTACTACAGATAGACTTTGGGCAAGTCACTTAACTTCTCATTGTGTAAATGAGGAAGCAGGAGCTTAGACTTCTCAGTCTCCCCATCTATAAAATGAAGGGGTTAGACTAGAGGACCCATAAGATCCTATGAATCTTGGCTCCAATATTTTCTAGCTGTGACTGTAGGTAAACTGAGCCTCAGTTTCCTCATCTATAAAATGTATACAGAAATTTTATTCACACTACACAACAGGACCGCTGTGAGTAATAAACTTGGCATTCCTTCAAGCATTATAGGAACAGGAGCTGGTGTGAGAACAGGATAGTATGTAACAAAGTGTTAACTGTGAGACGTAGTATAACACTATGAAAAAAGGAGGAAAGATCAGTGTGGGGTAAAATTGTCAGGAAAGCCTTGTTGGAGGGAGGGAGAGGCTTTGGAGCTGGCCCCAGGCTATCTACCCTAAGTGGTGAATTCAACTCCTTCCCCAGCTAAACTCATTGGAGCCAGGAAGGATCAAGAGGAATCAGCTCTCATGGATGGGCACTCTTTGTTTAATGCGTGTTTTTTTATAGTCTCCATTGCCAAGCACTCTATATACCCAAGCTCCATTACTGTCAGTGAGTATGACTACTGAGCACCACGCCTCGTTAATGTATTATTTATTTTATTATCTTATTGTTTAAGTTGGTATTTATCACTTACTATCTTACATAATGGTTTGGTAATATGCACACTGATAAATAACTTTAAAATGTCTTGCCACCCCTTCTCAAGAGCCCAATTTCTCTGCATTGCTAACTAGCTTGGTAAGTCAAATGTTCAAATAATCCTTACTCACTCCTCTTCTGTTGGGGAAGGTTATGGTGCTTTCCATTCCAGCAGATACAAATTAAATCTACTTCACCAGACAAATAGGTAAAGCGAAGAGGACATTTATTTACAGGTTCATAGAATTGTAGAAGATCAGAAATGGAAGACACCTTAGGATCATAGACATTATCATAGACGTAGACATCAATAGACATTAGAGCTGAAGGGGCTTTCTTGTCTAACCCCTAACTTTACAAATAAAGAAATTCAAAATAAAACCCAAGAAATGACCTGACTCGCCCAAGGATGCGCAGAAAGTTAGCCATAGAACCAGAGCCAAGGCCCAGTTCTCTAGCACTAAAACAGTTCTCTTGACATTCCTCAGCTGTAAAATGGAGATAATAAAATGCCAATAAGTATTTCTTTCACAGGACTGTTGTAAGGAAGGCTCAATTGAAAGAATGTATAAGGTGTTTGCAAACTTTAAAGTGTTATAAAATGTAAGTTATTTATATTATTATTGTTAATAGCAGTAGTAATAGATTTTGATCATCTCTGGCGATTAAGTCAAATCAACAAGCATTTATTAACCATCATGCTTGTGTGCCAGGCACTGTGCTAAGCACTGGGGATGCAAAGAAAGGCAATGGCAGTCCTCCAGGAATTCAGAGTCTGAGGCGGGAGACAACGTGCAAACCACTATGTACAAACAAGGTATTTACAGGATAAATTGAAGGTTGAGAATAGTGGGTAAATGAAACTCACTGAGCAGATAACGCCAGAACTTGCTCGGCCAACAGTTAGTAATGTCATCTCCCACCAAAACTAGTACCAAGATGCACATGTGACAGGTAGGCATATGGACCTGTTTTATTCATATTCCAATTGGAAAATCTCTGGACTTGGCACCAGGAAAACTGTGTGATGTCCGGTGAGTCATTTCTCTTTGAACCCTCAGTTTTCTTCTCTGGAAAATGGGAACAATATTAGAATACCTCGCAGGGCTGTTGTGAAGAAATGGCTTTGTAAACCTCAAAGTGAAATGCAAATGTGGGCTGTTATTATCAACAGCCCCGACAGAGGAAACACAGGCTCTTCCCTTTCCTTCCCCCTTATGGGGTGACAAATCACTAGTGAGATGATCAAAAAGCAAGTCACAAAAAGGAGGAGAAGCAAAAAGGGTCACTAATTTGATTACTAGATCCACATAATCCAATTGATTCTTTTCCCTTTAAGCTGTAGTTTGGGGGAAGTTTCATTTCCTCTCCCATCTGCTATCTGACCTTTAGTCAGACAATCAATCAACAGTAGTGACTGAGCACCCGCTGCATGAAGAAAGTTCCACAAGGAACAAAGGGGAACTCAGGGAGCAGAAGCCCTGGACCTGACCTTGAACACCCAGAAGGGTGAGAGGTGATATCAGCAGGTAATGATGAAAACATGAATTGAGTTCCAGGAACCATGACAAGCACTGACTTGCCTTTCTTCCACCATCTTTTCATCATGGATTATTTGGAGAGCTAGAAGCAGCTGTGGTGGGATGGTATTATCAAAACACAAATGTTAATAATAACAAGCTAATGCAAACGAGGATGACTCTTTGGGTCAAAGGACAGGAATCTAGCTTGCATGTGTTAACTAAATTTGTTTTTGAGAATAATGCCCCAGACAAAAGACATGATGCTCCCTCAACTGCGTGTTTAGGAGTATGCTTATTTATGCACCATCCTTACTGGGTGTGCGCATGCATGAGCCACCATTTAGGAGGGTATCCTCTGTGGTTTGCTCTTCCAGGAGGGAGGATGGATTCCTCCTGAGTCATCCACACTGATCTACTTGTGAATAATAGCCTAGTAAGATGCACAGAACGCTTGTTCAGTATTTCAGAGACTGGTTTTAGGTCTGCACTAATTTGCAGCATGAGTTTGGGTGAGTCATTCTCTGAACCTTGATGTCCTCATTGACAATAGGAGGGGCACAGAGTAGATGATTTCTAAGGTCTCTTTCAGACCAAAAATCAATCAGTTAACATTTATTAAGCACTTGTGTGCCAAGGACTGTGCTAAGTGCTTTAAAAAAAAAAACTATGTATGACTCTGAGGTTCCTTCTAGTTTTAACAATCTAAGTGGTGAAATTCCTTCTAGCTCTCACATTCCATATTCCAAGTTCTCTTTCCAGCTATAGTCTTCTATGAGTCTATGAGAGGCAGTAAGACATGGTAGAAGGATGGCCTCAAAGCAGGGCAACCTGATTACAAGCCCTACCTCTGACACACACTGGTGTAGGGACGCTGGGCAGGTCATTTAGTAGCAGCAGGCAATTACCTAATACCTACACATTGTGGAGCAATTGCTGGATTTGCATTGGTTGATGCACCAGTTTCCCCAATTAAATCATAGGTCTGGACCAAAAATACAAAAAAAATTGTTCATGTAAAACTGGTGGCTCAGAGACAGATAGATATACTTACAGTGAAAACTGAGCTCTCTAGATTCATTTGGCAGGTAAACCTGAATGCTGAATGTTAAGAAAAAGGTCCTCTAAGTCTTTCCCTAAAGAAGAGATGATAAATTGTACCTCTCTCTTTGTAGAATTGAGGGACAATGGATGTGGAAAATGATATAACTTGTCAGACTCAACTTATGTAGTGGCCAGTCCTGCCTACTTCTCCCCCTCACACACTTTTTTTTGTTGTTGTTATAAGGGATGGTTCATTGTATAAAAAGGGGAGAAGGATATATTTAGAAACTAAAGTGATATAAAAACAAAAGGTATCAATAACAATTAAAATTTAAAAAGAAAAAAAGAGATCCTTCAAACAGAGAACTCAGTGGTTCTCTAGGGCCTAAGAACGTAAATGCAGGCCCACATTACATCTTAGACTTGGGAGAAAAGGACTCAAAATGCTTTCTGACTTTTCTAACATACTCCCTAACCCTATGCCAAGAAGTTGGAGCAATGGATAGAAGTGACAAAGAGTTAAATTTAGGCTTTTTTGTAAAGAAAAGATTCCTAGCAGTCTACACTGTCCAAAAGTGAAATAGGCTACCTGCAGAAATAATGAGTTCCCCACACCCTACCCTCAAACCCATGGGATGTTTCATTTCCTTTCTTTCTTTCTCTTTCTTTCTTTCTTTCTTTCTTTCTTTCTTTCTTTCTTTCTTTCT
>NW_020947062.1:980534-1001557 GCF_900497805.2 Vombatus ursinus | reverse complement strand
TCTTTCTTTCTTTCTTTCTTTCTTTCTTTCTTTCTTTCTTTCTTTCTTTCTTTCTTTCTTTTTCTTTCTTTCTTTCTTTCTTTCTTTTTCTTAACACTGAATCAACATTTATTTTAATTTCTGAAAATACTCAATTAAATAACCAAAACTACCCCCTACAAGTAACATATTTCTTGTACTACATTAAATTGTCAATGTTTTATAACTAATCCCTAGAAGTCCAAACATCAAAAAAATGGTCCAATTAAAAAGTGATGGCTGACAAATAGGGGATATTTTCAAGCAAAAGCTCTATGCTTTTATCTTGCATATGTTATAGAGAAAATCTTTTCTCAAGCATGAGTTGGACTATGTGTCCACCGAGGTTCCTTTCTGAACTTCCTGGATTCTGGAACACATTCCCTGACCTGTTGAAGATGCTTCTAACAAGAGTCTCTGAAAGAGACTAGAAGCACTGAGTGAGAAAACAGAAATGATGGTATTGCTTTATATTTACAAAGTGATTTACATATATTGTCTTAGCTGATTCTCACAGCAGTCCCAGGAAGCAAGTAAAGCTTTATTCCTCTCTACCCTTTTTTTTTTTTTTAAATTAGGTTCAGAAAAGTGACCCAAGGCCCCACAGATAAATGGCAGGAACCAGAACCCAGATCTTCTGACTCTTTTTTATTTCTATTTGAGTTTGATACCACTGGACTAGATGACTTTAAGTTCCTTTCTATTTCTAGGATTATTATTGCCAATATTCCACATTGCTTTTTAGAATTGTACTAATATGGGTTCAAATCTCAGCTCGGCCACTTGCTACCCATGTGACCTTGGGTAAGTCACTTAATCCTTTGGGGCTTCAGTTTCCAGTCTGTAAAATGAAGAGGGCTAAAATAAATGATCTCTAAGGTTTTTCCAGCTCTAAATCTATGATCATAAGATTCTATAACCTCTCTAGGTCTTAGTTCCCTCATCTGAAGAAGGGTGGACTTGGATTAGATGACTTCTGATGTTACTTTTAGCTCTAAATGCTGTGATAACTATGACCCATTTCTCCTCACTGAGACATTCATACTCACACTCCCCTCCCTACCTTCCTAACCCTGTCAAAAGATTACAGAAATCAAAGCACTCCGGCCTTGACCAAAAGAGCTTCTCTCCTTCTAAATTACTTACAGGGACTTTTTTGGGGGGTGGGGTTGACTGACCCCCATCTTGGGACCCCCATCCCTGGAGAAACAGATGATCTCTACACAGCTGACGGTTCCAAAGAGAATGATTTGTAAAGCCAGGGAGCAAGCTTTGTTGCCAGCACCATTTTGTGAGCAAAAATTCTACTTTATTACACACAATTGACTTAGACTCTCTAGTGCTTGTGAGAAACATCTTTGCTATTCCAAAAAGGAGCTTTCTCTGCTTAAATTAATGAAGTACAATGCGTTCACACACACACAAATAGACAGTTTTTCAAAAATGAGGATGCAGATGAGAGACTCAAGGACAGGTCTAACTTGCCCTCTGTCAGTTTACAAGGGAATTTATTCCACACTTTCATACATGAATATTTAGCATGGCAACAATTACAGCCAATGACACCCATGAGATACACAATACTGAACTCCCTCTCAAAGGAACATACACAATGCTTGATGTCAATTTTTTAACTGGACTGAATGTTTTAAATGCAAGCATTAAGCTTACAATAATCCTTCCTTATTTTTTGTGTTTGTATAACCAGGCTTTCTTCCATTTTTGATGCAAACCGCTGAGTGATGACTTTACAATGACAGAGTGGAGGAGAGAGAGGCAACTCGAGATCTGATGAGATATGAGAAGAGGAATGCCGCCCACTAGAGCAAATTTAACTAGGGCTAATGAGATGTGCTAATTTTCAGCTATTCTTTTTCTCAGAAAAAACCATTAAAAGCCAGAGCTGTTCTGAGATTGACTAATAAGGTTTAGCATTAAGTACAGCTGCAAATGCATGGTCAGTTACCACAGACCAGGCACATTTTTACTTCTGTACATTTCCAGATGTTCCTTTTCTGCCTGGTTGTTCCACCTGCCCCTATGCTGGGCTCCATTTCTTATTTCTTTCTTTTTCTTTCTTTTTTTTTAGTGGAGACATTGGAAGCATTTTAATGCAGAGACTAGTATTTTGTTATTTTGATTATAGTCATATTACCAAGAACAGAAGTTTGGGGACACTAGAGACTACACATGGTTTGCTCTACTTGGTTTTCTTTTCAATAAATCTTATAGGCAGTTATTAAAAAAAGTTGGAAGAACAATATGGTACGATGCAAAGATCACTGACTCTGGAGTCAGAGGAGTTGGTTTCAAATTCTGCCTCTGACTCTTACTCTCTGTGTGAATTTAAACAAGCAACCAAGTCTGCCTGAGCCTCTTTTTCCTCCTTTATAAAATGAGGAGGCTAGAATAGATGGCCTATGAAGCTTCCTTCTTGCTGTACATACGTAATACTATGATGTTCTCATTCTCATTTGCATATGTAAACAAAAGCATTCCTTTCTAGGCACAGTGTGCAAAATGAAGAAGAGAGTTAAAAAATGTGGATAATTTGAGGAAAACAAAATATTTTCTCTCAATTATCTAGATATCTTGGTTTAAAGTGTTCTCTTTTTCCTTCTATAGTGTTCAGATGAATATAGTCATGGAATCCTTGAGATAGAAGAGAAACTAAAAGTCGTCTAGTCTGGTGGCATCCAACTCAGATAGAAATGGGATCCCTGCCACCTACCTTAGAAAACAAAATTAACATTCTCTATATTGTATTGAATTTTTATTTACTTTTTTGAACATTTTCCAGTCACATATGAACCCAATTTGGGCTACTGGAGTGGGCAATACATTTGACACTTCTAATCTAATCCATTTTCCTGCCTAATGGGAATCAGGCTCTTCTAAAACTATACTTATCGAGAATTAAAATATCTAAGATTTTCAATAAACAGAAGGTTTCTACCCCAGTACTGTATGGTGATGCTCAGCATGCAACATTAATCATTTGAAATTCAGTAAGATCCTGAAGTGCCTTATCAATCAACTGAGAGTTTATAATGTCTTTCTTAGTACATAGTCTCTTAGTACTTCTTAATGCTTTTCTTGTGCATTTTTTCTGTTCTAATTTGTATTATGGCCTTCTGTCTACATGTCTTAACCTCCTATTACCCTGTAAGCTCCATGAAGGCAGAGACCACATCTTTTGTTTTTTTAGTTTTTAGTTCCATAATCTCTCCCTCTCTCTAATCCCTCCACCATCCATTGAGTAGGCAAGAAAAACTGTACTCGTTATACATATGAAGACACAAAAACATTTCCACATTAGTCACATGGGAGTGGGGGTGGGGACAAGAAAAATAAATAAAGACAAAGAATGTGCTTCAATTTATACTCAACGTTTCTCAGTTCTCTCTCTGCAAGTGAATAACGTGTTTCATCATGAGTCCTTTGGAATTGTCATGGATCAATGTATTGATCAGAGTAGCTAAGTCTTTCACAAATAATTATTGGTACAATATTACTATTATTCTATACAAAGTTTCTAGTTCTGTTCATTTCATTTTGTATCAGTTCTTCAGAGACCGCATCTTATTTATCTTCATAGCTTCCACAGTGCCTGGTGCAATGCATTGCTCAAAGAACATGTTTAACCAGTGCACTAAATGAATAAATGAGCCAGTCAAATCTTACTATGGTATTAGTTCTAAAAGTCTTTCACTGAAGTCTAATTCTTTTGAAATTAACAACTTACATATGGTATAAATAAGGGTTCTCTAATTCAATTAGCTAGAAAATCTTGCTCTGTCACTATCCTTGCAAGCATGTGCGCGCATGCACGCACACACACACATAACTCACTTTTCTGTGAAAGTGTTTTGTATGTTGCATATACTGTCAAAGTTGATTGCTTTATTGTGTAGCTTTGCTGACTTGATTTTTTCCCTTTCTTTTTTATTCTTTATTCTAAAGGATGGCTCTCTAGGTAGGAGAAGGAAAGGAATATATTTGAAAAGTGAGAGATTAAAAACAAAAAAAGTAACAATTAAAAATAAATAAAAATGTTTCATAAACTATAAAATGGTCTACAAACAATGTGAAAGGCTTAATTTAAAGCAACCCATCATTATGGTGTGGATTTCATGTCTTTAAAACAACCTTAGTCCTTCATTTCAACTGAGCCAAGTCATATTGATTCTCTTAAAGCCTGGCTGCAAAGGAAACAGACTCCAGTGAATGCTGCTGCTATGTTTATTTCTCTCTAAGACTTTTTACTGTTGATGAAAGGCACGATTGATCATAATGGGTCCTGAAATCCAAAGTTTACTCAGGGAATAGGGATAATTTTGTCAGGACAAACAACTGCCAAGAAGGTCCCCACTCAGGGAGATTTTCAGTGATGTATTCAGCCTTTGTTCTCTGGGGAGAGACCTGATTAATCTCAATTGAATCAAGAAGCAAATGATCCTATAAATGGGGACACCAAAGCAGAATGAACAAAGGACATCTCAATGCAAATAACAGTATTGATATTGGGGCCTTGGCACCCCTTTCTCCTCTCCAGATAAACATGTCCTTGGCCTTCTTAGAAATTCTGTTCAAAACTTATTTCAACCATGAAGCCTTCTCTGACCACTCCAGCCCACAATATCTCTTTCCTCTGAACTCAGAGGAAAAACTTGTTTTATACTCCTATTTAGCATCGAATTGTATACTACTATGTGACATGAGAAGAGTTAGCATTTCTGTGGTGTTTTATATGAATTATCCCCGATTCTCACAAATTCAATGAAGTCAGTAGCATAAATATCATTATTCCCTTTTTACAGATGAAGAAACTAGGGCTCAAAGTGTTGAGAAGGATGATAAAATGACTTAAATCATGCCATATAAATATTGGGGGAATTGGGGATATTTGAACTAAGAAGTCAAAACTTAGTGGGGGAGGGGGGAGGTGCAGCATGATAGCTGTCTTCAAGTAATTGAAGGATGATAAATGGAAGATTCTACCTCAACTACACATAGGAAGGATAGTCAAAACTTTGATAACACAAGAAATAAGAAATTCCTTTATTGGATCATAAAATTTGATCATTTTGCTTCTCCAAAACATGATCTTCATCTTCACTGTGACTTCTAGTTCTTTCATCTTTCAGTACTTTCCCAGACTAGCACCCTTGATCTAGCTACATACTGCTCCTTTCAAATATTGACCCTTTAGTTAGCCAGTTCAGCCCTACATATCTCCTATTTTAGAATCCTTTGCTCCCTTGTCTTTCTTTCCTCATTCCTTATTAATCTCCAAACCTGGATTATTTTCATCCTCTTCCTCCTCCTCTTCTATTCCTATTCACACACTACTGAATGGAGCTAGAGGGAAGAATGTAACCATACTGACTAGATTGATTCAATACAAATTTGTTTTCTAATCTCATCTAGGCCCTCACAGCAGCAAGACAATCCTTTTGCTCCTCTCTATTAGATGCTAATTTATTCTGTTCACAAGAGCAGCTGTTTCCAAGCCTCCATACCATCTTTTTCTCCTACACTCTCAGCTGAAGACCTTACCTCAGACTACATAGAAAATACAAGTCATTTGCCATGAGGTCCCTCTTATCATTTTATAACCCCTTGACTTCATTTCCCATTCTCTCCTCTAGTCTCTATTGGAGAAGTGACCTCTCTCCCCTTCAAGACCAACCCCTTTACATGAATCCTTGATTCTATTCCCTCACATCTTCACCAACAGGTTACCTCCCTTTTTATCCCTCCCCTCATTGTAATCTTCAATCTCATCCCAATTACTGGTTCTTTCTCTTATGTCTACAAATGTGTCAAGGTACCACTCCCCCATCCTTAAAAAACCCATTCACGACTTACTAGACCCTATCATTTAAACTACCTGTCATACCATATTTCTCTTCTCTCTTTGAAAAAGTTGTCTACTGTTGTTGCTGATGCTACCTTTCATCTCTCCCTTTCTTCTAAACCCTATGAAATCTGGCTTCTTCCTTCATTACAATGACTTCTTAATTGCAAGATCAAATGATCTTTTTTCTCAATTCTCATTCTTTTTTACCTATTTATAACATTTTTCTCAGTTAAACCACCTTCTATTAACCTTTTGGGGTTTTTTTTATGACACTACTTTCTTTTGGATCACCTCCCACCTATCTATCTGATCACGCCTCAGTTCATCTTCAGTGCTATGTCCCCTAACTATAGCTATGCCTCAAGGTTCTGTCCTGAGCCCTCTTCTATTTTCTCTTTATACTCTCTCACTTTACCACCTCAACTTCCATGGATTTAATTACCTTCACTATTCCAAAATCTTATATATCCAGTTGTAATCTCTGTCCTGAGCTCCAGTCCCATATCACCAACTATTTTAGACCCTGTGAAATGGATGCCCCATAAACACAAAACACCCCTCTTCCATACCTCCCTGTTTCTTCAAGAGTACCATGATCCTAAATCTGGAAACATAAGTCACATTTAGGTGAACTTTTCTCAATGTGGTTCAACTCCTAGCTTGATTATTTCAATTCAGTTGAATGAATATTTATGAAGTACCTGTGACATGCAAGGTACCAAGCTAGGTATTAAACATACAAAGACAATAAGCAATCCTTGCCCAGAAGGAGCTTGCATGCTACTAGGGAGGGGTTCGGAAATAGGTGCACAAATATGTAGGGAGACTAAGGTTCCTTTCCTCCCTCTCCTCCCCAGCCAAAATACAGTACCAAAACAATCAGGCTTTCCTCTGCAATCCCTGTATCTAGGTGAATATCAAAACCCTCTGCTATAGATAACTATCTAACTTCCGGTCAATAGTCCCAAAATCCTCTCTGATTTAGCTTGAGCAAGAAGAAAAGCTAAGCTAAGGAGACAAGATCAGTGTTCTCTATCCACCTTTTCCACTTCTGGTCTTTATCACGCGCCTGCAAAGCATGATTGCTTTGGTGCCATATTTGACCAGTGGAAAATTTTCAGTCTCCCTACATTCCTCAGTCTCCCTCCAGGTGTGTTACAAAAAGAATAGAGCAGTGCACTTAAAGTCCAGAAAACCTGAGTTCAGATCTGACCTCAGATACTTCTTAGCTATGTGACCTTGAACAAGTCACTTAATCTCTGTGCCAGTTTCCTCATACCTAAGATTAGGTTAATAATCGCACCTATCTCCCATTGTTGTTTTGGAGATCAAATGAGATTATAATTGGAAAGTGCTTAGTACTGTGCCTGGCATATTCGGTTGTTGTTCAGTCACTTCAGTCATGTCCAACCCTTCATTGCCCCATTTGGCGTTTTCTTGGTGAAGATACTGGAGTGATTTGCCATTTCTTTCTCTAGCTCATTTTTTTAAACAGATGAGGAACTGAGATAAACAGGGTTAAGTGACTTACCCAGGGTCACACAGCTAGTAAGTATCTGAGGCCAGATTTGAACTCAGGAAGATGAGTTTTCCTGACTTCAGGCCCAGCACTCTATCCATTGTACCACCTAGCTGCCTGGCACATAGTAAATACTATATTATTAGCTATCATTATTATTATTATTATTATAGTTAGACAACAATAATACACACCTGCCTTAAGAGAAAACAGATCCTGAATATTGGAGAGAGGAGAACTTACGTAAATATGGAGGCAGAAGATAGCATGCCAGAGCTATATAGCTTATAGTTCAGTCAGGATTAAACATAAAGTTCATGAAGAGAAGTGGTATGAAATAATGCTGGAAAGGCAGGGAATAGCCAGAATTTGGAAGGCCTTAAATGCCAGGCTAAGGATCTATTTTTTATCTGACAAGGAATAGAAAGCCGCTGAAGCTTTTTGAGCAGAAGAATGATAGCATCAGACCTACAAATTAGGAAAACTATTTTGGCAGCCTTAAGGAAGATGGACTGGATAGGGAAGAGGATGGAAGTAGGGAGCCTAATTACTTACTAGATGTGTAACCTAGGTCACTTCATTTATTTCTCTAAGCCATGGTTTCCTCATTTATAAAACAGAGATATCTATCTCACAGAGTATATAGGAAGATAAATAAGATGTGTGAAAAGCCCCTTGAACACTATAAATCACTATAGAAATGTCAATTATTATTACTATTATTTGAAATACGTACCACTGACATTCATTGACAAAGTATAGCATAGAAGAGTAAATAAGGTGGTGAGGGGACTGGACCTCATGGCATATGAGGACTGGCTAAGAACTGGAAAGATTCAGCCTAGAAATAGAAGATTTGGGTGGGAGAGGTGCAGAGATATGGTAGCTGTCTTTAAGTATTTGAAGGGCTGTCTTGGAGATAGGACAAGTATAGTGATTAGCCCCATATGATTCAATCCTATGATTGAAGCAAAAGCAAGAAAAGGAAGTTGCAGAAAGACAGATTTCTTCCTAACCATTAGACCTGTCCAAAAGTAAAATAGGCATCCTGAATAGAAATTAAATTTCTTGTCCTGGGAAATGTTCCTACTGAGGCTGAATGTTCAGTTCTTAGAGGTGTTGGAGAGCAGATAGCTTGTCATTTTTAGTTTGGACTAGATGATTTTTAAGGTCCCCTCCAGGTCTGAAATTAGGATATTCCTAAAGAGTTTAACTGGCATTGTAATAACCCAGTAGCCTGTGGTTCATCGATATTCCCTGCTCATTTTTAAGGGTATGAAGAAAGAGGTAAAGGAATAGCAGTGGCCAACCATCCCCTGGAAACTAGCATCCTAGCAGCCAGGCTAGCTTGATAGTGTTCTACCCATTCTGGTGAGAGTACATGTTGAGACTGGGATGGCACCAAAAGCCAGAGACTCACACTGATTTTGCTTTCTATTTCCAGAGTGTATTCGCAAATCACCCTTTTTTCCCACATGTGACTCACAGGCTGACCTCTCACTCTTTTGGGAAGCTGCTCTGAGATGTGGCTCAGGCACTAGGTCCCCTTAGGTATTCATTTTTTTCTCTGGAGAAAGTCTGGAGAGAAGAGAGCCACAACATGGTCCAGGAGGTTCAGATTGTTGGTTTTCCTGTCCAACAGTAGGTTCAGCTATAGCAGTGTCCTGAATAATAATGACTCACACTTCCATAATCTTTTAAGGTTTACAAAGCACTTTCCCGACAAAAATTCTCTGAGGTAGAGAGGGCAAAGATTATTACCCCCATTTTACAGCTAAGGAAACTGAAGCTTAGAAAGATTAAATGACTTAACCAGGATCACCCAGGCAGTAAGAGTTACAACCAGGGATTCAAATCCATGTCTCCTGACTCCATGTCCAGAACTCTTTCCACTATGCCATAATACCTGGGTAAAAAGGAAGCCATAGTTGGGAAAATGCCATCCAGGTGGCACCTACCCCGGGCCCTTCGGCAATCTCAGCTATTTGCCCTTAGGTGCCATTTCCAAAGAGTGAATTCCAAACATTTAGTAAACTGGCACCAAATCACAGACCATCTGTAAGTGAAACAAGTCTTGGCCACCTTTCGATGCTTCTTAAAATCAACTTGCAAATTTGCATCAATGGGACTACTTGGTACTTTCAAAAATGTCAGCTTCAGTCATATCCTATTAATACCGAAAATATGAAAAGGTTTCAGATAATTGACATTTATGTAGTGTTCTATGGTTTACAAAGTGCTTTATATACATACATTTTATCCTTACAACCACCCTGTGAGAGAAGAAGTGCAAGTATGATTGCCCCCATTTTGTAGATGTTGAAACTGAACTTCAATAAGGTTCAGGTTTGTTCAAAATCAGAACAAATATTTGAATTTCGGTTTTCTGATTCTAAATGATCTAAGTCCAGGTTCTCTTTTTTTTTCCTCACATGAGATCCCTTTCTAATAATGCCATATTTGTTCAAAATCCCCTCTTCTAGGCAGGGGGTTGTTTCCTCTTTGTCTTTGGATCTCTTGAACTTAGGAAAATGGTTCCATCACCCATATCGGGGTAGCTGGGAGCACTCACTCAAACAATTCCTTCCCTTTCTCTTTGGCAGGTGGGGAAAAGGCTGTGGCATATTTGGCCTCAGGAGAGTCTGTTAGACATAAAGACCACAGAAGCCTGTCTTTTCAAAGCACCCACACTGCTGAGGGGAAAACTATGTGAAGTGAGTTGGGAGCTGTGAACACTATAGATGGAGATAGAGTGGGGATGTCTCACACAGTGATGCTGGCAGAAACAGCAGAAATAGGAAGGGGGTGAGCAAAGCACAGAAAAAAGCAGCCAAGTACAAGAAGATGAGGTTCTCTTAGGATTGTAGATTTGGAGCTGGAAGAAATCTTAGATATTATTTAGTCAAGTATCCCCATTTTACAGATGAGGAAACTGAAGCCCAGAAAATGACTTGGCCAGATTCACATAACTAGTAAATATCTAGGACAGGATTAGAATTCAGGTCTTCCTAGCTCCAGGTCCAGTGCTTTATCCATAATACCGTATTGCTGAGATCCTCTAATCTAAGCGCTAGACAGCTAAAACAGGTGGAGAAAGGGCAGGTAGAGGACAACTCACCAGAAGGGGACTATTTCAATTTTTTCCTGTACTCTTAATAATAAACTTGTTCTTTGTTTAATATTTTGTTAGCCTCAGTGTTTAAAAAGGAATGGGATCCTTAGGTAGACACAAACAGAATGCTGATGTTCCCAGGAGTTTAGCTTGGGTTGGAACTGAGCCTTAAGGATTATTAGGAGAGAGAAGTTTTCTGAAATTGAATCCAGTCCATGTGTGCTCAGAGCTGAGATCCTGAGTCACAGGTTACCGTAGAATAAATGTTCATTGAGTTGAACTGAAATGAAAAACTGGCGAAATTGAAGGATGTGGTGCAGTAGATAGAATGTAGAATTTAGCGGTGTGATCTTGAGCAAGTCTCTTAATTAATTGATTTGGGCCCTGGTTTCCTCATCTGTAAAATGATGCATTGCACTAGATGATTTCTGAGGTCCCTTTTCTCTCTGGATCCTGATCTCATTTATTCTGCACCACTAGAAAATGAGCTGTTCCCCATAACTAAAATTTCTAAGCATTTACCCTTTCAAACACGAAGACCAATTTCTTTTTTTTTAAATTTTAATTTCTTTAATGGAAATCTTCCTACAAGCAATTGACCACTTCCCTGTCTTCTTAAGAGTATACTTACTTCAATTCTTCAAGGATCCATTTCATCAATGTAGAGGCTCCCTCCAGTGATGCCTTTGGCAACTTCACCATGACGTGATGTTTCATAAGTTTTGATGGGGCCAAAACATTCAGTACTTTTAAGGGTGGGCCTGATGCTAGCACCATGTTAGTTCGGATTCTGTGTTGGAGTGAAAAAAGGTACTTATAGGTTATTGAACAATTAACAATTAAAAGGAGGTTTTCTTAGCTCTTATCACAGCAAAAATATGCAGCAAAGATACAGTAGCATTTAGCTGCTAAAGAAATTCCTTCCCCCAGGCACACCCCTACCCCTTGTCTCTATATGGAAATACACTCTTTAGTAGAACAGGGTGTGGTGACTGGCATGGCTCTCAAGCATCCACAAAGTCTCAAGGGTCCCAACCCTATATAAGACCTTTGATCAGGAAGTCAACACAGCCAGAGACTTCCAGGAAGCTGAGTCAAAGGAAGCACAGAGACTTGCCATAACCCCAGGGCCAATCAAATCCTGGTTTTGTCGTTTTTTGATGAAAATCTAGCTTAACCTATATTACAAACAGGAGAGGGGAACCCTGATAGATATTTATCCTAGTACAATCACCTTGCAGCCGACCCTTTAGTGACAAACATCTCCATACTTAGGATGGTACTTAGATGAGACACATAGTTTATTTCTAGGCTCTGTTGCTGGGTCCAATAGAGGCCAGTCATCAAAACTTACACTCTGCTAGTTTAGCTTGTGACTATCCAGGGTCACCTCTGTACCATGAGTACAGTCAGTATAATTTATTTTTTGTTGATGACTCCTTCTCTGAGTTCGGGGAGAGTCCTGTACTTGCTATGGGCAAGAAATGATAGGAAAGTGATGTTCCCTTATTGAGTAAGTACTCTGGTCCAGGAAGCTGTATGATTTTCACATTGGTTTCCAGAATTGGAATTTAACACCTCCTTCCCCCACTTCTTCCTTCTTTCACCTTTGAGAGAGCACAACATTCAGGATTCAAGGGACAGAGCCTGAATTCAGATCCACTGCTTTTAGACAGAAGCTCCCAAGCCACCAAGAGTGTTAGAGCAAGAGATCCGAGGTTAGAGGCTGAGGCTGCTGGCTGACACCACCCACACCTCTGTCTATGGTAACTGGAGCCTGTAGTGGAAGAGTTCAACCCAGACTGTGGGCATGGTCAGCAGCCACATCGCAAGCCCCTATTTGTGGTAACCAGACCCCCGGCTGTGAGAACAGTTAGATCAAGAACAAAAGCAGGAATCCGAGTAAGAGGAAGTTTCTAAACGCTAGAGACTATCAGGTATTCAGGTAGAGTGGTGAGCCCCGGAGAGAGAATATCAATTCTCTTCATGCACCATCTGGTCTTCCTAGTCTTATTCTGAGGTCCAGGATATAGCCCTGACTACAAATTCCTCCCCATTTTTCCTTCTCCATGATTAACCAGTAGATGCTATTGAGAAATCCTTGGCATTACTGAGAGCATGAAAAGTAGTCAAAAGGAATTTTGGAAGATAGGTCGAGGGTTACTTTTGGGGAGAGGTTGGTTAACAAGTTTTTCTTTCACTTTTTGGTATGTCTAATAAACTACTGTTTAGACAGTATGGCATAGTAGATAGGGAGCTGGAAATGAAGCCAGGAAGGTCTGGGTTCAAGTCCTGCCTCAGAAAAATACTGGCTATATGACCCTTAGCAAGTCACTAGGCAGATCTCTAAAAGTTTATGTTTCAAAGGAGGTGTCAACCTGCATTAGTAGAAGGGGTTTCCTCACCTAGAAGTTCCTTATTCCACAGTAAGTTAATTGCCTGTGAGGGGGCAGTGTGTGTGTGTGTGTGTGTGTGTGTGTCTGTGTGTCTGTGTGTCTGTGTGTGTGTGTGTTTGGAGAGGGGGAGAAGCATCATATGACAAAGAAGGAAAATTTCAGAGGCATAGGGGTGAAGCCATAGAGTGCTTTCACCAGTGTCTGTTCAGGTCCACCTTGAGCCCCACAGTCTCATGGGAAATGTAGTTTTCTTTACAATCTCAGTGCTCCTATTACATATTGATCATCATTGTGGCTCTCCACAGTGAAGTATGTGCGCACTTAAGTGTCAGAAAGTACCATAGGTTCATCTCCATCTTGAGAATACAACTTTGTAAGACTACAGAGAAACTTTCAAGGAGGAAATCTCTTGAATTTGAGAGGAGCTGTAATGGTCCTCTTAAGTGCATTCCCTCCCCACCCCCTTAAAAATGTAAAAACTACGTGGACAAGTTGGCTGCCTTCCTGCCTCCAAACTAACCTGGAATTCTGTCTTACTGACTTCCCTACAAAAACAAGGCGGGCGGGACTAGTATTGTCACAGATCACAGGGCAGGTAAACCATGACTAGACTATCATATTCAAGAGAAAAGAATCTGCTTTTGGGTAACTTTGAGGTCTTCATCTCAAAGAGATGAAGAATTGTCCCTTCTAGAACGAAAATACAAAATACACTCAACTAAAGCCAAAGGTGTAGTTATCAACTATGTCAGAATCTTTCAGGCTTACAGCCAAATATTTCTTGGAATGAAGCAGTGTTCATTGATCTGCTTCTGGAGGGTTTGTCTTTCCCTCTCAAAGAACTGACATGAGTGAAGATCATCACCTTCTCTGCCCTCACAAATCTATAAAGCAATATTTATTAAGCACCTACCATGTTTCAGTTACCATATAAGAATTGAGGGGCATTTTCAGTCCAAACAAAAGAGAAAGCTACCCATATTCTTGGGCTTCTAAGCATCAGGTGGACAACATATCTCTAATTCTGAAAAAACCTATCCAGATGAAGGAGATCTGATTGCAATATACCCTTATGGAGTATTTATAGTACTTTTAAAAAATCTCTACTTGTACGGTAGGACCCGTACCCCCAAGAGTCTTAGCAGCTTCTCCTGGTGTGATCAAGAGAGAAGTGGGATTCCCAGGGCTTGATGCTGCTGCTTCCCCTACCACAATCAAGTGTGAGCTGTAAGACTATGTGGGGCATTACAGAGCTATCTCACCCCCTCCATTTATACAGGTACACAGATCACCATCTCAGCCTTCCAGCACCTTCTTGGTTATCACTTTGTGCCAGCCCTCTAATGAGCCCCATCATCAGGGCCCAATGGCCCCACTACATCATGCCACTATAGCTTCTCTTGTTCACATTTGTGATGGCTTACTTGCATCTTCCTTTTTCTTACCAATAATCTGGTTCAGTCCACCAAAATCAAAGACTGATCCTCGGAACTTGGGAATGCTGAGTAAATCTTCCTGGCCAGCAGTTTCCTTCCTCAGGTCCCTTGAGTCACTTCCACTCCCCCTTCCTCTGCTATGGATTGGGCCAAAAGGCAGGTTACAAAGATTATAAAGAAATTTGAAAATTTTAATAATTTCCTAAATGGTTGCCAAAGCAAACACTGGGCTTTGCCTATTTCTCAAGCCATCTGAAATGATGGAAAACATCCAAATCATATAGGGCTGCCTTCTTTTCTTCCCTCTAATTTCATTTAAATTTTTTTGTTGTTGTCATTCCCAACCTTCTGGAAGTAGGAATTTGCCTTTTGAAGTAGATTCCTTACAGAAGAAAAATTATAGTCATCATACCCCTAATGCACTGCTAGAGAAGAAAAGGGATTTATTATCCTTTGAGTATCTCTGCACAAAGACTTTATCCCAGCAGGTAGACTCAATCTATGTGGGGCAAGCCCATGAGTATAAAAGCTGAAGCAGAGATTTCAGTGCTATTTTAAAAGAGGTATTTATGTTGGTATCAACACTAAGCACTATTTTGATTCTTATTAGGTATAAAGTAAGTACTTAGAACTCACCACATTTAACCCCATTAATTTTACAGAAAAGGAAATTGAGGCCCAGAGAGGGGATGTGAATGTCACATAGAAA
Organism: Vombatus ursinus; assembly: GCF_900497805.2. Taxonomy (NCBI): domain Eukaryota; kingdom Metazoa; phylum Chordata; class Mammalia; order Diprotodontia; family Vombatidae; genus Vombatus; species Vombatus ursinus. The sequence continues at coordinate 986,504 of NW_020947062.1, read as the reverse complement.
GTCAGTGTGAAATATAGGACTGGAACTGTCACTCAGTCAATCAATAAGCATTTATTAAATGCCTACTATCTGCTAGGCACTGTGATACAAAATAAGATAAAAACTTGCCTGGCTCTCAAAGAGCTCACAGTCTAATGCGGGAGACTGTGCTGACTCTCAGCCTGGTGCTTCTTCTACACCATGTTATTTCCCTAAGGGATTAAAGTGAATTTGAACTTCTAAGTCTTGACCCAAACAATTGTGGTTTTAAACTATTTTAGATATTGGGAAGAAGTAAAAGCCTTAGAGTAAGCAATGTGCAGAGTGTATTTACTAAAGAGCACACTTATACTAACTGTCCTCAGAAGGAAGAGTTACAGCTAGGTCCTAATTATTGTGACTACTGAATCGAGTCAAGTGGTCATATATATTTGAATTTTTGAAGCTATGATTATGTAAAATATGGTAAGGGCAGCTAGGTGGCATAGTAGATAGAGCACCAGGCCTGGAGTAAGGAAGATCTGAGTTCAAATTCAGCCTCAGATACTTACTAGCTGTGTGACCCTGGGCAAGTTACTGAATCCTATTTGCCTCAGTTTCCTCATCTGTAAAATGAGCTGGAGAAGGAAATGGCAAACTACTCCAGTATCTTTGCCAAGAACACCCAAAATGGGGTCACAAAGATTCAAATGTGACTGAATTGACTGAGCAACGACAATTGGGTCCAGACCAATAGAAATTATTCAAATAATATGACCATTTCATAGGATTCATTTTTCAAACTAATTGGGACATAGCTGTACATAAACTTAAAGCTGCAGTAAGATTTTTGGGACACTCTGTTTAGCTCTATAAGGTTTACAAAGCATTTTCCTCACAACAACCCCATGAGGTAGGTAGCACAAGTATTATTAGCCTCCATTTACACATAGGGAACTGAGGTTCAAAGACTGGACCTTGGTTACCCAACCAGTAAGTAGTAGAGCTGGGACTCAAGCCCTCACCATCTATCAGAGGGTTTAGAGTTAGAAAGGAGATTACAAGTAATCCAGATTATCCAACTCCCTACTTTAACAGATAAGGAAACAGAAGCCCAGAGAGTTTAATTAACTTGTTCAAGGCTACACAGGTAGTAAATAGCAGATCCAGAATTCAAAACATCTCTCCTAACTCTAACTACAACCTTCCTTTTCACTACACCACACTGCTACTTCACCATGTAGGGTGGCCAAACCTTTAAAAAGCATATTCAAAGTGGACAGAGAAAGACATAATGACATTATTGTTCTTGGATGGAAAGAAAAAGGGCTTTAATCTAACAACTACTCCTAAGTAACATCCAACCCGACCCCCCCCAACAAAAAAAAACACTTCTGAAACCTGGAATAGACCATGCACTGCCGTGCCCTCACTTACTGTTAGCCAGACTTACTACCTACTAGCTGGTGAGTTTCACAGGCCAGTGCACAAGCAAGAGATGGGAGATCATGAAAGCAACTGGAGTCAGATAGCAATGGGCAATACCTAGAGCTGTATCTAGGCCTAATCTGAGAAAGAGTGAGGGAGGCAGGTAAGAAGACCTGGTACTGAGCAATGGCAGTAGGTGTACCAGTAATAGAAACTCTTAAGGTAGAGGTTGCAGTTGGCTCTTTGGGGCTCAGCTAGATGTGTCTTCTGGCTTGTCTGACCCCTTTCCTTCAAGTCCCAAGAAGTAGAAGGAGGGTGACATAGCTATAGATGGGTGGGGCAGGCATTGATGGGTAAGTCAGCCCAGGAGGAAGAAAAAAGGAACTACTATACAGGGTGTCCCAAAAGTCTTAGGACTATCTAAGGCTTTAATAACTTTAATAACCTTTCATAGTTTAAAACTACTCTAAGACTTTTGGGATATCTCATACTTGGTAAGCAACTGTGATCAAAGCTGATGAACTTAAAATAAGTTTAATGACCAAATAATAATAGATAACATGTATATAGAATTTTACAACTTACCAAGGGCTTTCTTCATAATAACCCTGTGGTAGAGATAGTATCAGTATTACTATCCTCAGTTTACAATTGAGGAAACTGAGGCTCAGAAATATTAAGTGACTTGTCCACAATCACAACAGCTGTTAGAGCCAAGCTTCAAACCCAGGTACTCTTTACTGTTGCTATGATAGATGATTGCAAATAGTCTGTAAATAGCTTTTGCCTACATGCCTAAAGTATTGAGTATGTAATTAATGAGCACTAGTGGAAACGTATGTGGACACCACATTGTTTTATTTACAGCCCATAGTGATCTAATAGCTGGTCAGATTTTGAAACATGTCCTTTGTAGCTGTTATAATACCTTATTACAATAATTAGTTCATTTTAAATCTAGTGAATGACCCCCTAAGGTTCCCTTTCATTAGTTTTAGGGAGTTTATTTTGGACCAAAAGTTGAGTTCCGTCACAGTTGCTCTGAGCCCCCAATTAGAAAACTCCTAACATTTAGGGAGATATTGTGCTCTTTGCCTAATTTTCTATTTATATCTATCTCTAATTAACCCCTGGTTGAGGCAAATTTTGGTTTACTGGAAATGATTAGGTAATGAAACAGCAAATGATAATATTGGGTCTGTGGATAGACTTACTAAGGATGAGGAAGTTGGTAAAGAGCTGACCTTTTCTCAGCATCTCCCTCAGTCCGAGTCTTTTGCTCCAAGATACCTGCTGAACCAATGACCTTCCTTAATTCTACAGCTCAGCCTTACCTTTGATCCTCAGGGATGTGCTAGAATGCCAAGTTTGCTCCAACCTCTTGAATGAATCTCTTGTCAAATCACTTGATAATTTATGCATGATCCCTGGGACATGGCTAAATTTCCTCAGCCTCTCTGGGTAGGATTCTTTTGTGATCAATTTAAAGGACTTTTTGCATTTACTCTATAGTCTATGATTAAACTTGATGGACTGAGCAGCTTGTCATTTTAAGTGGGGTGAGGTTGAGCAAATTAATCACCCCACACTTATCCTATGTATCACTTCTATTTGTTTGATTAATTGTTGAAAACTAGTCTTTCAATTTAGTCTGCTGACTTTATCTAGTCCTAGGACTGTAAGTGAATCCATAGACAGGCAAGTATCCTCACAAAATCCTGAGACAGACAAATCTCTTTAATAAGGAAGCCCAAGTAAATGACCTATGGCATGAATATATTATTTTAATGTCTTGGGGGCAATACATTTTGAGGGATTTTGTGTGTGCATGTGTGTGTTTAAATTGGATCCCTTGTTAAAACATGGTTAGATCTCTCCTAAAATCTGTTCCAGCCATATTTCCAGGTACATGGAATGACCCACTGGGGAAGGCAAACAACAAAGATTCAGAGCTTCCTGGGCTAGAATCCAGCCCCTGTTATTGATTTTCCAGATGACTTGGGCTGCACCACTTGGCTGGTATAGGACTTAGTTTCCTCACATGAAAAATGGGGTCATTACTGACCTGCCTTCTGGCAAAACCACAGGAAAGAGTAAAGGGAAATGATACTAAGACTTTGCCAAAGGCCAGGTTTCTCTGAATTATCTGAATGAGGGAAATTTAGCATTTCCTTTGTCCTGGGAATGTTTAGAATTGGAGTGAGGCATTTGTATTGAAAAGAATAATAGGGGGGTGGAGCCAAAATGGTGGAGAAAAGGCAGCAACTCACCTGAGTTCTCCCCAAAATCCCTCCAAACACCTTAAAATAATGCCATAAAACAATTCCTGGAGCAGCAGAACCCACAAAAGGATGGGGTGAAATAATTTTCCAGTCAAAGACAACTTAAAAGATCAGCAGCAAAGGTCTGTCACACCCAGGTAAGAGTGGAGCACAATCCATTTCAAGCCACACCAGCACAGTCCCAGCAAACCAGGAACAGGCCTTAGGAGCCACTGAATCAGCAGTGGCAGCTGTTGCGTCTGGAGGTCTCAGCCCACAGATGGTAAGGGGGTCAAAAAACTGGTCAGAAGGAGATTACAGAGGTCTCTTTGCTAGCACTGAGCAGGACTCTGTTGCTTTGCCCATAGTCAGATCTGGGTGGCAGTCCCAGGGAGGAAAGGAGCACTAGCACACCAGAGCTGGTGGCTGCAGTGGAGGGGAGGACCCTCCTCACAGTTCCAGGGCAGAAAAGAGTGCTTATGGTCACTCACAGACCAGAGCACAGGCCAAGGGAGTAGCAAATTCCCCTCCTTAGATCATACCACATTGGAAGAACTGAAAACTTACAGGTCCTTAGAAGTATCTCTGAAAACAGCTGCACAAAACCCCTGAAGTTTGGGGATAGTGCACCCTCCACCCTGGAAACAGAGCCCTACTTTAATAAAGAATTAAAAGTCAAAAAATAGGCTAGGAAAATGAGCAAACAACAGAAAAAAATTCTGACCATAGAAAGTTACTATGGTGACAAGGAAGATCAAAATACATACTCAGAAGAAGGTAACAAAGTCAAAGCTCCTACAGCCAAAGACTCCAAGGAAAATATGAATTGAACTCAGGCTATGGAAGAGCTCAAAAACAATTTTGAAAATCAAGTAAGATATGTAGAGAAAAAATTGGGAAGAAAAATGAGAGTAATGCAAGAAAATAAAGAAAAACAAGTCAACAGCTTGGTAAAGGAGACACACACACACACACAGACACACACAGACACACACACAGACACACACAAATACCGAGGAAAATAACACCTTAAAAAGCAGAGTAGGCCAAATGGAAAAAGAGGTACAAAAATTCACTGAAGAAAAAACTCCATAAAAAGTAGAATCGGCCAAAGGGAAAAGGAGGTTCAAAAGCTCACCAAGGAAAATAATTCTTTAAAAATTAGAATTGAACAAATGGAAGCTAATGATTTTATGAGAAATCAAGAAATAAAACAAAAACAAAAGAATGAAAAAATAGAAGACAATGTGAAATAACTCACTGGAAAAACAACTGACCTGGAAAATAGATCCTAGAGAGATAATTTTAAAATTATTGGAATACCTGAAAGCCATGATAAAAAAAAAAGCCTAAATACCATCTTTCAAGAAATTATCAAGGAAAACTGCCCTGAAATTCTAGAACTAGAGGTTAAAAGAGAAATTTAAAGAATCCACAAATCACCTCCTGAAAGACATCCCAAAATGAAAACTCCTAGCAATATTATAGCCAAATTCCAAAGCTCCCAGGCCAAGGAGAAAATATAGCAAGCAATCAGCAAGAAACAATTCAAGTATTGTGGAGCCACAGCCAATATAACACAAGATTTAGCAGCTTCTACATTAAAGAATCAGAGGGTTTGGAATATGATATTCTGGAGGGCAAAACTAGGATTACAACCAAGAATCATTGTTGTTGTTGTTGAATGTCCTTTGTCCTCAAGGAGGACCACAACATCAGGAAGGTGATGCCATGATATGCAAGTGAATTGGATTTAAGTGAGGGAGGGCTGTGCAAAGTCACCAGCCTCACTTTCTCCTCTGGAACCATCTGGGTCTAGTGACAAGATATAAATCAGGATGACTGAAGATGGCCCTGGATGTAGCAGGAGACCTTGGCCTTTTAAACTAAGGTCTTTAACGTGTCTCAGTTTGACTGAGGCAATGCCCATTCAGTGATTAAGGCTAGGTAAGGAATGAGGCAGAGAATGGCCTTTTTACCTAGTCAAAAAAAAAAAAAAAAAAAAGAAATCAGTCTGGGAGGGAAAGACCCTCTGGGTTTCTGACCAAAACAAAAAATCAGGGCCCAAACAATGACCAAGTGGGGCTTGTCCTGGGACCTTTTGTTGGACAATCAATGAGGGCCAAAGTGATTTGGGTTTAAGGAGTGGTTCTTAAGCAAAAGGTTTCAGTGATCAAAATTTGCATTCCTTTGGGCAGAGCAGGTAAGAGTTTGATACCCATATATGGGCAGCAGGAAAGGAAAAGAAAGGAAAGAAAGACAAAAAGAAAGAGAGAAAGAAAGAAAGAAAGAAAGAAAGAAAGAAAGAAAGAAAGAAAGAAAG
>NW_020947062.1:961940-980524 GCF_900497805.2 Vombatus ursinus | reverse complement strand
AAGGAAGGAAGGAAGGAAGGAAGGAAGGAAGGAAGGAAGGAAGGAAGAAAGGAAGAAAGAGAAAGAAAGAAAGAAAAAAGAAAGAGAGAGGGAAAGACAGGTAGAGAGAAAGAAAGAGAGAAAGAAAGGAAGGAAGGAAGAAAGGAAGGGAAGGAAGGGAAGAAGAGAGGGAGGGAGGAAAGAAGGAAGGAAGGAAGTATGAGAGTTAAATATGAAGGGATGATATCTAAAAATCTAAAAAATAAAATTAAGGGGGGTGAAAGAGAATTGTAATGGAAGAAAGGGAAAGGAAGAGGTAGAATGGGGTAAATTATCTCACATAAAAGAGGCAAGAAAAAGCTTTTACAGTGGAGGAGAAGAGGGGGAAGATGAGGAGTGATCATCTGAATTGGTTCAAAGAGGGAATAACATACACCCTCAATTGGGTATAGAAATCTATCTTACTGAATAGGAAATTAGAAGGAAAAGAGGAGGGGGCGCTGATAGAAGGGAAGGCAGAGTGGAGGAGGGGGTTGACAGAAGCAAAACACGAGGAGGGACAGGGTAAAAGGAGAGAGAGAATAGCACAACAGGGAAGAGAATAGGGTGGAGGGAAATACAGTTAGCAATAGTAACTGGGGAAAATTTTTTGAAGCAAGTTTCTCTGATAAAGGCCTCATTTCTCTAACATACAGAGAACTGAGTCAAATTTATAAAAATAAGAGCTATTACCCAATTGATAAATGATACAAAGATATGAACAGTTTTCAGATGAAGTAATCAAAGTTATCTATAGCCATATAACAATTTTTCTAACTCACTATTGATTGGAGAAATGCAAATTAAAACAACTTTGAGGTACTACCTCATACCCATTAGACTGGCTAACAGGACGGAAAAGGAAAATGAGAAATGTTGGTGGGGACGTGGGAAAAAAGAGACATTAATGCATTGTTAGTAGAATTGTGAACTGATCCAACCATTCTTTAGAGCAATTTGGAACTATGCCCAAAGAGTTCTAAAACCATGCATACCCTTTGACCTAACAATACCCCTACTAGATTTGTATCCCCAAAGAGATTGAAAAGAAAAAAAAAGGAAAAGGATGTATATGTACAAACATATTTATAGCAGACCTTTTCTGGTGGCAAAGAATTAGAAACTGAGGGGATGCCCATCAATTGGGGAATGGCTGAGCAAATTATGGCATGTGGTTATGACGGAATACTATTGTGCTATAAGAAATGATGAGCAGGATGCTCTCAGAAAAACCTGTAAAGACCTACACGAGCTGATGCAAAGTGAAATGTACTGTGTACAAAGTAACAGCAATATATTTTAAGAGGATCCACTGTGAATGACTTAGCTATTCTCAGCAACAGTATGATCCAAGACAACTCTGAAGGACTTATGATGAAAAATGCTATCCATCCCTAGAGAAAGAACTGATGGTATATGAATACAGATTGAAGCACACTTTTTTATTCCATTTTTCTTGAGGTTTTTTTTTTGGTCTATGCTTTCTTTCACAACATGACTAGTATGGAAATTTTTCAAAAGTTAAAACAAGAAAAATTTATACCCATTGGTTGTTTTTCTCAATGGGGACGGGGGGGGGGGGGGATGAAGAGAATTTGGAACTCAAAGTTTTAAAAATTAATGTTAAAATTGTTTTTACATGTTACTGGGGGGAAATAACATATTAAATAAATTCAAAAACACTTTAAAAAGGAAAAAAATATTAGATGTGGAGTCAAAAGAACCCTGGTTAAAAACTTGACTATGATATTTACTGTATTTATGACAATGAACATGTTGCTTTATCTCTCTGAGACATAGTTTTATCATGATTGAGGACAATAATACTTATATTACCCTCTTTCACCCTTGTGAGGAAAGCACATTGTCAGCCTTAAGGCACCAGAGAAATGTGGACTCTTATTATTACTACTAGGAAAATTTCAGCTATTATATTTTATTATCTCTATCATAGTCTTTTTCCTCTTTTGGAATCTGAGGTCCTTTTGCCTGCTCTGGGATAGAAGTGGATGTCCTTTCACAAAAAATAATTCTGTTTTGATTCTTCAGGTACTGGGTAAACATAGAGAATGAAACAAAGCCAGTGTTTTCCTTATTTTTTCTGACTGTGAGCTTCTCAGGTCATATTAGAAAATGTTTTTCTCTAATGGCATCATGGTAGAATGGATTGGGTGCTTGACTTGAAGCCAGGCAGACCTGGGTACAAATTCCTCCTCTGACATATATCATGTGACCATGGGCAAGTCACTTCTTTAGGCCTCAGCTTCCTTGTGTTAATAATACCTTTAATCAGGAGTGTGTGAGAGTTATGTAGTGTAGACTTCCAAGAACCAATCAATCCATCAATAGACATTTATTAAGCACCTACTATGTGCCAGGCACTGTACTAAGTGCTGAGAATACAAATGGAAGCAAAAGACAGTCCCTCTGTCAGAGCTCACAGTCTGATGGGGAAGACAACAAGCAAATATATCCAAACAAGCTAGATACAGAATAAATGGGAAATAATAACAGAGGGGAGCCACTAGAATTAAGAGGAATTAGGAAAGGCTTCCTATGAAAGATGAGATTTTAGTTGAGTCTTGAAGGATACCAGTGAAGCCAAGGGACAGCAATAAGTAGGGAGGGCATTCCAGGCATGGAGGTTAACCAGAGAAAATGTCCAGAGCCCAAGAGATGGAGTGTCTTGTTCATGGAACAGCCAGGACACCAGCATCCCCAGATTGAAGAGTACCTGGTGGGGAAAAAGGTCTAAGAAGGTAAGAGATGGAAAGGAATGAGGTTACCAGGTTATGAAGGGCTTTAAATGCCAAATAGAGGATTTTGTATTTGATCCTGGAGGCAATAGCCAATTGTTCATTTTTCCGTGTGAGCATTTACACCTCTGAAATCAGTAAATGCTATAGATCAGGGCTTAATCTATTTTGTTGATTATCTAGACTGAAGAAAGTGATGGGGAAAATGTTAATAATGCAAATTAAATTTATAAATGTGTGTTCATTTTTTTGTAAGCTGATAGTTAAACATTTACCAGCATACCTGGGCCTGTGATATCCATATATATGATTGTTGTGAGGCTCATATGAGAAAACATACATACAAGTGCATTGAAGTGTAGTATTATATAAATGTGAACTATTATTATTCGTGAAACTTACCCTGATGAGGCTTCTTACTGTCTCTATTCACAAAATGATTTAAGTTGGCTGAAACCTCAGAAGTCATTTAATTTGACATATATCTAAGCAGGAACCTTTCTATAACATACCTGATAAGTGGTTAGCCAGGGCTTTTCCATTTTCAGTGATCCTAGCCCAACCTGTCTGAGGGGATTTCCTGTTCCTAGGACCACTGACCAGCTCAAGGAGAAGATGACCCTGCGCAATGACTGGCTCTCACCTCTGCTAGACTAATTTGGTCTATCACCCCACAAGGAAGCTAAGCACTGGACTACAGTTGAGGAAATAGGGAATTAATGAAAGGGTATGTATGGGAGGAAGGGGAGAATGGGAAGCATTAGCAATATGAGGGAACCTACAATGTGTTCAGGGGAGGCCTGGGAGGAAAATGAACTGGGAAAACCCACTAGGATTCCTATGGCCTTACCACTCACAGACCCCTATTGTCAAGGCCACAGCAAGAAAGAACCTCCACCATCACCAAACAACCCCCACAGCTTTGGTCATACACAAACTGGATCTTCCTAAAGGGTCTGTGATCCCCTTTCCTTTTGTGCCCGATACGCCATGTAATTTGGGGTCATAGGATGACTGCTAGCTCTCTCTTCCCTCATAAAGTAAGGAAAGAAGACTGGCAAGATGCAAGATGTGGCTATCACCACTAGAAAAAACCTTCACATTAATGGGATCCCAAATATCAGACTCTGATTTTCCTACTTTGGGAAATCAAAAAGAAAGTGATCAAGTGCAAATTTAAGGTACATTTTCTTGGTAGTATCAGCCTTCATTCTCACTGCTCAGAAATATCAAGAAAGTTCACTAGACTAGGTCAGGAAACCTGCATTTTTGTTCCCAACTCACTATATGATTGTGAGTAAATAATTTCCCCTCTTGATGCCCATCAGTTGGGGAATGGCTGAACAAGTTGGGTATATGAATATCATGGAATATTATTGTGCTATAAGAAATGATAAGCAGGCAGACTTCAGAAAAACCTGGAAAGACTTAATATGAACTGATGCTGAGTGAAGTGAGCAAAACCAGGAGAACACTGTACACAGTAACAGTCACATTGTTGATGACTAACTTTGATAGACTTAGCCCTTCTCAGCAATGCAAAGATCTAAGACATCTTCAAAAGACTCATAATGGAAAACGCTATCCACATCCAGAGAAAGAACTATGGAGTCTGAATGCAGATGGAAGCATACCATTTGCTCTCTTTTTGGTTATTGTTTTGTTTTGTTTCTTCTTTCTCATGATTCCTCCCATTGGTTCTAAGTCTTCTTTACAACATGACTAATATATTTAATATGAATATATATGTGCATATATATATAGACCCTATAACAGATTGTATGCTGTTTTGGGGAGGGGGAAAGAAAGGGAGGGCGATATAATTTAAAACTCCAAAGCTTATGGAAGTGAATGTTGAAAACTAAAAATAAATAAATGAAATTCAAAAAATAATAATAATTTCCCCTCTCTGTTTCTTATTTTCTTCATTTATAAAATGAAGGCGTTGTATCAGAATAACCTCTAATATTTGATTATGCAATCCATTCATCCAAATGGTCCATCTACACAAGGGGGACACTTCTGTTTTGACCCTCTTTGGTTTTCACCCAGATACTGTCTGGCAAGTCTTTCCTCTTCCCCCACCCAGATTCCTAAACTTCCTTCCATGAACATGCCTTCTTAATATGCAGTGCCGCCTCATCCTTCTTTTACCTGTCCTATTTCTTTTGAATTGGTTTACCCATCCAGAGTCATGGGTTTTATCCCCCTTAGCCTCAATGATATTAATGAGGTCAAATTTGCTTTCTTGTATCATGACTTCTAATTCCACTTGATTGTTCCTTAAATTAGGGGCATTTGTATATAGATATTTGAGGCCATGAGTTTTATTTCATTTGTTGATTTTCTTCTCTCCTGCAAACTTCTATGTGTCTCAGCTGATATTCTTCTTATTTTTTATAATTAGTCTCTATGGTATCTAGTTTAGGGCATATACATAGACAATCTTCTCCCTTTCTTATCCTTTTTAGTTTAAAATTCTTGATTAAATTTGCAAGATACCTGACATTCATCTCAACATTTGTTCAGTATACTCTATCTCTGGCCAGGAATCTGTCATTCCTATATTTTAATCCATGGTATAGAAATCCAAATTTAATTCTCAGGTACTACCTTCTTAACCAGCTTAGCCAACTCAAATTAATTTTTTCTTTTCTGCATTCTTTTGCAAAAGTGAGAAAAACACCATCTGTGCCCCTATGGTCTTTAGTCTTTTTCCTAAGACTTTATAACCTTTAGCAACAATTTTAGGTACCTTTTGGTAATATCATCTATGCCCAAGTGAATCACCAGAAGTGGGTAATTGTCTTGGGGATTCTCTTTTATGCCTTAGTTGTATGTCCCAGGAAGACAATTGACATCTCTAGTATTACCAGATAGATAGTTGCCTCAGTAGCCTTGAATAGTGAATCACCAACTACTACTACTCTTTCTCTCTTACTGATTGATCTCTTAGCTGGGAAGGGTAGTAGAGCACAAGGTGAGGGGTAAAAGAGAGAACAAGTTGTGGAGGAGGGGGAGAGGTACAAACCAGACAAATCTTCAGGCCACATAGAGCAAGCAAGTGAAGCAGTGATGGTGAACAACACTGTTCTGCTTAACAACACCTTTCTCCCCCATCTCCAACCTCCCTCCCTCCAGTAGGGAAGCTATTTCCTATTTGCCAATAATTCTTTCACTTCCTGCTTTAAATCCTTCTACACCACAGGAGAAGGGCTAGAGGGGAGAAAAGCCAATTTTGTTTCCTCACCTATAGGCAAGTTATTCAGTGATTGTTTACTTTCAGTGTCTTTGATGTTCAAATTATTGTTATAAAAACTTGATGACCGTTCATCTGAGCTGTGAGGTCAGGGCAACTCCTGGTTACATGAATGTATTTTGTATATACTTGTGTACATACGTGTTGTCTCCACTGTTGGAAGCAAGTTCTTTGTTTCATTTTTGTCTTTGTATTCCAAGCACCTAATTTAGTGCCAGTACATAGTAAGTACTTAATAAATGCTCAGTGATTTATTGATTGGTTGATATTCCCAAGCTCCAGGTTTTTCCGATCTCAAATATTCCATTAATATAATCCCATTCAATTGAACAAATATTTATTAAGGACTTATTTTGTGTAAGGCATCATCATGGTGCTGCAGATACAAAGATATAATTTACATAAACCCTGTTATCAAGGAACTTAGGAGTGATTGGATATAAAGACATTCCACAAATGACTGTAAAGCAAGGGGGAGTAAAATAAGTGGAAAGGAGAGGTCCAGACAAAATGTTACGAGAATTGTGAGTAAGCAGAGAGTACTTTCATTTTTGAGAGGAAGAAGTGCTATATAGGAGATGGCATCTGACCTGAGTCCTGAATGAAGGGAAGAATTTCAACAGCTAGGGGTGGGGAAGGATGTTCCGGAATGGAGCATACCATGAAGAAAGGCACAGAGACAGAGAGGGTAGGACGAAAACAGGAAACAAGATGTCTAGTTTGTCTGAAATGTAGTATACATGAAGGAAAGAAGGACAAGATCAGGGTAGAAAGGTAGGTTGAAGCCATATTGCAGAGGGTCTCAGATACCAGAATAAACCCCAAAATTCTTCACTTCCCCAAATTTGGGGTGGACAAGTTCATTTGGAAAATATTGTCCTAGAAAATTGTTTCATTTTTCCCATTTAATTCAGTGGACATAGAGTTAGCCTACGAGCGGGATGCTTCTTTGATGGGGGCAAAAATAAAATAGGTTCAATAATAGGAAATCTACTTGGAGGAGATAATTGAGCCCTGCCAATTTCTCCCCCGAGGTCATAGGATGTGACTAGACTAATAACCAGCATAGGGTGCCTGGGGCTCTGCCCTAGAGTTGTGATGTCTTCCTTTCTGTAATAGTCCTTGGGCTCACCATCCCTAACCAGAGTATTGGGCTAGATAGCACCACTGGTTCCTTACCACTCTTGGATTCAATCATGGGACCTTTTTTCCAGGACCTGTCTGCTCCCCTGACCGGAAGTCCCTTCCTGGGATCTGGGGAGGGGGAGGTTGGCAGAGGGAGACAATAGGACCTACAATTATGTTGCAGGGGCATAGGTCTTACTCTCCAGGGAAGGAAGATGTGATTCATTCCCTCTCCTAGCTTAACTCTAAAGTACGGAGAGGGTATCTTCTGTGCTACCTCCTCCCCCACCACCTTAATTGATTTTTCCTCAGGTACAAGGATTCCTAGTTGCAGTTCTGGACGTGATAGTTCCTCTGCTACTTATCTCCTTCCCTTCCGTTGCAACTTAAAGGAAGCAGGCATCATAGCCATGCTTTGAATGAAGTACACCTTTCCCATTTGTTAACAATGTTCCTAGTATCATGACAACGAGAAGCTGTCAGTTTTCAGCTGCAACGGATTCCTTTTAGGCTCCCCGACAAGAGTCCATTAAAGATGCCCTTTCCTCTAAAGTGTTGTATCCCGAGGTTAAACTCTTCATAAGCAGATGTTTATTTTTAGAGAGCTTCTGTATGGTCTATTACTGAATGCTTAAGCAGTTACTTAAGGCGAGGGTCACAGAAGCCTTCCACTATAGAAAAACTCCACATAATACTAACTGCTGAACAGCGCTGCTGAGGGTGGGGTAAGGAGGGGGGCTTTTATTTAAAGAGGAAGAAATTTGATGGAGGGGGGAAAATGCTGAAAGCATTTCTGTTGAAAGGAGCAGACTTCTGTGTTTCTATTCAACTAGGAAAGGGATTCAATAAAGTTTATTTTTCTAAGTATTTTGGATGACAAAGACACTACCTTCCAGGGAGCAGAGCAGGTATTGTTCTAGGGACACATCTGAAGGCCTTGAATCGATGGGCTTATCCAAGGCCAGAGGTTAATGTAAGTTCCAGATCAGCCCCTTCCTATATTTTGTTTCTATTAAACGTGTTGAGTTGTCAGAAGATGAAAAGGCTCTGCTTTCAAGCTTCTCAACAACTGAGTTGGTTGTATTTGCTCTTAGTCCTTTTGGAATGTGGATTTTTCCTGAGTCGCTACTGAAATGGATAATAGCTTTCAGGTCCTTGAGTGATGGTGCCACTTTGGTCTCAGTTTGCCACTGCCCACAGGACCTCGGAAAAGACTACTTCTTTAGAAAATTTTGAATCTGACCTATCCTCCGGGGACCACCTCATTTTCAACCTCCTATATGAAGCTTTCCCCAATTAACCCAAGCCTCATTGACTTCTCCCAGAAATAATTGTGTTATATGTATGTATATATGTATAAGAGTTGAGGCAACTCTTTGTCCCATGAACATTGCCTGCACGGGGAGGGAATAGGGCTCCTAGAGTAATTTCATGAGTAAAAGCAGCTCGCTGGGAGGCAGCAAGGTATCCACAAACAGATGGAGAACTGGGTCAAGTGGGCCTAGGGAGTCTGGACTGAACCTGTACTGGAAATGTCAAATCTTGTCCCATATGCAGTGAGCTCATATATATGTGGGAATTGCTGAAGCAACACTGTACTTGGACCTGCCCTGGAAATGGGAATGTATACTTGCATCACAGTTAGTTCCCCCCCCCACACACACACACAAACACAAAGCAGGGCCATCACTAAATATAGGGTTATGAGTTTGGGGTGGGGGACTGTGCTGAATATATGGTAAGGGAAACATAGCTCACTGGAAAGAACTTTCTGCTAAAGGCTCAGTTATAAATCATTTCTTTGTTTGTTATTGCATTAAATAAGTCTGTTCTATGTTTAAGGCCTTTATTGCCTGAGTGCTTGCAGGAGGGCTGATAACCCTATGAGAGACATAAGCCAGATTCTGATCTTCCCAGAGGAAACCTTGGGTAAAGGCATGAGCCATTAAGAGTATTAGGGTGGCCCCCAAAGAATAAACCTTGCATAACTGGTCAGATGCAAGAATCTGATGCACAGGATACATCTGAGAGGCTTGTCTATGATCATTTTTTTAAGAGAGTGAAATTTGATGACGGGAAAAAATTCTGAAAGCATTTCTGTTGAAAGGAAAAGGCTAATATATTTCATTCAATTGAGAAAGGGATTCAATAAACTTAATTTTTCTAAGTATTTAGGATGACAAAGACTCCACCTTCTAGACAGACAAAATTTAATTACAAAAGACCATCCAGGCTCTCAAGGAGCCCACATTCTAAGAGAGGAGACAACATATATGGAGAGGTCTTGGCCAATAGCACAAAAGTCAGGAAGGAACAATACTGAAAAGACCATTGTGCAATTGTGTGATGGGGATGGGTGACCATCATGGCTATTCAGTTATTGGAGAGCTAGTACACAGTGAAGAGCTCTTACACAGTTAAGGGATGGACCCGCAACGGGACTGTGGATTTGGGAAATGTCAATATGCTGTGATGTGAATGCCAGCAAAGTTTTGTATGTTGCTGCAGATTCCTTGGAGGAGATATAAGTAACTGGAGAAGATATTCAGGAAGCACGTATGAGCCTGACAACTATGAGGATGGAAGACAGTCATGTGGTGACATTTCTACCATTGCCCTGAAGCCTGTTCTGAACTTTAAGAGAATGAAAAGGGAGTCGAAATGAGTACATGATTTAGATATAAAGGTTGATACTATAAGCAAACTGGGAGAGCAAGAAATAGTTTAACTATCAGACTTATGGAGAATGGAAGAATTTATGACCATAGAGATAGAGTACATTATGAAATGCAAAATGATAATTTGATTACATTAAATCAAAAAGGTTTTGCACAAACAAAGCCAATGCAACCAAGATTAGAAGGGAACGAGAAAACTTTTTACAACCAGCGTTTCCGATAAAAACCTCATTTCTAAAGTATGTAGAGAACTGAATCAAATTTATAAGAGTACAAGTCATTCCCCAATTGATAAATGGTCAAAGGACATGAATAGGCAGTTTTCAGATGAAGAAATTAAAGCCATCTATAGTCATATGGAAAAAATGCTCTAAATCACAATTTATTAAAGAAATGCAAATCAAAACAACTCTGAGGTACCATATCACACCTATCAGATTTGGCTAACATGACAAAACAGGAAAATGATGAATGCTGTAGAAGATGTGGGAAAATGGGAACACTAATGCATTGTTGGTGGAGTTGTGAACTGATCCAACCATTCTGGAGAGCAATTTGGAACTATGCCCAAAGGGCTATAAAACTGTGTACACCCTTTGACCCAGTAATTCTGCTTCTAGGTCTGTATCCCAAAGAGATCATAAAAACGAGGAAAGGACCTACATGTACAAAAATATTTATAGCAGCTCTTTTTGTGGTGGTCAAGAATTGGAAATTGAGGGGATGTTCATCAGTTAGAGAATAATTGAACAAGTTGTGGTATGTGAAAGTAATGGAATGCTATTGTGCTATAAGAAATGATGAGCAGGCAGACTTCAGAAAAACCTGAAAAGACTTACATGAATTGATGCTGAGGGAAGAGAGTAGAACCAGAGACCAGTGTACACAATAACAGCCACACTGTGTTATCACTAACTTTGATAGGCTTATCTCTTCTTAGCAATCCAAGGATCTAAGAGAACTCCAAAAGACTCACGATGGAAAATGCAGTCCATATCCAGAAAAAGAACCTATGGAGTTTGAATGCAGATCAAAGCATATTATTTGCTCTCTCTTTCTTCTTCTTCTTCTTTTTTTTTTGTTTCTTCTTTCTGTGGTTTCTTCCATTGGTTCTAATGCTTCTTTACAACATGACTAATGTGAAAATAGGTTTAATATGAATGAATATGTAGAGCCTATATCAAATTGCATGCCATCTTTGGGTGGGGAGAGAAGAAGGATGGGGAGAAAATTTAGAACTCAAAATGTTCTGGAAGTGCATGTTGAAAACTAAAAATAAATAAATAAATATATTTTTTTAAAAAATAACCAAAAAAAAAAAAAAAAGAAAGAGAGAGAGAATCAAAAGGGGAAGGGGAGTAAGTTTTATGAGCAGGCCCAGGTCAGTTCCTAGCTCTGCTCCTAGTGGCTACTGTCTTGTGTGGGCTGCCTGAAACTATAGCTTTCTTAGCTATTTGAAGAGATAGGGGCACTTGGAAATTACTTTGATAAACCCTCTGATTCTGGCTAGAAGACTCAATAAATAAGATGAGATCCCTCATCGAAAAGAAAGTCCCCTATTGGACTACAGAAGATGAGAAAGGATAGATGAGGAATGAAACACCCACTCAGTCAACAAATGAACATTAATAGAATCATGGTCTTGGACTGTGAAAGAGGCTACACTTTAGACAGTATTACTAGAGGGGGTCCATTTACAGCTATTTTAGGAGGACATGTCCACTTACCTAGAGAGGAAGCCTTTGAACAGCATCTAAAACAATGGTTCTTTTTGGTCTCTGAACCCTTTTACCATCTTAAAATTATTGAATTTACAATCTCAAAATTATGGAAGACTCCAAAGAGATTTTGTTTATGTGGGTTATATCTATTGATGTTTATTAGAAATTAAAATGGATAAATTTTAAAATATTCACTTATTAATTCATGTAAAATAATACTCAGTTTTGCTAATGTAAATAGCATGTTTTTATGAGAAATAACTCTATTCTTCAAAACAAACAAAATTAGTGAGGAGTGGCATTGTTTTATATAGTTTTGCAAATATCTTTAACTGTCTGGCTTAATAGAAGACAGCTGGATTCTCCTATCTGTTTCTGCATTCAATTTGTTGTGATATGTTGTTTTGGTTAAAGTACATAAAGAAAATCTGACTTCATGCAGATATATACTTGGAAAACGGAGGAGTATTTTTTTTTTACTTATTAAATTTTATTTGATTTTCTGTTCCAAATTCTCTCCCTACTCTGCTCCCTCCCCAGCTCATTGAGAATGCAAGAAAGAGAGAAGTATCTTAAAAGTCAAACAATGTCTTAATATTATGAAATTGGATTTGACCTCAAGGACCCCAGGAAAAGACTCCCAAGAATGTTAGTCTAGAATGTGCCACAGATCTGAATGAATGAATGACACATATATTAAGCACTTAGTGTGTGCAGAACACTGTCCTGAATGCAAAGGTTACAAACAGAAAAGTTAAACATGCCCTACTCTTAAGGAGTTCACATTTTAATGGAGGAGACAACACATAGGGAAGGTTCCAGCTGCTAATCGGATAGAAAGGTCCCACGGTCCTTAGGGTGCACCAGCAAAGTAGATGATAATGCTTCTTCTTTAATATCATTTCCACTGATAAAATCATATTGGTTTCTAAGGCAACTAGGTGGCACAATGGATAGAGTTCGGGGCTTGCAATCAGGAAGACTCATCTTCATTAGTTCAAATCTGGCCTCATACACTTATTATCTTGACTCTGGCAAGTCACTGTTTGCCTCAATTTCCTCACCTGTAAAATGAACTAGAGGAGGAAATGACAAACCAGTCTAGTAGCTTTGCCAAGAAAACCCCAAATGGGGTCCCAAAGAGTTGGACATGACTGAATAACAAAGCTGAATCATTTACCAGTGCCAAAGATTTTGGTGACAAGAGCTTTCTATATTTTTTTTTTAGGCAATTGGGGTTAAGTGACTTGCCCAGGGTCACACAGCTAGTAAGTGTCAAATGTTTGGTCTGAGGCTGGATTTCAACTCAGGTCCCCTGACTTCAGGGCCAGTGCTCTATCCACTGCACCACCTACCTGCCCCAATAAGAGCTTCCTTTACTGAATCTTCAGAAGTTGTGGCTACAGTACTGCTCAGGTAGGAGTCACCAAGACCAAAAAAGGTGAACCCAGACTAGAAGGCCACACCAAAGCAATTTGACCCAGGCTTGGGGCTGACTGTTGGACTATTGTTCAGTCATTTTTCCCACAGGGCCAAAGAGGCTTTAGTTCAGAGGTTGTTTGCCCATCATCTTTTCAGGAACAGGTTGTAAATGGCACACTTGAATGTAAGGAAACTGAAAGTCAGGAAGAGTAACTAAGGATGAAGATAAGATTGATGTGGGGCTGGTGAACATAGTATCAAGAATGTTTGTCATCCCTTTTTAAACCCTAGCCTTGGATTACTCCCACCATTACTGCCTCTTCTGCTTCTATGCATATACTTGAAGGAAATTACATAACTGAGCTGCCTGCGTCCACTAAAAATTTGCTTTTATCCTCACTACAGCACACTAAACTTTTTGCTTTTCCCTGATTGACTTTCAATTGCACTCCCCACAGCTCCTGTTCTAATCCTTTTTTTCTTTCCTCAAGCCACCCATGCCACTCTTTCTCTACTTCTCAGCAGAGGACCTCACCTGATGATTCACTAAAAAAGACATTGAGATCATTTATGGTGAGCGCCCTCTTTTCCCCAGTTACATACATCAAATCCCTTTAGCTTTATATCCCTTTCTTTCCTCCTTTGTTCCAGTCCAAGAGGATGAAGTGGTTTTTTTCCTTCCTTCCTTCCTTCCTTCTTTCCTTCCTTCCTTTTCTTTTTTCCTTCTTTCCTTCCTTCCTTATTTCCATCCTCCCTCCTTCCTTCCTTCCTTTCTTCCTTCCTCTCTCCTTCTTTCCCTCTCCCTCCCTCTCTACTCCACTCTGTCTCTCTAGCTCTAGCTCTCTCTACCTCTGACTGTGTCTCTGTGTGTGTCTTTCTCTGTTTCTCTTTGTGTCTGTGTCTCTCTGTCTATCTGTCTTTCTCCACACCCTCCCCACTGCCCAAGGTAGAAGTGCAGCAGCCATTCACAGGCTCAATCCTACTACTGATGATTGTAGGACCTATTCCACTGCCAGCCTGGACCAATTTCTCTCCTGGTGGTTCCCCACTTCTAAAAGTTCACCATATTGGTACCGGTGTGGACACCTGATCAGCTTAACCTACTGCAGTTCAGAAATCCTGAACTCAAACAATTTACCAGTCTAGACTCCTGGTAGTAGGGATTATCAATGTGCGCTACCATGCCTGGCAGGTAGCTCTTTTCTCTGCCTAAGCCAATCCCTTTACTTATGCCTTTGATTCCATTTCCTCATATCTTCTTCAGGATTTTGCTCTTTTGATCATCCTTTCTGTCTCCCTAATTTTCAATACATCCTTATTAACTGGTTCCCTCCTTTGCTCCTATAAACATGCCCAGATCTTCCCCAGCCTTGAAAAAAATATTTCTTTAACCCTACCATCCCCCTCAACCTAGCTCTATAGGCAGATAGGTGGAACAATGGATAGAGTTCTAGGCCTGGAGTCAGAAAGTCTGGACTTCAAATCTGGTCTCAGATACTTACTACCTGTGTGACCTTGGGCAATCGTTTAGCCTCAGTTTATCTCAGTTTCCTCACCTGTAAAATGGGGTTAATAATAGCAACTACTTTGCAGGATTGTTATGAGGATCAAATGAGATAATATTTGTAAAGCTCTTAGCACATTACCTGGCACATAGTAAAATGTTAACTATTATTATTATTATTATTATCTCTCCTTCCTTTCATAGTCAATGAAAATCTCTCCTTCCTGTCACAGCTAGGAAAAGCTGTCTTTACTCATTGCCTCTACTTTCTTATTCCCTTGCACTCTCTTCTCAATCCCTTGCAATATAGCTTCTGACTAAAACTTCAAAAGTGTAAGATTATATATTTACAGCCAAAAGGGACCTTAGGGTCTATTGATTCCAATTGTCCTCATTTTATAGATGAGGAAACTGATGCTGAGGTAAGTGAAGTGACCCACACAACATCATACAGATAGCTATAGCAGAATCAAGATTTGAACTCAGGTTGTCTATTTCTAAATCCAATGCTTTATCGTGCAATTCCGTGGCCTTCCTTTCAGCCATTCCTCTTCACCTCTCAGCTACATTTGACACTGGACACTAGCCCTACCTCCTAGATATTCTCTTCCCCAGATTTTTGGGACCAATGCTCCACTTCAACTCCTCCCTCTCTAATGTCTCCTTCTCAGTCTTCTCTGTTCATATCACACCTTCTAATGGTGGATATACCCCCAATAATCTGTTCTAGGTTCTCTTGCTTTCTCTCTATACTCTCTCTTTGGATGATTTTTATCAACTCCCATGGGTTTGCTTATCATCTTTCTGCATTTAGTTCCTAAATGTATATCTCCAAGCTTAGTCTCTTTCCTAAGCCCCAGTCCTGCATCACGAACTGTCTATTGAACATTTCAAAACAGATGGCCCATAGGTATCTCCAAAATAGGACCATTATCTTCCCCCAAAGCTTATCTGTCTTCCAAACTAACCTATGTTGTAAAGGGCAGCAGCAGCATTCTAGTTTCACTTGCATCCTCAACCTCAGTCAAGAATCATGGATTTAAAACTGGAAATCACCTTCAAGGCCATCTACTCCAACCTCCTCATTTTACACATGAAGAAACTGAGGCCCAGAGAGGTTAAATGACAAACTCACAGTCACAAAAGTAAAAAGTAGCAACACTGTGCTTTGGACAAAGATCTTCTGATTTTAGATCCACCATGTTTTCAACTGTACTATGTTGCCTCTCCTCCTCAATTCCTCACTCTTCCTCACTCTACATAGTCAATCAGAGGCCAGTCTTATATTTCACTCACTTGACAACCATTTCATCATCACTCTCTTGGAGTATTCAATAGATACTAATTAACCTTCCTGTCCAATCCATACTTCACATAGCTGTCAAATTGATATTTCTAAAGCACCAATCCGACCATGTCACTCCCTTGTTCAAGAAACTTCAATGACTCCCTACTGCGTGGTATTGTGGAAAGAGTCCTGGGTTTGGAGCCAGAAGATATAGTTTCAAATACTGACATTTTTGCTTTTCTGTGACCTTGGGCAAGTCACTTAACCTCTCTGCACTGCATTTCCTTGATCTGCAAAATAAGGGGGCTTGATGCCTTGAAGGCAATTGAATAGAAGACTTCCAAGGTTACTTCTAGCTTAAAATTTATGATATTATGATCCTTTAAGATAAAATACAAACTCCTCCACCAGCTTTTAAAATCCTTTGCAGTCTGGCTCCAGGCTCTCTTTCTGGGCTTATTAAACATTGCTCCTTTTCATGCACTCTGCATTCTAGCCATATGGGGTCTGGTAGTTGTTCCTTCCCCACACACAATGCCCCATCTCCCATCTTCTTGCCTTTGCATAAACTGTCCTCTAGGTGAAGAATATTATTCTTCCTCACCTCTGTCTCTTGTAATCCCAACTTCTTTTAAAGTTCAGCTCAAGTTCTCAGTAGGGTAAATTGTGATGGCAGGTAAATGATAGGAATTGGTGGAGATCACCTTCCTCTATGGCCTCAGCCAAGCAATGCCTAGCTAGCCACTGTGCTAGACATATTATTTAATTTGCTTTTCACAACAACCCAGTCAGGTGCTATAATAATAAAAATAATAATTATTATTATTATTATTTCTGTTTTAAAAATGAAGAAACAGAGGACAAGAGAGGCAAATCAAGTTATTATTAAGCACTTATTATATGCCAGGTACTATGCTAAACACTGGAAGTACAAATACAAACAAAAAGAAATACAGCCTCTGCCCTCAAGTAGTTTACAATCTACTGGGGAAATACAACACATAAAAAAGCTGAAAAGTATTAGTAAAGGAGGAAGGAAAATTACATGTGGTCATGTTGGAGAAGTCTGGAGAGTCAGGAGCAGAACTTGGAGAAGAGTGAACAAATGAGTATGGCTGACTTGGATACTTCCTCACAATGGAAGGTCTGGGACAGATTCACCAATTGGAGGAGGGGGCTACAGGTTCAAGGCAACTTCCAGAGTAAAAAGGCTGCTGAAATAAGTTAAGTGATTTAAGTGTCTGTGACAAAATATGAATGAATGAATGAAGGAAAAAAAAACATTTATTAATCACTTACTATGTGCAAAACACTGTGCTAAATGCTGGAGGGAGGAGGGGTGAAATAGAACAGAACAGATAGTCCCTTCTTCTAAGGTGCTCACATTCTAATGGGGAAGGCAGTGCACATAGGAGGTTTCTGTTGCAAATCAAATAAAAAGGTGCCATGGTACTTAGAGTGCAACAGTAAAGCAGATCATAATTCATCTTTTTTAATGTTATTTCAACTGATAAAATTATATCTATTTCTTTTTTTCTCTTTCTTTTTTTTGGTAATTTTTTTATTTTAAACTTAAATACAAAACAAGAAAAGAAAACCATTGCCATGTGCACAGCAGATCATAAGAGATAATTCAATATAAAACAATAAATTTCCATGTCAAGAAAACCTATATAATAAATACTACACATTGTTTTGAAAGCTGCCCAATTTTTCTTTGCTTCCTTACTGTTTTACTTTTGTTCCCTGCTGTGCACTTTTTACTTTATTTTTCCCCTACCTCCCCCCACCACCCTAGAGCAGGCTACAATTAAGCATGGATATACATACATACATACATATATATATATATATACACACACACATACATATATATACACATATATATAATACATATACGTAGATATCTATAAACATATACATATATACACATTCACAATATGTAAGACTATACTATGCGTATTTCCTCCTATCATCTGTTTCTCTGAAGGTAGACAGCATCTTCCTTCATAAGTTCAAGTCTTTCCATGTTTTTCTAAATCAACTAGCTCATAATTTCCTATACCACAGCAATATTTCAACCCAATCACATCCTATCGGAGAGATTGTCTATTAAAGTTTTTCCCCAATTTTCTTTATTCCTTCTACTCTTGGCTACAAAATTATATCTATTTCTTATGTTGAATGATTTGACAGTATCAGAACTTTGATGCAGAGGGCTTTTTTTTAAGTATTTAGTCATTGTGGTTATTATTTAGTACCTACAGAAGTGATTGCCAAGTTGAAGCTCCACAGAGGACTGGTTCTTTGAGTGATAGCTATAGGGGCTGAGCTGAAGGCTCAGTGGTGAAATGACCAGTGGTCTGGGATCCACGGCCATTCCTGGAGCTCTTGGACTTACCTTCCCTTTGGTGATAGTTGGTCAGGGGTTGTTGTTGGTCACAATGAGGAAGACAACCACCTTCTACACAGAGATTCCTTCCCTCAATGTTGGATGTGGGGTAATGCTGGAAGCAGGGCTAGTAGTCTACTACCACCTTTGAAAGTCTAGGGGCTCTGCTACTCCCAGGGCTTTTGATTTCAGGATCCTGGGCTGTATCTGCTGGGGTCTATTAGGAGGTGACAGTTGAGATAGTAGCATTTATTTTACTCATCTGACACATCCTATCTCTCCCAGAATTCTTCTAGACTCCAAGTCTAGCACTCTACTGGATGGAAAAACATGTAAATATTGAGAGAGAAAGGGAGAGAGATAGCGATAGAGATAGAGAGAGAGAGAGAGAGAGAGAGAGAGAGAGAGAGAGAGAGAGAGA
>NW_020947062.1:908696-961930 GCF_900497805.2 Vombatus ursinus | reverse complement strand
AGAGAGAGAGAGAGAGAGAGAGAGAGAGAGAGAGAGAGAGAGAGAGAGAGAGAGAGAGTGTTGATATAGATAATAAATTTTAAAAAATTATCGGGGGCAGGGGGCACTTTAAAAATATCCCAATCAAATTCCATCTTCTAAGTCAACCTGTTACTTTTTTAAATCCTAACTCTGTCATTCAATTTTTTTTAATATCCTTCCAAGCTTTATGTCATCTGGAAATGTATATAAGTATGCTATAGATGACTTTATCCAAGCCATTGATTAAAAACACAACAACAACACTGAACCATACAGTACCAAGTACAGATCTCTTGGACGTCTCCTTCCAAGTCAATGTCAAAACATTAATAACTAACGCCTCTTTGGGTCCAATCATTCAAACAGTTCCAAATATATCCTTTTTATCATCTAGCCCACCATTGTCCATTTTATCTATAGAAATAGCAGGCAAGACTGCCAAATGATTTGCAAAAATTTAGGTAAACTGTGTCTGGACTTCCCCCAACATACCAGCTTAATGACCTTGTCAAAAAAAAGAGAAAAGAGTTTAGCCAGGCTTTATTAATGTCATTTAATTTTTTTATGTATTGTAAACTGAATAATCATCTGCCAAACCCAATAATCAAATAAAGACACAAAAAAGAGTATCATTTAACAAGGTAAAGCCAAATGAATTGCCAAACACTTAACAAAGTCAAGAGAATGCTTGTATTTTGTGTTATGTGTTCTATGTCCCCTCTCAGATATATCTGAAGCTCCATCTTTGCATTTTTCTTTCTATAGATAGATGTCGGCTAATTTTATGGGTGTGAGGTGTACATTAATTTGATGGATGTGATACTTCACATACAGTTTTAATTTGCATTTCTCTAATACTATTAGTGATCTTGTACAATTTTTCAGATGCTATTTTACATTTGTTGGGGGGAAGGGAGGACTGTTCATATTCTTTGACTACTTTATTGATAAATGGCTCTTAACCTTTGAGATTTGTGTGAAATCCCTATATACTTCTTCAGACTTTTATCCCAAAGTTTGGGCTGGGACCTATTGTTGGCCAGTCAATGAGAGCCAAAGTGAACTAGGTTTAAGGCATGATCCTTAAGAAAGAAATCTAGCTCATAAATCTCAAGATATCTTTTGAGGTTTCAGCGATCAAAATTTACATTCCTTTGGGCACAGTACCCACAGGTAAAGAAGGGTATGATACCCTACATGGACAGAGGGAGAGAAAGGAGGAAAGGAAAGGAAAGAGAAGTGCTCGTTTTTTAGGACCAGATGACTCAAAGTGAATGTAAATAGCAATTGTTTCTGTTTTGGCCAGAAACTCTGAGGGTCTTCCCCTCCCAGGTTGATTTTTTTAAACTAGGTCAAAGAAGCCATTCTTTGTCTCATTTCTTGCCCAGCCTTAATCACTGAATGTGTATCATCTCCCTCAAACTGAGACCTAGGAAAGACCTTAGCTTAAAAAGGCCAAAGTTTCCCACTGTATCTAGGGCCATCTATAGTCATCCTGATATATATCTTGCCACTGGACCAAGATGTCTCCAGAGGAGAAAGTGAGGCTGACAACTTTGCACAGCCCTCCAATTTAAATCCAATTCACTTTCATGTCATGGCATCACCTCCCTGATATGGTCATCTTTGAGAACGAAGGATGAACAATAACAACAATAACAATGATCCCAAAGTTAGATTTTATCATTTTTTTTTGCTTTTCTTCTATTTTAGTAGGGAGTGTCTAGAAGTTACCTTGATATGCATTTCTCTGATTATTAGGAAATTTGGCTATCCATTTTTACATATTTATGAAAAGTTTGTAATTTCTACTTCAAACATTGTCTGTTCATATCCTTTGACCATTGATCTAATGAGAAATGAAAATTATCAGTCTCATATATATGCACAAGTTCCTTATAAGTTCTGAATGTCAATCAATAAACAAGCACTCAAGTATCATCTCTGTGCCAGGCTTTGTGCTAGACGTGGAGGATAAAAGTACAGTGAACAAAAGAGCCCCATTTTCAACAAGCTTACATTCTTTTTTGTTTGGCTGTTTTTTAGGCAATTGGGCTTAAGTGACTTGCCCAGGGTCACACAGCTAGTAAGTGTCAAGTATTTGCTCTGAGGCTGGATTTGAACTCAGGTCCTCCTGACTTCAGGGTTGGTACTCTATCCACTGAACCACCTAGCTGCCCCAATGAGCTTACATTCTAACAGAGAACTTTTATATGATGTATTTATTGAAAATGTTTTTGTCCAATACAATCTTTTAATTTTAGAGATATTGCTTATGGCCACACAAAATTCTTTTATCTTTACATTAATGAAACCAATTGATGTTATCTCCATGGATTGCTTATATTGACTCAGTTGATAGAACAGTCAAACCCTCAATAGTTGAGACAAATGTTTCTTTGCTAATCCAGGTAGAGTTCATTTTGGTGTACATTGTGAACTATGGTTCTAGATTCATTTTCTGCAACACATCTGTCTTTTTTCCCCAACGTCTTTTACTAAATGACTCCATTCCCAAACGTAAGTTTGGCTTTGTTGAACACTAATCACGTAAACACATTAGATTGTATTCCTGGGTTCTTTATTTTGTTCTATTGATGTATTTCTCTGTTATTTTTCAAGTACTGGATACTTTGAAATAATTATTATTTTCAAGATCATTTTGAAATGGGTTTTAGTGTTTCCTCTAGCCAGTTTTCTTCTTCATAGTTTTTTTTAGTACTCTTGTCATATTTTTTCCATTAATTTTGTATGAATTTATCTAATTCTCTTAAATGACCGCTTGACATTTTGATTGCATTGCATTAAATCTGCAAGTTAGTTTGGGAAATGTTGACATTTTTACGATATTTGCTCCACCTGAACATGACCTGTAGTTATCCCTTCATATGTTTAGTTCATCCTTCATTTGTGTCAAAATATTTTTTAAATTATCTTTTTCTAGGTTGTTGGATGCCTTGATAAATTAATGTCCAAATGTTCATTAGTTTGTCATTATTGTAAAGAATATTTCTCTTTCATCATTTTTTCTTATTTCTTGGTAGCAATCTAAAGAAATACAAATTATTTTTGTGGTTTTATCTTGAATTCTCCTACTTTACTTAAGCCATTTATTAGCTCCATTTTTTTTGTTGATTGTCTTAGGTTTTCTTCGTATACAATCATACCATATGCAGATAGAGATGCATTCACTATTTCATTGTCAAGGCTTATTCCTTTAGTTTCTTTTTCACTTCTTTTAAGATTCCTATAACCATATTAAATAGGAGTAGTGAGAGTGGACATCCCTATATAAGCCTGTTTTAATGAGAATACTTCTCATGTTTCTCCTATATATGTTATATGTGTGATATTAACTCATGGTTTCAAACATATGAATATTTGTGCAATTATGAAATGATCTTTCCATTCCTACATTTTTAAAGTACTATATTTTCTCAAAGGCATTCTCTAGCTCAAATATCATCATATAATCTTTTTTTTTCTTGCTGTTATTAAAGTTTATTACAGGGATTGCTTTCCTGCCATTAAACCATCCTTCTATTCCATTTGTAAAAATCCTGCTTAGTTATAATATTTGTTCATTTGTTTGTTTGTTTTTTTAATGAACTACTATATCCTACTTGTAAATACTTAGTATTTGTACCACAATGTTCATTAAGGATCTTTTCCAGTTTTGTCTTTGTTCAATTGAGGGATCTATACTTTTTTTTGTCTTATATTAAAAGATAGGTAGCCTTATGCAGGGTGTCCAAAAAGCCTTAGTGCTCTTTTAAACTTTAATAGTCCAACACTGCACTAAGATTTTTTTTGACACCTGTATTTTCCTCTTTGCTGTGAAACAATTTGTAAAATATAATGAGTTCATTGTTTCTTAAAAGTTTGGTATACTTTGCCTGTTAATTGTTATAGGCCCAGTCTCTTTTCATAGGTCAGCTCTTTAATGATCTATCTTATTTTTCATTCTGAAATTTTTCTATTTATCCAACCCATTTTTGGGGTTAGTTTTGGTATTTTATACTTCAGAGATAATAATCTTCTTCGTTTCTCAAATTTGTTGACACAGAGCTCTGCATAATAATCTCTGATACTATTCCTCCTTTCTTTTGCCCTGGTTATGATCTTTTCTTTCTCATTAATAATCTTGGTGGTTTGAATTGATGGTCTTTTTGTAAATTAGATTTTCTAATCATTTAATAACTTTGTAAGTTTTTTTTAAAGCAGGACTTGAATTTGTTTATTCATTTCAATTGTTTTCTTATCTTAAAAATATATTCAAATCATCTTTTCTCTAATCTTAACTATTTCCCAGTTTCTGCTTCTTGTTGGTTTGTTAATTTGTTCTTTTTCTAATTTTTTTAAGTTGCAGATTCAATTCATTCATTTTTTTTCTTATCAATACAGATTAATGTGCTGTTTCTTAGATGTTTATGAATCATCCTTTTAATAATCAGACCTGAATCTATGATTTCATGAATGTAGGGAGATACCCAGTGAGGACACTTCCCCTACCAATGCAGATCAGTACTTGGGCTGCAATTTGTAGCCATAGAGAGTTGCCTGACACTGTACAGTTTAGTGCTGTGCCCAGAGTCACATGGCCAGTATACTAGAGGTGTCACCTGAAATAGGTTATCCAATATGCTATGCTATTCTGAAATTTTACTTGCAATTTCACTAGCTTAAAGTTCATAGGCTCCATCCTCTTCCCTTTTATGAAAATAAAGACAACATTCGCCATTCTCCATTCTATGGTTTCTCTCCTATATCTTCTAGTTCTTTCTAGGATATAATTCACTGGGTAATGAAGCTACTTATAATTGGGTGCAAAAATAAAACGAAGCACAGAATTAAGTTGACATGGGTAGTTCATTTCAAAGAAGTCCTGATGGCCTAGAAACTCAAGATGAGTCTGCAATGTGACACGGAAGCACAAAAAGCTCATGTGATCTTAGGCTCCTTTCATAGGGGCATGGTGCCCACAGAGAGAAAGGTGAGAATCAACTGCCTTTCACTCAGTCCTAGTCATAACACACCTGGAGTATTATTTTCAGTTCTGGGCATCCTATTTCAGGAGGAATTTTGACAAACTGTAGTGCATCTAGAGGAGGAAACTAGAAGAGTAAGGGAACTTGAAGCCATTCGTTTATTCATTCATTCCACAAACATCTATTAAGCATTTGCTAATACTGAGTACTGGGGGTTGGGGGAGGTTAAAGGGTTTATATAAGAAGTGGTCCTCCCTTCATGAAACTAGCAATTTAATGGGTAACCAAGACATAAATATGGCTAATCATAACATAGAATGATATATGATAAGTGCATATAAGAAAAGTAGAAACAAAGTGGGATGTGATGTCTGAGAAAAGAAGGTCTTATTGGTCAGGGGGTGTCCAGGAAGGCCTCATAGAGATAGGAACAATTGAACTGGGTCATAAAGAATGGGCTGGAATTCAGTAGGGAGGCAGAGAGCATTACATCCATAGGGCAAGGAGGTAGACAGCAACAGAATGTGTTCAAGGGGCAGAGAATAATTTGGTTTTCTGCTACATAGCATATGGAAAAGAGATCAAGATGATTTGGACAAAGGTAGGATGCTGTCATATTGCTGAAGTCCTTGAAGGCCAAACAAAGGAGTATGAACTTTATTTAGTAAGACACAGAGAACGCCTGAAGATTTTTGACCCAAAGGCATAATATGACCAGATCTTTAAATAAGAAAAATTTAGTCTGGCAGTAGTGTATAGGATAGGTCAAAGTGGAGAGAAAGTGGAGGACAAGAAGATCTGTTAGGACGATACAATCCTGATATAGCATTGGGTCAGGAAAGAGAAGTTCATTCAAGTTCAATATTACTAAACAGTCTTTAAAGGAACTTTATCATGGATCCCTAGGTTCATTGAACAGCTGCTAGTCAATGTATGAATGAATGGCTGAATGAACTGGGGATGCTTCACTTATAGAAAAGAAGATTTAGCAGGAGTTGGGGGGAAGGGGAAATGATAGATTTTCTTCAAATATTTGAACAGTTGTCAGGTGGAAGAGAGAAGATTTTGGTCAAAAGAGCAGCATTAGGAATAATAAGTGGAAGTTATAGGGAAGTATGTTTTGGTTTGACATAAGGAAGATTTCCAATAATCCCCAGGACTCTTGCCATAGAGTCTTGCTGTTATAGGAATGCTGGTATAGGCATTACCCGGAGTTTCCCAAGGCTCTGGGTTTTTTTTTTCAACTTGGGAAGAACTTCCTTACACAAGTAAGTCATGAAGACAAGGGGAAGAGAAGCCACACAGCAGGACCAAGGATCTCCTGTTAATCTATCAGGGAACTTAGAGCTTAGATACTATACTAAAACAAAAATCAGGGCAAGAAAATAGAAGTGATACCGTGTGATGTGGAACATTCATTAAGAAAGGGAGAGCCCTCCTCAGGTGGTGAAGAGCAGACTGGGAACCAGTCCATTGATTTCATTTCCAGTTTTCCTTCTTACTGGTAGAAAGAAGAGTTTGTTGATGGGGATGGGAAAGAGATTCAGCAGAAAAAAGTGTTCCAATTCCATCTCAGTCCTATCACAGCTTGCTATACCTTATATTTAGTAATTATTTGTATTTCTATATTACTTGAAACTGTTTTTAATGAATATTACCATTAACTGTGATTTATATCTAAGCCTATATGTGCATAGTTTGGGGTTGAGAGAGGAGAAGCCAACCCGAAAAGGGAGAGGAGATTCTCCTCATCTCAGACTATGATGGGGGAAAGTCAATTAGAGAAAGAATTTCTGCATTTTAATAATATCTGAAATATGAATACACTAGATGCTTGTCAATCCAGAGAGATTTAACAAAGAAACAAACCAGCAGTAGTGAAAGGTGGAAGTTGGTTGTGTTTGCTCTAGTAATCCTAAATCTTGCAAAAAGTCTATATCCAAATCCCCACCTGGCAAGACTGACAATTAGATCTGTCCAAAAGTGAAATAGTCAGCCACAGTAAGTGGTATATTTCATAAAACTGGTAGCCTACAAGTAGAGATTTAATGCACACTTGTTGATGAACATAATATTCATAATGTTGTGTAGATTTGACTAAATGCCATATGAAGTCCCATTCACATCTGAAATTTTATAATTCTCTAAGTACTACAGAATTTTTATTCCCATTTTACAAATGAGTAAGCTGAGAGCCACAAAGGATGAACAACTTATCCAAGGTCACATAGCAAAGTAGAAGCAGACATTAACTTAAAAATCAAGTTTCCTAACACCAAACTTAATGGTCTTTCAACTAGTAATAATATATCACATTTATGGAGCACTTTCATGGAGCTATTGTGAGGAAGGTGCTTTGTAAATCTTAAAGCACTAAAGATTAGTTACATTAACTCAGTTAATTCTCACCACAATTTTGTGAGGTAGTACTATACATACAATTATTCACATTCTTAAAGATTTAGAGAAGAAATATTAGAGATCATTTTGTCCAAACCCATTATTTTACAGATGAGAAAATTGAGAATTGGAGAGATTGATTTGTCCAAAGTAAAACAGGGTTAGTAGCAGAGGCAGAATTCAAACTGAGGTCCTTTGGCCCCAAAGGACCAATTTCAAATTTCACTAAATGACACTGACACTCTTCATGTATGTCCCTTCCTACATCTTAATCCCTTCAATGGCAAGGACCATGTCCTTCTGATGAGGAAACTAGAGCTCAGAAATTGATAACTTTCTAAAAGCCACACATATAGAAAGTGGCCAACCCTGGGATCAAACCTAGGTAATCTACTTCCATTCAGTTGAGTTCAACAAACACAAAAATCTGTCTTTTTAATACCAGTCTTCTCCTGGTGATGCAATATAACTATGAGTCTTGAAAGACCTAATTTCAAAGTCTCAAAGTTTCTGGTGACCCCAAAATCAATAAAAAATATATTATGGGCACCAGTTGCCTGAGAAACATCACTCAGGAAATGTAGGTGGGTTAGTCATGTAGCAAAAGTAGGACATTACAGATGGGTTGACTGGTATCCACATAATGTTGTATTGTGTTGTGTTGTTTGTTTGTTTTAAAAGGTCTCTCGATATCTCTGTCTATGCATAAGAATTATATAGGAGGAGAAAGTAAGGATGGATGACAGTTTGCACAGATTGAGGGAATACCCACATGAATGTGATCCCAGATTCCTTGAATCTGATATATTAAAGCACAGCAAGTTAATGTGTGGGCAATGGTGATACAAAGATTAAAAATTGCATCATTTCCATCCTTGGTAAGCTTATAAGCTACAATAAGGGAAGTCATATTGATGCACCCAAATAAATATAATACAAAGAAGGACATGATAGTACAAAGGAGGGATTCCAATAAAATATTCTGGAATGATTTTTCACTGCACTATATAGGCTTTTTATAATTTGGTACCTCTTAGGTGAGGTAGCCAAGGCCACCACCACCATTTGGGTCTTACTCTTTTGTTTCACTTCCAGGCTTGTAAATCTTTAAAATGTGAGTGGGAGGCTTTTCTTCCCAAATAGTATTTTAATAAGAAATCTTTCCCATTTAAGGGGAGGGGAGGTTGCTTAAGTTCAGCTTCTGTATCTTTAAAAGGGTCTTTTGTTGCGATGGATACCGTCTGTTGTGGTGTGCATGTTCTTAGATCAGCCACTCTGCATGAGTTAAGGACAGAGGTGTATGTTTTGCTGAAGCTGCCCACTTCAGTTTTCTCTTTATCAAATAAATTAAAAGCGCTTCATCTGTACTTTTAAGTGCATCATTACTTCTAAGTGTTTTATCATCGCTATCAGAGTGTTCTTACACTATCATAGAAAGACCTTGACTCTCTGTAAATAACTTTGCCTTCTGCATTGGTGTTCCCTAGACTCTTTCATTGTTTGTATTGTTCAGCGAGCATTATTGATGCCTAATGTGAATGAACTGGAGAGGAAACACTCCAACTAAATAGATATACTTTCTGTTTCTATTCAAGGTTTCAAGCCCATTCTTTAACCTTCGAGGATGCTGTATAAATCGGCTTTTCTTGGGGGGTCTGAAAAGGCTCAAAAGGAAAAATTATCCTCAGAGACCTTAATTTATCTCAGTAGATGGAGGGGGAGATAAAAGAGAGTGAAACTAGTGCTGGGCAAACCTCAGAAGGTTCAGGGGTCTGGTTATGAAATGTGGGAATTATGTGGCAAATGTGAAGGTTATCTGAATTTAATTGAATTTCTCTGGTTTGGGGGACACACATTGCAGGAAGGTGCATGGTACTTGCTAGTTTTAGCAGGCTTAAGAGCCCAGTTGTTAGCACTCTGTTTCATTCCGAACCTTTCCTAAATCAGGGCTGTATAGGGATTCCATATTGTCAGTTTTCTGTTAAGATTTCTAGCTGGAGGGGAATTTAGAGAGCACTTAATCAATCCTTCTCATTTTACAGATGACAAAAATGAGGCGCAAAAAGAGGAAACAGCAGCTTGCCTCCTTCTTATCAATGGTAACAGAGCAGATACTAAAATCCAAATGACACCTCCATGCTTCCTACCACAACATCACTGCCACCATGCCAGTAACCTACTTACTAATAAGTCCAATATTATTTCAAATCCAAATAAGTCTGAAGCTAGATGAGATGTCAGAGACCATTTAGTCCAATCCCTTCATTTTACACATGAGGCAACTGAAGCTCAGAGGGGAAAAGAGAACTTGCGGAGGGTCATGTTGGTAGCAAGCATCAGAAGGGAGGTTTGAGCCCAGGTCCACTGACTCCATTTAGCTCTCTCTTAGTCATACCATATGGCAGTCATACCATTCACATAACAGGAAGGCAGAGTAGGGATTAATGGATGAAGAAACATTTAATAGGTGAGGAAAGTGATTTGCCTGAAGTTATGTGATTTACAAGTAGCAGATCTGGGACTAGAGCCCTGGTCTTCTGGCTCCTAAACTAATAGACTCTCCTCTACAGACAGGAAAGGAAAAAAAAATAAGGTAATAAGGTCAGATATTGGAACTGAAATTCAACCCCAATAACCAAAATGACAGTTATTAGTTATTCAG
Organism: Vombatus ursinus; assembly: GCF_900497805.2. Taxonomy (NCBI): domain Eukaryota; kingdom Metazoa; phylum Chordata; class Mammalia; order Diprotodontia; family Vombatidae; genus Vombatus; species Vombatus ursinus. The sequence continues at coordinate 951,859 of NW_020947062.1, read as the reverse complement.
ATCCTTACCAGAGTCACAGATGTGAGAATCAGACATGGCATTTGGTAGTGTGATAAAATGAAAAGAGCATTGGACTACAAACCAGTTGCTAATTAGCCTTCCTGCTTTTAGTCTTTCCCTGCCCATTATACTGTTGTCAAAATAGTCACCTCTTAAGCACAGGTATGACCATGTCACTCTTCCACTCAAAAACCTTCATTGCCTCAAATATGAAAAACCAAAACTACTTAGCCCAGCATTTAATACTTATTGAATTAAACTGAATTGAAGATCTGGGTTCAAGTGCAGTATCCTCAACCTACCTACTAACATTGAACAAGCCACTTGTCTTCCTGGACTACATTTTCTTCCCATGTAAAATGAAGGGATTGAACTAATTTACTTTTTTTCCAGCTTATTAATAGTGTATTTGTCTTTGCTCTGTCAAACCTTGAGCCAATGACTTTCCCCAGGGCTCTCTGAGGAAACAGAGGGGGAGGCATACACAGGTTGGACAAGACACAAAAGGACCAAGAGGAGAAAGAAAAGCAAAACAATGTGAAGCAAATGTTGTACAAAGCACTATGGTCTTACCTCCATATTGTTCTTAGGAGGATAGATTTAGATCCAGATGGGACCTTGGAAGTCATCTAGTCCAATTCCTTCATTTTACGGATGAGAAAACTGAGGGCTTAGAGAGGTTAGGAAATTTGTCCAATATCATATGCATAGGGACTGAACCAGGAGCCAAAATCAGATCCTGACATCAAACCAACATTTTTTCCATGATACCAGGAAATAGCACATAGACGATCAAACAGTGATCCTGAGATGGACAAATCAGGTCTTGGTGGCAATCCCTTGAATTCATGAGATTAGAGATCCTGAGTCCATCAGTTGGAGCTAACTAGCAGCAAAGGGAGTTTCTGCATTTTGGAAGACTATCACCAACAAGGGACTGACCCAAAGCTTTAGCCTGGATTGCTAGAAGATATAGATCTGGAGCATGGACATGGCAAAACTAAAGGGAAATGAAATGATATATCTTCAGCAGTTCCACAAATTATTCCTAGTCCCAATGTCTAAACCTCAACCTCCCCAGGAGAACATAGAAATAATTAGTACTGCCCCTTGGTTGACTTGTTTAAGTTTTTGTCAATATGCACTGAGTATATTAGTAAGTTGCTGAATTCTGTTTGCCTTTCTCTTAACACAAGTTAGTAAGAGTTTTCTGTATATACCATTTCTTTTTTGTGTATGAAATAAATATCTGTCCCATGCCTGATTTACATTGTATATTGAATTCCTTTTAATTTCTTGCTTGGGAGAGATCCTAGGCATGAGCCAAAACCTAAGTTTAAGTGAATCTTCCCCAAGGCCTTGTGGTAGAAGCACAAAAAAACCAAAGAGTTTGAAAAAAAAAAAAACCTAAACCCTTTCATTAGGGGCCAGGTTTCCCCCTTTCCACCCATGTCCATGGGTCCAGAGTTGGTAAAAAAGGAACTATTAATGAAGAGAGGGAGTACAATATTCTAGCCCACTAGATCTTGTAGCAATTATTATAGTTAGATTTCTACACGCATCATGTATAGTGGTGGTATCAAAGAAGAACGTGAGGTATATGTATTGTGTGAACTCTCAGACTTTGAACAAAAGAATATAAGTTGACCAGTGCATCATGCAAAGATTTCAAGATGCCCTGAACTATCTGTTAGGTAGTCAGTAGTTCTCAGTGTTGGACTTGCAAAGTGACAACTATCAGATCCTTACATCAGAGAATGATAAGGAGAAAACTGATTCTATCTACCCAGTTAGGTTTTACCAGTTTGAGTGTATTATCCAAGTGAAATGCCTGCCACCTTCCAAAAACTGATGGAGAAAGCAGTTGGAGATACGAACTACCTCCAATGTTGGCATACCTTTATGACATCCCTGTATTTGGGGAGTTTCTAGAAGAACATGAGATAAAACTGATGAAAATGTTGGATTGGTTAGAGGAAAATGGTCCAAAATGTCAATTGACAAGTGCTAGTTTTGGAGAGCCTCTGTTAAGTAGGTAGATCACATAGTATTGCAATAAGGTTTGAGCACCAACTCAGAGAAAATAGAAACACTCTTGATTTGGCCACATCCAAAGAACTTTCAATGTTTAAAAACTTTTCTAGGATTTTGTGATTATTATTGCAAATTTGTTAGGAACTATGATGCTATTGCTATGCCACTCTTAAATATATATGATTAAAGAGAACCAGAAGCAGAGGAATTGATTTGTCTTAAAACTCATAAAGCCCTTTGAAAACCAATGGATGTTCGAATTTTCAAAGACTTGGCTAGTTTCCCTACACATGCACTGGTATTGACCTATGCAGACCCAAGCAAACCTTTTTCTGATACACAGATGCCAGTTTAAAAGTCTTGAAAGCAGTCCTGTTCTAAGACAATGATGGTCATCAGAAAACAGTAGCATTTTCCGGTAGAGGCTTGGGCAGTAATGAGATTGGTTACCCCATACACAAGCTGGAGTCCTTGACTTTAAAGTATGCTGTCCTTCATAAGTTCAAAGAATGAGTATATGAATGGATTAAAGTTACAAGTGTGAACTGATAACAATACACCGACTTATATTGTGAATAGTGCTCAGTGAGATCCTGCTTTCCAGAGGTAAGGACCCACACTAGCCAACTATGAATTCACTCTTGTCCAAAGAAGACCAATATAGATGGAGATGCCCTGTCTAATTAGCCACGTAATTTTGAAGCTATGGTATTGTCTAAAGAAGGAGTAAAACTTATAGGTGACTCCCCAAGAGTCAGATTACAAGCAGCACAGTTGAAAGTCCAGTACTTCCATAATCAGCATGCCAGCAGCGTATATGAACCTTGCTTTATTGAATCATCCTCCTTTGCTGCAGTTGTCTGGGGCTGACTGGAAGTGAGAGCAGATGGCTGATGAAGGACTGCATGAAGGGATACAGCCCAAGAACTGAGACACTGATGCCAAAGGATTCAAGTGCCAGTCCCTTGAAGGCACCTTATTGTCAAGACAATGGCAGAAGTTCAGTTGTGCAATGAAGTACCGTATTGGACTGTCACTGATTCCATACATCTTACCAGGAAGCAGCTGGTACTACCCAGGGCACATTGCTCTATGGCTATGAAGACTCTACATGATGATTTTGAACATATGGGTCAGGAAAGGGCCCTAGAGCTAGTAGAAAACAGGTTCTACTGGCCCCAATTGGCTGCAGATATCACCAAAATATTTGAGACTTATGTTCATTGCTTGCAAAGAAAAATACTATCAATTTGTCAAGTCAAGTCAATAAGTATTTATTTATCAAGCACCTATTATGTTCCAGACACTGTGCAAAGTACTGAATGTTAAAAAAACAAAAAGAGGCAAAAACAGTCCCTACCTTCAATGAGCTCACAATCTTATGGGGGAAAGAACGTGCAAATGGCTATGTACAAAGATATACACACATAAGTTATAATATATGTGTGTTTATGTGTGTGTGTATGTGTGTGTGTGTGTGTGTGTGTTAATCTCAGAGGAAAGACACTAGCCCTAAGGGGGCCTAGGAAAAATTTATTGTAGCAGAGATTTTAGCTGAGACTTGAAGGAAATGAGGGAGGCCAGAATGTAGAAATGAAGAGGGAGAGTGTTTTGTGCTACGTATCTTGTGAATAAAAATTCTAGCCACCCCATGGAACTTTTTCTTTATTTATCTATTTAAAGGGATAGTAAGAGCACAAAGCCATATGTTGATAATGACTAAAAATTTCACAAGATTTACACAGGCATGCCCAGTTAGGAACCAAAAAGCTTTAATGGTTGTTAAAGTGTTATGGGAGAAATATTTCTTAGTATATTCCTGTCAAGGCCATTCAGACCAAGCTACCTACTGGCTTCCTTGACTTCAAGCCTCAGCTAAAATTCCACCTTCTACAAAAAGCCTTTCCTGATTTTTCTTAATGTTTGTACCTTCCCTCTGAGATTACATCCAGTTTATCCTGTATACATCTGGTTTTTACCAATTGTTTCTCTTGTTGTTTCCTCCATTGTATTATGAACTCCTTAAGACCTAGGATCACTTTTGCTTTTCTTCGTATCTCCAGCACATAGCTGTCTGCACCACAGACACACATTATGTGCCACCATTGTCTGGCACATAGTAAGTACTTAACAAATGCCTTGACTTGACTAGTTTTGACAGGCATCAAAAAGTCTAGAAATACACACACATACACTCACACACACACACACAATGACAATGCTAGGAACACTGAGACCAGAAGAAAAATTTTAGGTTAGACAACATGTGGATTGTCTAATTGACACATACAACTCCAAAAGGATTGATGCCAACCTTTTTACCTCCTACCTGCTGATGTTTGGGCAGAAACTATATCTGCTTATTGACTTTTGGAGTGAGTCTCTGAGGATGAAGAAACTACAGATATTCACAAACCACTGTATCTCTTGACTGGGAAAGAAGTGAAAAAGTTTGGGTTACACATGTAGCTAGACAATAATGCTAATTTTTACCCATGTGACGTGTGCCTTGCATGTAAATTGCATATGTTCATTGACACAATCTACATTTTTCCATATTTTGAGTATGTTTGTATTATTATTTTCTTAATAATTAATAATTATTAACAATAAATACTTACTGGCACGATGCCTGGCACATAGTAAGCATTTAATAAATGCATATTTTGTTCCTTGTTCATGCTTTTTGTTAGTTTCATGCATGCATTATAGCTACATTAGTCTGTTAGATATGCATACTTTTGTGGTTTGCTCATGTGTGCATATCTTGCTGCTTTTGTAGGCCTATCGATCTTATTGTTGCTTAACTTGTGTTTACTGTTATGCATATTTGCTTGTGTTCTATTGATATGTGTATACTTTTTTGATATATGTGATACATCCTGCATATAATTTAGACCTGTGGTCACTGAAGAGGCTCAGTGATACTTTATACTCTCCTATATCTATTTCTTATCTTGTGTGTTTACTGTGAGTGGCAGGAATAAATCATTAATGATTATTAGTTATAATTAATTATAATTATTAATCACTAAGAAAATAACACTGGCACATGCTCAAAACATGCAAAAATATACATGCTTACCAATGACCATGGATAATTACATGCAAGGCACATATTACATAGGTACGCATAGGGTAACATCAGACTATGAAGAGCCTTGAATGGTAGGCAAAAGATTTTAAAATTTGCTTCCAATAAATAAGGAGCAACTGTTAATTTTTGAGCAAAGGCATGACATGACTAGATCTATACATATGGAAGGCTAGTCTGACAGTAATATGGTTAGAGGAGGAAGAGAAGAGAAGTCAGAGGACATGTTGGGAAGCTATTAGAATAGTCCATCCAGGTGATGATGAAGATCCACACTAAAGTGGTGGCAATGGAGGAAAAGAGGAGGGGATATATTGAGATATGATGCAGAAATCACAGAAATGACAGAATAATCAGAGGCAGAAATGACAAATAGTTAAATAAGTAGAATAGCAAGGACAATTGAGGGTGTCATCTCTTTATCCCCAAGTGTTCTCCAACATTCTGAAAAAAGACAAAATGTTTTACAAAATTTTGAGTGAGTTGCTTCATGTCTGAAAAACACATTTGTAAAACCATGTGTTAGTACGTAGCACTTCTACTTGGCTAGATTCCCTACCTGTAGTTCATCTCCTTATTATCTTCTATCACTAAGATCACTGCATTTCAAGCTTATGAGGAAAACATTTTTCATTACAAAAAAAAAAAAAAAAGATTGGCTGAAAGAACTGGGGATATTTGGCCTGGAAGAAAAACACACAGAAAATGCATTAGCTGTCTACTTACTGGTCTTCCTAAGACAAATTTGTATGTGAGAAGGAGTAGGAGAAAGACCTGAACTAAAGAAGGAGAAAAAATTGTGAAAGTTATCATCTCTTACCAGGACTATTGCCATAGCTTCCTCATTGGGTCTTCTGCCACCCATCTCTCTGTTATCCAATGCATTCTCCGCACAGCTGCCAAGTTGACATTCCTAAAGCACATGAATATAGAGCAATCACTCAGTTACCCCAACCCCTTCCTGTCTTTCCTTGTTTCACATTAGCTTGGACCTCTTAGCTTACTGGACCACGTTCTTATTGATGCCTCTGAGTTCTATTTGTCTTGATCTTTGGCCAAGTTATCCAGTATAATTTTTCTGGGATGATATTCTGGTAATGTTCCTAACATCGATAGAACTTTCCTAAACTGAGCTCCCCATTGGTAAATGAACCTCTGTTGGAACAACTCCAGTAATAGAGAACTCATTATTTCACAGAAAACCATTTATTAACTCCATGCATAGAACATAGAATGTCTGATCTGGAAAGTAAATTATAGCATAGTGCATAGAATTTTAGAGCTAGGAGAAACCTCATAGTTATATACCAAGAATTATCAAACCTGGAAAACACCTAGGGGACATAGCACATAAAACATCAGAGCTGAAGTGATCTTGGAGTCATAGAAACTAGAATCCCAGATCTGGAAAAACAAAACACTGTAGTCACAGAACAAGAGAATGTCAGAGAGAAAAATGACCCTGGAATCATATAACATAGGATTTCAGTGCTAGAAGAGATCACTTTGCCTAAGCCTTTCATTTTACAAATGAAAAGATTGAGCTCAAGTATGGTTAAAGGACATGGTCCAAGTTTAATACCCAGTTTGGTAACAGTCAGGACTCTAGAGTTTCACTCCTATGCTGTCATTTCATAGCTCAAAGGGAGAAACTCTCACAATAACTTTTATCCAGAGCCAAGAAAGAAACTTAATTAAAAAAAAAAAAGAATCTAAAGTCAAAGGCAACTAACAGAAAGGGAAATACTATAGCAAATAAGACTAAGTTTTATAGGAAACATTTGACATGCTAGCAAATGAGAAATAAAGTATCATTTTTATTTTTCCAGAGGGACAGGTTCATATAAAAGGCAGCTACATAGTGCTGTGGGTAGAGTGCTGGACCTGGAGTTAGGAAGATCTGAGTTCAACTTCTCCCTCAGTTACTTCCTAGTCGACTGTGTAACCTTTAAGCAAGTAACTTAAGCTCTTTTGTCCTCAACTTCCTCCTCTGTAAAATGGGCCTAATAATAGTACCTATCTTGCAAGGTTGTTGTGAGGATCAAAAGTGATAACACGTGTAAAGATTTTGTGAATCTTAAAATACTATATAAGTGCTAGCTAGTATTATATGCTGGTGGGAAAAGAAATCATAAAGGCATCAAAGAATTGCAGTAACTCGATATTTCAGAGTTTGAGAGTATTATTCTTCAGAGAGCAGAGAAAAACACAGTGGAACACTTTGAACAAGTTCCTTAATTTTAAAAGGAAAGAGAAATTATTCTAAATTTCACTGGCAGCCCAGACAGTAGGTCTGCTACTACCTAGACAAGGAAATTAGTTACCATGGTAACCTGAGTTTGCATCATTAAGAATTTTTTACATGTTGACAGTTGGGAGGTAGTACTTGAAACACTGGGAGAAGAACAAGAAAGAGAAGTGAGGCTTGAGAAGCAGGGGAAGCAATCAAGGGATAAGAGCACTATGCAGTATGAAAGATTGGGTAGGTGGAGATGTGGGGATCAAGCTACATCCTTACTTTGAGTGGAGTTTGTTTTTTCATTCCTAGTGTCACTGAAGCAAAAATATGTGGTCTCCACTTAGGTTTCTCTTTGCCTCACATTGCAATTTGATCATTTTTCTTTGGTTCATTAAAAAATTATAAAGATGAGATAGATTGAGTGAAAAGCCTAACTTAAAACATAAAACTGAGTGCATCAGTACATTTCAAGACCTCTTTCCAAGCATTTAAAAATTTCTCAGTTCTGAACTTGCCAGTGGAATAAGAAATGCAAAATAGAGACTTTATTACTAAACCTTAAACCCCTAGAGTGTCTCTTAGCTCCCTTTTAGTATGGAAAAGCAAATAGGAAAAAAATATTGTCCAACATATCTAGACTAGAGGTCATTATAATTGCATTCACATAAAGTGGAACATTTGTATTCAGAGAACTATATGTTCCCTCAATACAAATACAAATCAATAAAATATGATTTATTCTTTAAAATTTGGGGTTTGCTTTTCTTCAAAGGCATCTTTAAACAGCAGGAAATAAAGCAAGAAGGTACTTATCTAGATAATTATGAGCAAAAAACATCCCACTTTCATCTGAAATATCTCAACAATTGGGGTATACTGGGAAAAGTACTGGCCTGGGGAATCAAGATACCTGATTTCTAGTCATAGATTTGCCCATGATTAGATGTGTGAATTGGAGCTGGAAATCTGATGTCTAAGGTACTTTCCAGCTGTACCAGTTTATCCTGTTTTCAGTAATCTATCAGAGTGGGTACGACTCAAGGCAAGCATTTTTGTAAAATATTGCACTGTCTCCCTACACTCCCCAACACTGAACATCGAGGGAATTGGTCCCTAAAAAAATTTATCCTCAGTAAACTTCACCTCCTTTTCCCATGGCTTTCTTCTCCTTCTATATCCCCAATTTTTTTTAAATCATGTACTGTGGTATTCTACACTTGCTCTCTCCACAAGCAAATGTCCTGGCTTCTGGAGTTTTCTTTCTCCCTTCATCAAAAATATGTTGTAATTTCCCATTCGCTTAGGATTCTGCTAATAATCACAGATATAAAATATTTGAATAGAATAAACAGATAAACTTACATACTAGTGAGCAAAGATGGCAAAGTATAGGAAAGCAGCCAAGCCAACCATTCCCCTCCAAACAATTTTAAAATAATTCCTCAAATCAAATTCTGGAGTACAAATAAAAGGCTAGAGTGAGATTTTTTCCAGCCCAAAACAACTTAAGAGGTCAGGAGAAGAGGTCTGTCACTGGAGTAGGTGCTGGGCCACAGCCCTGGAAGCAACGCCAGCTGTGGGTTTTGGAGGTGACACTAATAGCTTTAGGGAGCTCTCAATACAGAGACAGTAAGGGGATCTGGAAACAAGTCAGAAAGAGACTACAGGGAACCTTTATGCTAGCACTGGGCATGAGACAGGGCATTGTTTGGCAACCCCATTACCATACCCACTTCCAGGTCACAGTTCCAAGGTAGAAAGGGATATTTTCAGTCACAAGGAAGCAGAGACCCTGAGAAGCAGCAACACTTTCAATCACAAGGGATAAGGATCCCTGAGGAGCAGTATCACTTGCTCTCCCAAGGGATCAGGGGCCCTTCCTGCACAAGCACCAGATCCCAGACGAGAGGAGCAGTGATCACACCTCTCCTAGATCACCCCACCTTGGGAACACCAAAAAAAAAAATCCAAAACCCCAGAATAAGCTCTAAAAACAGCAATGAAAAAAATCCTGAAGCCTATGACAGTGCACCCATCCACTCCACCCCAGTGCTGGAGCTTAATTTTAACATAAAGTTCAAATTAAAAAAATAGGCTGGGGGGGGGGGAGAAGTGGTGGAAATGAGTAAAAATTAAAAACAAAACAAAATGAAACAAAAAAAAAAGAAAAGAACCTGACCATAAAAAGTTACTATGGTGACAGAGAATACCAAGACAGAAATTCAGAAGACTGGAATTTCAAAACAGCTATAAGCAAAGCCTCAAAGGGGAAAAAATGTGAATTGGACACAAGTCCAACAAGAATTCCTATAAAAGGGGCAGTTAGGCGGCACAGTGGATAGAGCACTGGCATTGGAGTCAGGAGGACCTGAGTACAAATCTGGCTTCAGACACTTGACACTTACTTGACCCTGGGCAAGTCACTTAACCCCATTGCCTAGCCAAAAAAAAAAAAAAAAAATTCCTGTAAGAGCTAAAATGTTATTTTAAAAATCAAATAAGTGTTGTAGAAGAAAAATTGGGGAAAGAAATGAGATTGATGCAAGAAAATTATGAAAAGACAGCGTGGTAAAAGAAGCACAAAAAATACTGAAGAAAATCACACTTTAAAAAAATTAAATTGGCCAAATGGAAAAAAGGGCATAAAAGCTCACTGAGGAAAATAATTCCTTAAGAATTAGAATTAGGCAAGTGGAAGTTAATGATTCCACGAGACATCAAGAAACAATAAAACAAAGTCAAAAGAATGAAAAAAGAAGAAATGTGAAATATCTCATCAGAAAAAAAACTGACATGGAAAACAGATCACAGAGAAATAATTTAAAAATTATTTGTCTACCTAAAACCAAAATCAAAGAAAGAACCCAGACATCATATTTTAAGAAATTATAAAAGAAAACTGTCCCAATATCCCAGTATCAGAGGGTAAAATAGAAATCAAAATAATCCACCAGTAGTCCCCTGGAAGAGATCACCAAATGAAAACTCCCAGGAATATTATAGTCAAATTCCAGAACTCTGAGGTCAAAAAGAAAATACTTCAAGCAGTCAGAAAGGAACAATTCAAATGGCATGGAGCCACAGTCAAGACCTCACAAGATTTAGCGGCTACCACATTAAAGGAGCAGAGGGCTTGGAATATGGTATTCTGGAAGGTAAAAAAGCTAGGATCACAAGCAAGAATTGTCTACCCAGAAAAACTGAGTATAATCCTTCAAGGGGGAAGGAAATATTTAATGAAATAGAGGACTTTCAAACATTCTTGATGAAAAGACCAGAGATAAATAGAAAATGTGACTTTCAAATACAAGATTCAAGATATTAAAAAGTAAATGGGAAAAAAAAACATAAGGGACTTAAAAGGTTAAATGGTTTACAATGGAATAAGGGAAGGTGATATATATATAACTCCTAAGAACTTTATCATTATTAGGGTAGTTAGAAGGAGTCTACATAGACAGAGGACAAAGAAGTGAGGCGATTATGTTGAGATTATCTTTTAAAATTGGATAGATGAGAAAAAGGAATGCAATAAGAGAAGGGAATGCAGAGGAAGATTGGGGAAAATTATCTCACATAAAAGAGATTAAAAAAGGATAGCATTTACAGAGGAGGTGGAAAAGGTGAGGAGACATGCAACAATTGGACCTCACTCTTATCTGAATTGGTTCACAGAAAGAATATATATATATATACACTCAATTGGGTATAGCAATCTATCTTACCAATCAGAGAAGTAGGAAGGGAAAGAGATAAGAGAAGGGTGGTAATAAAGGGCAATGGTCAGAAGCAAAACAGACTTTTTTCCCACTTAGTATTTTTTTTCCAATTATATGTAAAGATAGTTTTCAGCATTCACTTTTATGAGTTCTATATTTTTCTCTCTCCCTCTGTCTCTCCTCCCCCCTCCCCAAGACAGCAAGCAATCTGACATAGGTTATACATGTACAATCATATTAATCATATTTCCACATTAGTCATGTTAAGAAAGAAGAATCAGAACAAAAGGGAAAAACCATGAAAAAGAAAAAACAAAAAAAGTGAAAATAGTATGCTTTGATACACATTCAGATTCCATAGTTCTTTCTCTGGACGTGGATAGCATTTTCTATCATGAGTCGTTTTGAATTGTCTCGGATCATTGCATTGCTAAGAAGAGCTAAGTCTATTATGGTTGATCATCACAAAATGTTGTTGCCACTGCATACAATGTTCTGGTTCTGCTCACTTCACTCAGCATCACTTTGTGTTAAGTCTTTCCAGGTTTTTCTGAAATCCGCCCACTCATCACTTCTTATAGCACAATAGTATTCCATTCCATTTACATGGCACAATTTGTTCAGTCATTTCCCAATTGATGGGCATCCCCTCAATTTCCAATTCTTTGCCACCACAAAAAGAGCTGCTATAAATATTTTTGTATATGTGGATCGTTTTCCCATTTTTATGATCTCTTTGGGATACATACCTATTAATGGTATTGCTGGAACAAAAGGTATACACAGTTTAATAGCTCTTTGGGCATAGATCCAAATTGCTTTCCAAAATAGTTGGATCAGTTCACAACTCCACCAACAATGCATTAAAGTTCCAATTTTTCCACATCTTCTCCAACATTTATCATTTTCCTTTTTGTCATATTAGCCAATAGGTGTGGCATGGTACCTCAGAGTTGTTTTAATTTGCATTTCTCTAACCAATTGTGATTTAAAACATTTTTTCATACAACTCTAGATACCTTTAATTTCTTCATCCAAAGACTGCCTGTTCATATCCTTTGACCTTTTATCAATTGGGGAATGATTTATATTCTTGTAGATCTGACTCAGTCCTCTGTGTATTTGAGAAATGAGGCATTTATCAGAAATACTAGCTGTAAAAATTGTTTCTCAGCTTTCTGATTTCCTTCTAATTTTGGTTGCATTGGCTTTGTTTATGCAAAATTTTTTTAATTTAACGTATTCAAAATTATCCATTTTGCATTTCATAATGTTCTCTGTCTCTTATTTGGTCATAAATTTTTCCCTTCTCCACAGATCTGACAGGCAAACTATTCCTTGATCTCCTAATTTGCTTATGTCTAAATCACGTACCCATTTTGACCTTATCTTGGTATACAGTATGAGATGTTGGTCTATGCCTAGTTTCTGCCATACTACTTTTCCTGTTTTCCCAGCAGTTTTTATCAAATAGTGAGTTCTTATCCCAGAAGCTAGAGTCTTTGAGTTTATCAAACAGTAGATTACTATAGTCATTGACTACTGTGTCTTGTGTACCTGAACTATTCCACTGATCCACCACTCTATTTCTTAGCCAGTACCAAATAGTTTTGATGATTGTTGCTTTGTGATATAGTTTTAGATCTAGTATGGCTAAGACACCTTCCTTCACATTTTTTTTCATTAATTACCTTGATATTCTTTATATTTCAGTTGAATTTTGTTATTATTATTTCTAGCACTATAAAATAATTTTTGATAGTTTGGTATGGCACTGAATAAGTAAATAAATTTTGGTAGAATTGTCATTTTTATTATATTAGCACACAAGACAGTAGTAAATGACTATAATAATCTACTGTTTGATAAGCCCAAAGACTCCAGTTTCTTTCCCTCTATTGTAATAGGTATTTTCTGCCTCTTTGTATGATATAATTTACCCTATTCTGCCTCCCCCTTTCCTCTTTTCCCAGTACAATCTTTTTTTTAACCTCTTAAAATTTTTCATATCATCACATCAAAATCAATTTATACCCATACCTTCTGTCTATGTATACCCCTTCTAACTGCCCTAATAGAGATATAGCTTTCAAGAATTACAAGTATCATTTTCCCATGTAGGGAAGTAAACAATTTAATCTCATTGAATAACATGATTTTTTTTTCTTTGCTGTTTACCTTTTTATGGTACTCTTGAATCTTGCATTTGGAGATTAAATTTTCTTTTCAGCTCTGGTCTTTTCATCAGGAACATTTGAAAATCCCCTATTTCATTGAATGTCCATCTTTTATGAAAGATTATGCTCAATTTTGCTAGGTAGTTGATTCTTGGTTGTAATCCAAGCTCTTTTGCCTTCTGGAATATCATATGCCAAGTCCTCTGATTCTTTAATATAGAAACTAAGTCCTACATAATCCTGACTGTGGCTCCTTGATATTTTCTTTCAGGTTGCTTATAATATTTTCTCCTTGACCTGATAACTCTGGAATTTGACTACAATATTCCCTGGAGTTTTCATTTTGGGAACTCTTTCAGGAGGTGATCAGTGGATTCTTTCAATGACTATTTTACCCTCTGGTTCTAGGATATCAGGGCAGTTTTCCTTGATAATTTCCTGAAAGATGCTGTCCAAGCTTTTTTTTTTTTTTGATCATGGCTTTCAGGTAACCCAATAATTCTTAAATTTTCTCCTGGATCTATTTTTCCAGGTCAGTTGTTTTTCCAATGAGGTATTTTACATTTTATTCTATTTTTTCATGTTTTTTTTTTATTTTGTTTGACTGATTCTTGATATCTTCTAGAGTTATTAGCTTCCACTGGCCCAATTCTAATTTTTAAGGATTTTCTTCATTTAGCTTTTGAACTTCCTCTTCTGTTTGGCCAATTCTACTTTCTAAGGAATTGTTTTCCTTCATGGATTTTTTTCCATTAGGATAATTGTATTTTTTAAAGAACTGTTTTCTTTGGTCAATTTTTGTCCTTCTGTTTCCAAGCTGTTGGCTCTCTCTTGCATATCTCTCATTTCTTTTCTCAACTTTTCTTCTACTTCTCTTATTTGATTTTTAAAATCCTTTCTGAGCTCTTACAAGAAGGCTTTTTGGGCTTGAGAGGAACTTGTATTCCCCTTTGAAGTTTTGCATGCATATTTTATTTGTATTCCTAGCCATTAGTACAGTGCCTAGTATATAATAAATGTTTTTAAACATTAAAAAAAGTACTACTTCAACAATACACACATTATCTCATTTGTTCCTCACCATGTATATGTAGTCTTCAAACTGACTTCTCACAAGAAAACTAGCCATTTTCTTTGAGTTTCCTTTCTAAGTATCAATTTCATTATCAACCTCCACCTACTCTTTTGTGGCATTCTAAACTTCCCTGACAACAATATTAATGGGCATTTACCAATTCAGCAAGAGTAACAGGGATAGTAAGGTAACCGTTCTACTTCTCAATGGTCTTTGCCAATATTTACCTGAGGCAATTTCTGGTTTCTTTGAAGGGTGTTTTGTACTGAGTCCACACAAAAGAAGGATTTCCTATTAATGACGAAGTTTTTTAAATGCTCCTACTTAAATATTCATAGCTTTGTTCTGAGTATCAAATGAGATAATATTTGTAAAGCATTTAGCACAGTACCTGGTAAATAGTAGATACTTAATAAATTATTGTCTTTGTTCTTCCTTTCTTCCCTCCTTCCTTCTTTTCTTCCTTTATTTCTTCTTTCTTTCTTTCTTCCCTCTCTCCCTTTCTTCCTTCCTTTCTATTTGAAGGTAATACTGAACTAATGACACCAAATTTGAATATTTCAAATCCTCTTCAGTTAAATTGATAATAAGATGAAATAGGTCAATCTAACAATCCACATTGGAAAAAGAAAGTGGATGAGAAATGCATATTGCCAAAATTCTGATGAGCTAGCGCATCAAATACATCTTAGACAAAAACTAAAGAAAGACAATGAATGGGCTGGTCCCAAAATTGAACAAAAGGAAAAGAATTGCTTTATAATTATGTAAAATATGGTAATCATTCCAGCCGAAAGGAAACATTCAGTGCAAATTCAAATAAATCACTTCAAGATCATTCACTTAATAACTGGGACTTAGCTGTAAGTATAGTTAATCAGAACAAATATATGTTGTACTAGTTTTGTCTGAAAATATGTCAAATTCTGTAACTCTAATCCATTATCATCATCAGTCTTCTAAAGCTGTTTTGCTTTACAATGATTTGGTAATTGTATAAATAATTCTCTTTTTCTGGCCTCTTGATTTTACATTAGTACATACAAGTCTTCCAAGGCTTCTTTAAATCCATTCTTTTCCTCATTTCTTATGTTGAAGTAATAATTTATTACATTATTACATTCATGTACCATAATTTATTCATTCATTCTCCAATTTATAGGCACTCACTTTATTTCAAATCTTTGCTTCATAAAAAGTGCTGTTTTGAATATTCTTTTAAGTATGGCTCCTTTCCACCTGTCTTTGAACTATGGAATATAAATCTAGTAGTGATATCATTGGATCAAAAGATATGCACACTTCAGTGAATTTCTGGGTAAGGTGCTAAATTACTTTCCAGAATGTTTAAACCAAGTGGATTGGTCCCACCAACTGCATGGGTGCATTATTTCCCTTACTATTCTTGATTCTGCCAGGTGAATTTTGTTATAATCTGATCTAATTCTATAAAATAATCCTTTGTTTGTTTGATTGGTATGGCACTGAATCTAAATTAATTTAGCTAGTACTGCCATTTTGATTATAGTAGTATGACCCAATCAGGAGGAATTAATTCCTCTCTAATTATTTGTCTCTCTATTTCTGTAAATACTATTTTGTAGTTGTATTTATATAACTTCTGCATGTGTCTTGGCAAGTGGAATACCAAATAATTTCTATATTTATAGAAATTTTAAATAGAATTTCTTCTGCTCTTTCTGCTGAGTCTTGTTAAAAATAATAATAAAACATATATATACACACATATGTAATGTGTGTATTTGTGACTTTTGCAGGTGAATTATTTTATGTCCTTGTTACTTAATTGAATTTACTGATAGTTATTAATTTTTAGTTAAATTTCTAGAGTCCTTTAAGTAAATTATTATACTATCTTCAAAAGTATTAATTATTTTTCTTTTTTATGTTTATTCCTTCAATTTCTTTTTTTGTCTTAGACATAGTACATAAATTTTTAACATGTAGCTGTAGAATCCTTGCCAATATTTAATTCAACATTTTTGCAACAATATTAATTAGAAATATTGGTCTATATTTTTCCCTCCCTAGGTTAGATGTCAGGGTATTTATCTCATAGATTGAGTTTAGTAAGACATTATATCTCCCCATTTTTCTGATAATTTACATATAATTGGAATTAATTGTTCTTTGAAAGTGTGATAGAATTCACTTGAAAATCCATCTGACTTTATGGTGTTCTTTTTTTCTTTTCTTGGGTAGTTCCTTTGTGGTTTATTTAATTTCTTTCTTTTTAGATTAAGTTATTGAAGTTACTTATTTTTCTAATAACTTGGGTACAGCACTTTATATTTTCATAAATATTCATTCATTCCATTTGTCATCATTTTTACTGGCATATAACTGAGCCAATAATTTATTTTATTTCCCTTTCATTTCTTGTGAGTTCTTTTTTCTTTTTCATATTGGCAATTTGGTCTTCTCCTTCTTTTTAAAGATAGACTAGCTGACAATTTGTCTATTTGACAAGTTTTTCTTAAAGCAACCAACTCCTGGGTTTAGTGATCAATTCAATAGTTTTTTAAAATTTTGTATATCTCTTCACTGACCTTAGAATAGCTATTTTGTGTTTAGTTAGGATTTTTTATTTGTTGCTTTCCTAATCATTGATATACTTTTCCTATTAACTTGCACTTAAGTACTGCTTCAGATCCATCTCAAAAGTTTTGATATACTGTCTCAGTTGTTGTCAGTTTCCTTAGTGCAATTATTCCCATGCTTGTTCTTTAATCCACTAATTCTTTCTGGTTAAATTATTTAGTTTGCATTTAAATTTGAATCTGTTTCAAAGGTTCTTTATTAATTATCATTTTTATGTTGTCATCAGTAAAAGATTTACTCAATAATTCTACTTTTCTCCTTTTGTTTATGATGTTTTAATGTTCTGGTGCATGGTTAATTTTTGTAAAAATGACATGAACAGCTGAGATATATGTATGTTCCTTTCAGTTCTCGTTCAGTACTTACCAGAGATCTGCCATATATTTAACTTTTCTAAAACTCAATTCAGGTCCTGAACTTCTTTCGTATTTATTCAGAGGCAGGGGTAGATTTCTCTAGTTCTGAAAGGGGTGTGTTGAGGCTCCCAATTATTATAGTTTTGCTGCATAATTTTGATTCAATTAAATTTTTCTTCAGGTATTGTTTAGGTACTCCCTTTCTTTCTAGATATTTGAGGTATTTTCTCTGACTTAAAAGCTCTAGATCTTAGCTATGACATTCCTGAGTATTTTCAATTTGAGGTTTTAGGACATTATCATCAATTTTTTCTATTTTCACTTTCATCTTAGGTTCTAATAAACCTGAGTAGTTTTCTTTTAATGCCTTCTTGAAATACGGTATCCAGGTTTTTTGTTTGGTCACAATTTTCAGGGAACTTAACGAATTTTAAGTTATCACTCCTTTATTTATTGTCCTGCTCAACTCTTTTTTGACAGTAAATAACTTATACTTTCTTCACTTTTTTCAATCTGTCAAATTTGTTTTAATATTTTTGTTGCCTCATGAAATCATTGAGACCTGTCTGACCCATTCTATTTTTCAGGGAGTTTCCTACCTAGGCGATGTTTCCCACTTTTTCTTCTAAGCTGCCTATTTTCCTTGGCTTTTTCCCCCAAGAGTTCTAATTCCATTTATAATTTTATTTTTTAATTACTTGTTTCATTTAGCCACTCTTGAAATCCTTGTGACCAAGCCATTCTTTTCTCTGAGCCTCCACTTATATCTTATAAAGTACTGAATGAGTACCTTATAGAAGTACTCTTTCCTTCTGAGATTGCCTCACAGGAAAAGTATTTCTTCATAGTGTTTGGCATTTTTTCTATTTACTCATATTGTGACTTCAGCTTCCGGATTAGGACTTTGTGCTACAGCCAGACTCAAATCTTGCCTGCACTTTTGATTATGGTAGATTAGGCCCTGCTTGGTTCCTCTCTAGACTGGATGTCACTGTCACTGTAGTTCTGGATCAGTTAGCTAGGAATAAGCCCTAACCTCTGCTAGGATCGTTGGCTTCTGGATCTGTCTCCTGTTGGCCCAAAATAGGTGTCGGCTTAAGGAACAGTAGATATAGCACTGAGCCTGGCGTTAGGAAGACTTGAGTTCAAATCCAGTCTCAGATACATACTAGCTATGTGACCATGGGCAAGTCATTTAACCTCTTTCTCAACTTCCTTATCTGTAAAATAAGATAATAATAGCACTTATCTCCCGTGATTGTTGTGAGGATCAAATGAGTTAAAATTTGTAAAGTACTTAATACAGTGCCTGGTACATAGTAAGTACTTAATAGATGCTTTTTCCTGACTAAAAAAAAAAATTGGAAACTAAATAATCTAATCCTAAAAAATGATTGGGTCAAACAACAAATCATAGAAACAATCAATAATTTCATTCAATAGAGTGACAATAATGAGACAACGTACCAAAACTTATGGGATGCAACAAAAGCTGTTCTTAGGGGAAGTTTTATATCTCTAAATACTTACATAAATAAAATAGGAAAAAAATAGATGCTTTTTCCTTTCCTTTTCCTTCCACCCCTTCTCCTTGCACAGACTCCAACATGGTCTGGCTCCATCTCTTATTGTGGCCCTGACAAGCTCCCATTGGATATTACAAATTGGACTGGTTATTGCCTTCCTGCAAGGACCCTAGAGCTGGGGCTGCCTTATTGTTATGACAGCCCTCTCTCTTTTGATAGCTTCAATAATAGTTCTGACTTCAGACCTCTTCATGGGGTCCTGATATATGAGTTATCTGCTTGTTTCACTGGCTTTGTCTCCTGGCATGCCTCTGGCACAGGATGCTGGTGCTGCCCTCGCTTTGTCTCTTCCTACAGCTCCACTGCAAGCTGTTGTGATGTTGACTTTAGGCCTCTTAGAAGGCTCTAGGCAAGCACAGAAGATCCAGCTCTGCCTCCATGTGCAGTAAGGTATGGTGGCTGACTTTGTCTTCTGTTGCTCTGACAGGCCAGAGTTTAGGCTTCAATTTGAGTACTAGTAGTAAAAGGATATAAAAAGTTAGTTTTCTAATTAGACAAATGCATATTGAAGCAACTATGACTTTTTATTGCATGCCTAGCAGATTGACAAAATTAACAAAAATGAAAAACAATGAATATTGGAGGGGCTTTGGGAAAACTGACTCACTAATAGAGTGTTGGTGGATCTCATGTGGTATAACCATTTTGGAAAGCAATTTGGACTTGTGCCTAAAAAGTTACTAACTACACCTACCCTTTTACTCAGTAATATCATAACTAGGTCCATATAGCAAAGAAATGCATACAAATATATTTCTAAGGGGCAGCTAGATGGTGCAGTGGATAGAGCATGGGCCCTGAAGTCAGGAGGACCTGAGTCCAAAACCGGCCTCAGACCAAACACTTTATACTTACTAGCTGTGTGAGCCTGGGCAAGTCACTTAATCCCAATTGCCTAACAAAAAACAAAAACAAAAACCCCCAAATATATTTCTAGCATCTATTTTTGTGGTGGTAAAGAAATATAAACTAAGAAACACTCATTATTTGGGAAATGACTGGACAAATTATGGCATATGATATAATGTAATACTACTGAACATAAGAAATTATGAAGAAGATAGTTTCAGAGAAATGTGGGAAAATTTGTATGAATTGATGCAGAGTAAAGTGAACAAAACTATGAGAATAATTCATATAGTAACAACATTTTTAAGACAAATAATTTTGAAATATTTAAGAATTCTCACAAATGTAATGACCAATCATGATTCCAGATGACTCATTTTAAAGCATGCTACCCACCTCCTGACAAAGAGATGCTGGACTCAGGATGCAGGCTTAGATATATAGATATAGATATAGATATAGATATAGATATATTTTTAGATATGACCAATATCAGAGGAATTTTTTTGTTTATGTGTATTTTTTCTAAGGATTTTTTTCTTTTTTCCAACTAGAGCAGGGGAGGTGAGAGGGAAACAAAATAGATTTTTGTTCATTGAAAAATTAAAATTTAATTTCAAAAAGAAATAATGAAAAGTCATAAATAAGAATTTCACAAGAAGAGAATTGTTGCTGTCTTCATCAATGGAAGGAGTACCTATACTGATGAAATCATGAATCTACTAAAGATCTTTTGGACAACACTGTGAGATAGGCAGACCCATTTTACAGATAAGCAAACTGAGGTCCTAAGAGGTAAAAGGATGTGTCCAAATATGAACAGCAAGCTTAGACTCAAATATAAGAATCTTCTGATTAAATACTAATGATTTTGCCCCTCCACCACAGTGCATTCCATATATTAGCTGTATGGCATGTGTAGAAATTAATCTCTCACATCTTCAATTCATCCTCCACACAATTACCAAAATACTATTCTGGAGGAACAAGTATGACTGCATAATTTCTTTACTCAAAAATGTGACTCCTTCTAGGAGAATATATAAACTTCCCTATATACACTCTTTATTGCAGTCAAACTGGGAAAATCACTTAACCTCTCTGAGATTCAGTTTTTCCACCTATAAAATGAGGTGACTGGACTATATAGCCTCTAAGACACTTTTTAGCCTTAAATGAATGTGTGATCCGATGACTACTAGCTATTACCTGTACTTGGTATTCCAGCTCCTATCTCCAGGCCTTTATACATATTCCCCTTTATGCTTGGAAGGCACTCCTTCCTTGACCTCATCCTACCCCTGATCTTGGCCTGCTAAACCCCAGCCTTGAATCACTCCCACCATCCACTGACTTTGCTCCTATACACGTGCTGCTAAGAACATGTAAGAGATAATAATATTAGCAAACATAATAATAGCACTTATTATGTACCAGAAGTTATGCTAAGCACTTTACAAATATCACTCATTGGATCCTCACAACAACCCTGGGAAGTAGGTATGATTATCATCCCCATTTTACAGATGAGGAAACTGAGGCAAATGGGGGCAAGTGACTTGCCCAGAGTCACTCAACTAGTAAGTGTCTAGGGCTAGATTTGAACCTAGGTCTTTTTTTACTTTAGGCCTAGTACTCTATCCACCGAACCACCTAGCCACCGAGAATTCCAGATCCTAGTAAAGAGAGACCAAAAACAAGCAGGTGGCTTCAACTAATAATTTTAACACCTTCCTCCACATGGTCCTCCACAGAAGGAAGCAGCTACAGTGCTGAAGCTATCTTCTCCCAAAGGAGCAGTAGTCTCTTGAGGGTTATGTTTGATTCAAGGATGTCCCAAAATTGTCACCACAGATCACCCAGACTAACCCTGATGACCCTCCCCAACCCATCAGCCCCGGAAATGGCACATCCTGGAAGCCTGGGGCCTAGCATAGCCAGGGGATGCTCCAGGCATAGCAGCAGAGTTCAGCTACCACGCAATTTTTTTTCTCCTTTATTTGTTAATAAAAGTGCTTTCCTAGAGTGCAAAAAGTACAGGGGAAACAAGAAGTAATAACATGTATTAGTCGTCTCTGATATTAATAGCACAGATTGTCACATGATATGACAGTGATTAAAGTAGGCATGGACGAAGGTCCCCCTCTCTTCTGGGAGGCTCTGTTCCCCCTTGCAAACAGAAAATAAACACAGCCCTTGTAGAGCATGAATGCCAATAACTGTGAAATTTTGATTAAATAATAGATATGTGTTCAGAAGCACTTCTTTATAATGTGTGATTAAGAAAGATAACTAGACATTCTTACAGCTCTAATGATAATAATTACCACAACACATAAAGTGGAGAATATGACACCAGAAAGGCCATTATTAACCTTTCCTAGGGTTATTTTTTTGGTGCATTTTTGACACTATGGACAGCCGTGTTCAAGAGCTAAATAAAACTCTAGCCACGACAATTGTCTCCAGCCTGCACACCGATCTATAAGGAGTGGGGGGAGGAGGGGGAGGAGTGAGGAAAGAAAAGAGAGAGAAAAAAAGTCTTTTATTCAAAACAGATGCTTGTTTAATATTGAACATCTGGGCAGTCTTATAAAGATTTTGTATTAACATTTCTGCAACTGTCAGTAATTCAGAAAACTGACAGAGCTTCCCCATATACATTTTAGCTATAAATAACAGGGCTTTTTTTTTGCTCCTTGCAAGCAAATTTTGGTCCCTAATATGCAATACCACACTGTTCAGCAGATAGCATCCACTCTGGAAGGAGCAAAGGCTGACACTATATTTCAACAAGACAATACAGACTATTCTATTGGACTGGGAGTCAAAAGTACTAGATGATAGTCATACCTGTGACACTTGTGGGCTGTGCAACTGTGGGAAACCTGAACCTCAGTTTTCTCACCTATAAAATGGGGATAATAATCCCCACCATGTAAACGTGGATACTAATGGTGGTGGTGGTAGCCCCTACTGCAGGAACTGCCCAGATCCCCATAAATGTTAATTATATCTTGGTATTCCTGAAACTGACTTTTGTAGCCACCCATATCCTTGAATTTCCAGTCTCCTAATGCTTTCTTCCCATTTGTCCATTTCACTAATAACTTCCATCTTTAAGAAACAGAAACTGTAAGAGATGCTTGCTCCAACATCATAGTCTATTTGGATTCAAAGAAGAAATAGCTCATGCTCATCCAGTTGTAATTTAATTTTTTTAAATGATAGAGTAAAGATGTGTGCCAGTCTGTGACATAGGCCCAGTTTCCCCTTTGTCCTAATTTAAGACCTGTGCACAAGGCCCATCTAGGGGCTGATTAGTTCTGCAAAGAATACAGACTTACCTGAGTGGGTTCTAATCATTGGGCTTACATAATTTTGTACATAGGAGTGCAAAGGGAACTCTTGAGAGTGAGGTAGAGATATAGAATGCTGTGTGTCTGTGTGTGTGTGTGTATGTGCGCGTGTGCATGTGTATTTTTTTTTAAGACATGACCAACATAACACAAATTGTTTTGCTTGGCTATATTTATTTGTTACAGGGTAAGGCTTTAATTGGGGTTTGGAAGAATTGTAGAGGAGAGTAGAAGGTAATGATAGTGGAAAGAAAGAAAAGGAAGGAAGGAAGGAAGGAAGGAAGGAAGGAAGGAAGGAAGGAAGGAAGGAAGGAAGGAAGGAAGGAAGGATGAAGAAAGCATTGATGAAACCTTTAAAAATACACAGAAGAGGGGCAGCTGGGTGGCACAGTGGATAGAGCACCAGCCCTGGAGTCAGGAGGACCTGAGTTCAAATCCAGCCTCAGACACGTAACATTCACTAGCTGTGTGACTCTGGCAAGTCACTTAACCCCAATTTCCTCACCAAAAAAAAAAAAAAAATACACAGGAGAGAGCAGGAGGAAATTCAGAAGGGGACATGAACAAGCAGAGTAATGTTAGTATTAATCTTAATCTTAACAAATCTTAAATTTGATATGTATTTTTTAAACAAGTTCTACGTAACATAGACTAAGTTTCATATATAATCCCTTGTTCCTTTTCTTCCTTGGATACTTAAAGGTTCATATTTGTTGGTGGCTTTCTAATTCACATTTTTAAAAGAACATTTTTTTAAAAATCTGACAGAAAACACAAACATTTTAGGACTTGGGTACAAATATATTCAGCAGCTGTTGCCACAGTAAAGATCAGAGGAAGATAGGTAGAGCTATCACAGGATATACCTCAGGATTGGCCTTACACACTGTCATGGTAAAAATGACTTAAGAAACCTATTAAATTTCTTTAGAACCATTTTAGAAGAATATTTCCATACCTAATTGGTACATGCAATGGAAAACTTGAACCTCACAGCAACCAATGAAAGTCAACAAAAAAGAAATGTTTTAGAATCTGGAAAATAAAAATATTTGACAAACTGAAGTTTCTTTTAATCTACAATTGAAAGTAAAAATCAAAAGATTAAAGCAATAGGTTAGTCAGCTAGCCAGTAAATGGAATCAAGAAGACTTGAGTTCAAATCCATCCTCTCACTTATCCAGCTTCATACATGTAATAGCTGTGTGACCGTGGACAAGTCACTTAACTTCATTTTCTTCAAATGTAAAATAGACATAATAATAGCATCTACCTCACAGGGTTGTTGTGAAGACCAAATGAGTTAATATTTACAAAGCACTTGACATATAGTACGCACCTAGTAAATATTCATTCCCTTTTCCCTAATACAAAGAAATCATATCAGTATAAAGAACAAAGTAAACAACTTAACATTAATTTAAAACTTCACTTCAGAGTCTTAAGAAGCAAAGAAATTAAAGTAGAGGAAGAACTTGCAAAGAAGGAAAAAGAATCCCTAAAACAGAGAGAATAATGTTGGATCAAATGAGAAACAGCCTGCGTATTACTGATATAATGAAAACCACAACAGTTAGGTCATATGACTATATACTAGCTTTTCTACAAAACAGAAAATTTGTGGAACCAGATAAGATCTACGGTTATTAGTTCAAGCCCTTCACGGTGATGCACAAATTACTATAAAGATGCTTTATGAGCTTCTTCTCAAATGTAAGCCTGATTCCCACCTTTCTTAACAGAGGATATCACATATCACTACTAAATAATACCAGTGATGTCTATATAGGTCACTTTTATGTACTTTATAGAAAGCATTCACAACTTATATCATATAAGAACCCTATTAACACCTAAAATAAAATAATATATTGATTGAGAAGCAATCCCATTGAGAAGCAATCCCATTTAGCAATGAGTTAAAAAGTCCCAGGCAAATAAAAGAGCAACTTAGGATCAATTTAGCAATTAGTGACAAATTGTTCAAAAATAATGAAATATTTACACACTTTTATTGATGATCACATAACCTTTGACTTAGTTCCACATTCCTGGCTTATTTGTATATATGTAAATATATAAGTAGATTAAGGTATAGTGAGAATACTAGAGTATTTGTTGGCCACCTGGGAAACCATTTTCTATTTAAAACATACCACCAATACAATAATGTTCAGAACAACTAATGGAGTATTTTTCAGAGATACAATTTAAGCCCATTATAGTTCTGCCTAGTTTTGAATTCATTATCATCTCTCCTAAACAAAACTAAAAATGGCTTCCATGTTAAGGAGAGAGCCAAATGAAAACTCTTATCAATCATTTGATGTGCATGAATGACTTCAAGTTATACAGTTCCACCAAAAAACACATTAAACCACTCCTTTATTTTATGGGATCTCTCTCCAATAATGTCAAGATTTTGTTTGCACTAGGTAAGTATAAAATTCTTAACTTATGTCAAGGAAATGTAGAAAGCTTTGAGTTTATATACAGAGATCAAAATGAATCAATGAAAAAAGTCACCACTTTTAAATACCTTGGTATCCCCTAGGCAAGACCCATCAAGCAGAAAGCTATCAAGCAGAAACATGGTTTTGAACATGTTAAGAGACTTGTTGGCATCCTGAAATCAATGCTTACTTGGAAGAATACATTTAAGACAATTGACAAGTACACAATACTAGTCTACATTTCCATTTTCAGAATTATAAAATAGTCCATAACAGATTTGGAAACCATCCTAACATAAGTCCATACAATATTAATGAAACACAGGATCCATCACCCTAAGGCAGATACAGAGAAATTTATGCTTGCCAAGAAAAAGGAAGAGGATTGATAGACAGCATATGATAAACAGGTTAGAAACCTACAAAAATACATTTGGAAAGCAGATGTCACTTCTGCAAGCAGGAGTAAAGGCTAATAATAGATACTCACCATCAGATTTGTCAGATGTAACAGAAAGTGATTCACCTCTCAATAGAGCCTATGAAATGGCTTACATCCAAGAGTGGAATTTAAAGGGACCCCATGGTCAGCATCCACATGAGCTGAGCCAGCAATATATCAACAAAGAAGTATCAAATAGATGACTGAGTTATGTGGATTTGTTTATGGAAATAGAAGGTTTAAAATGACAATTCAGAAACAGATCAATGCCATCAGAAATTACAAAGAAGTTATCCTTAAGGCCCTGTATTCAGTGATAAATACAGAAAAGGAAATGCAAGGAAATCGATGCAAGGAAATGGTAAAAACTATACAATGCATCACTATAGACTGTAAAAATTTAGCACTACTGAATACCTCACAAGACATAACCTATTAACTAAAATTATACATCAGAAGCTCATTATCTTTCATGAGCTGACATAATAAATTCATGAACTACAAATACAGACTTCAAACCATATTTTACTATACTGAAACCACAGTATTATGATAGACCACTGCTTAGCACAGTGCTTGGCATAAAGTAAGTGTTTAATAAATGCTAGTTGACTGATAGAATGACCAAACTGTTGCCCATGATCCCCTGACTATAATATTGGTCTATAAAATTTAAAAACAATGTTTTTTAAGAGATGTCACCTTACCAAATACTCATTATTTCTAGACTACATGGAACAAAAAGCTTTCAAAATATAGAAACCTATCACAAGAAATTAAATTCTTGTGCAAACAGGATAAAGTACATCTCACACATATTATCTACAACTGGGATTGTACTAAAAATGCTTTTACTAAGTATCCTAAAGATCAAACCATATCTCAATATGTTTATTCAATTAAAAATACAGTTATTTTACTCACTTATGCAATAGTACACAGAATATTAACTACTAAAGAATAATATCAGTATTGAAACTTGACTCAGGATTATTTTATATGAAGTTCACTGAAAAAGATGAGAATGGGAT
The DNA here is from genome assembly GCF_900497805.2 of Vombatus ursinus. Taxonomy (NCBI): domain Eukaryota; kingdom Metazoa; phylum Chordata; class Mammalia; order Diprotodontia; family Vombatidae; genus Vombatus; species Vombatus ursinus. Next base: position 924,823 of record NW_020947062.1, on the reverse strand, counting down.
AATAATAATCTCTTACATTTCAGAAGTAGAATAATATGATGAAAAGAGAACTAGATTGAAAATGGGAAGACCTAGCTCTACCAGTTACTACCTTTGTGACTTTGAGCAAGTCAAATAACCTCTCTGACCTCAACTTCATCATCTGTAAATAACTGGGTTTTTTTATTTATTGTACCAATATACCAACTCATATTCAAGAATTCTAAAATCCCCTTATCTCACCATCATCTACTGGCTTTCTACCTCACCCTCTGCCTTCCCTTACCAAACCCTATTCTTGGTCCAAATATGATCTCCAATCCCTCAATGTATCAGTTTTCTACCAGGCCATCTCCCCTGCCCTAGTCATTCTCTCCTCTTTTCCCCATCTTGACCACTTGATGAATCAGTTCAACTGTACATTATCCTTTTCTCTTAAGTTCCTGGCCCCCTTATCATATTATTGATTGTACCCTGCTAAGCTTCAGCTTTGGATCACTCTCACCATCTACCACCTTTGCCCTTACACACATGCTGTTGAATGTAGGTGGAGAAAATCATACAACTGTGTAAAATGGGTCCATTATGAATTTGTTACACAACCTCAACTGGGCTCTCACTGCCCCTAGGCAATCCTTCTATACCTCTTACTAACTCACTATCCCAATATCCACTTCCAAACCTTTTTATCCCCCCCTCAAACCTCCCAGGCTTTCCTGACCCCCACCTTCTCAGCTAAGAGCCTTGCCTCATATTTTATTTTTAAAAATTAAGTTATTAACTATGAGCTCCCTTTTCTCCCTCTTCCTAATCTCGTATCACTCAGATGACTTTTGCCACTATCTCCCCCTTTACTCCCATCCTACATCACAGGTGGCCTTACTCTTTACCAAAGCCTACCTCGCTACCTGTACAAGTGATCCCATTTCATCTCGTCTTTTCCAATAGATTTCCCCCTCTGTCATCCTTACATTATCACTTATCTTCAATCTTTTCCTTTCTACTGGCTCCTTCCCTATTGCCTGCAAATATCCCTATATCTCCCCTCATCTTCAAAAACCTTCACTTGATCCTTCCATTCTCACTAACTATTGTCCTGTTTCTCTTCTACACTTTGTCTTGAAAAGGCTGTCTACAAATAAGTGCCTCCAATTTCCCTCCTTTCACTCACTTCTTAACCTCTTCCAATCCAGCTTCCAACCTCATCATCCCACTGAAATTGCTCTCTCCAAAATTGTCAATGATCTCTTAATTGTCATACCCAATAGCCTTCTCTCAATCCTCATCCTTCTTGACCTCTCTGAAGTTTTTGACACTGTTAATCACCCTATTGTCTTTGATATCTATTCTCTCTAGGTTTTTGGAACACCACTCTCTCCTAGTTCTCCTCCTACCTATCAGACGACTTCATCTCTGGATACCCAGTAGACTTCTTAAACTCAGCATGTCCAAAACTGAATTCATTATCTTTCCCCTTAAACACTCCTCTGCTCCAAAATTCTTTATTAATGTTGAGAGCAACACAATGCTCCCAGTCCCTCAGGCTAGCAACATAAGTGTGATCTTCAATTCCTCACTATTTCTCACTTCCTGTATTCAATCTGTTGCCCACTCCTGTTGAATTAATCTTTGCAGACTCTTAAATATGCCCCCTTCCCTCCTTTGATATTGTTACCACTCTGGCACAGGCCCTCAGCAACTCATGCTTGGACTTCTGCAATAACCTGCTGGTGGATCTGCCTGTCTCAAGTCTCTTCCTAATCCATCCATCCTCCATTCAGCTGCCAAAGTGATTTTTCTAAAGTACAAACATGTCAACATTCCACCACCCTCATACTCAATAAACTCTAATGGCTCCCTGTCACCTCCAGGATCAAATACAAATTCTCTATTTGGTGTTCAAAACCTTTCATAACATAGCCCCACCCCTTTACCTTTCCAGTCTTCTTCCACATTACTCCCTGCCATGTACCCTTCAATCCAGTGATATTGATCTCCTTGCTGTTCCTGGAACAAGGCACTCTATCTCTGAGCTCTGGGCATTTTCTCTGGCTATTCCTCATACCTGGAATGCTCTCCCACTTTATCTATGCCCACTGGATTCCTTGGATTCCTTCAAGGCCCAATTAAAATCCTATTTCCTTTGGGAACTTTTTCCCACCTCTCTTAATTCTAGCTCCTTCCCTATTTTATTATTTCTTATTTATCCTATATGTCGCCTGTTTGTATATGTTTGTTCGTTTGTTTGCTGTATTCCCCAATAGATTGTGAGATTTTTTTAGGATTAGAATTATCTTTTGCCTCTTTCTGTATCCCTAATGCTTAGCACAGTGCCTAGCACTTTCTAGGTGCTTAATAAATGTTTATTAAGTGATTGACTAACCAAATAATCAAAAGGTCCTTTCCAACTTCAAATCTATGAATCCTATGATTCTATTGTGCTTTAAGATTTATAAAATGATTTGTGCAAATTTTTTACTCTTGGTTAAAACTCAAGAAACCTCATATCTACCCTGGAAAAAAGAGATAATAGATGCTGAAAATAAGGAATCTGAATGGAGAGCTAGTGGTGATACAGGGTTGAGATGTTCTTTCCCTCTTTTTGTGATGAAAATGCTTAAAGATAAATTTTCCCCTCATAACAGCTTTTGCTACATCCCAAAATTGTTGTTATATTGTCTCCTCAGTGTCATTTTGTTTGAAAACATTATTTATTATTTCTATAATTTGTTCTTTCACCAATTCTTTAGGATTAAATTAATCTCTAAGTTTGAATCCTTTCTTCAAATCCCTTTTATTGATTATAGCTTTTGTATTGCAATCAGCAAAGGTTATGTTTGATATTTATACTTTTCTGAATTTTAAGAGGTTTTTATGTGCATAGTCAATTTTTTAAAGGTATTATGAACAGCTGAATTTCCTGTATATGCTTTGTCATCCTCACTCAGTAACCACATGAAGTTGGTTATAGCTATCTTTTCTAAAACTGCCTCAATTTCTTTCTTCTTTATCTTCTTTTTAGATTTGTCTAGGTCTAAGAGGAGCATAATGAGGACCCTGTCTATGATAGTTTTGATTTCCATGTCTCCTGTTATTCAACTAACTTTTCCCTTAAGTACTTAGATGTGATGCCATTCGTGTGTGTGTGTGTGTGTGAAATAATACTATTTGTCTATAGTAACTTTATGCAGAATATAAGATCACTATATCTTTTAACTATGTCTATTTTTACAGTAACCTTGGCTGAAATCACGATTGCTACCCCTGCTTTTTGAGTCTTTCTGAAGCATAACAAGTTTTGCTCCAGCTCTTCCTTTTGTCTCTGCATAAATCTTCCTGTTTCAAGTGTGTTTCCTATAAACATATTGGTGGAGTCTGTTTTCCAATACATTGTTGCCCTTTTCTGCTTTATATGTGAGTTCATCCTATTCTCATTCACAGTAACAATTGTTATTTAAGTTTCCCTCCATTATGTCCATATTTTTTCTCTCTCTCCCCTTCCCACCCTCCTTTTTACACAAAAGGTGGTGAAAGAGAAATGTTATCAATATTAATTAGTGATCTTCAATTGAAGCAATCTGATTTCACTCCCTTTACCATCCTCTTGATATATCTTATTTTTACCTTTGGACAGCCCTACCTCAAAATCACCTCAAAGTAAAGACTTGGTTACCAAAGATTGGGCAGGCTTCAATTTCTAGCTTCATGTTCAAAGGACTTTTTAAAGACAGTATTAATTAGTTTTGTTATCTGAAAAAAATTAATATAAAAAAGGCAAAAAGATACCAGAGCTATATGACCTTGGGTAAATCACTCCATCTCTCTTAGCTTTACCTCCTTGTCTATAAAATATGATTAATAATATCAGACCTGCAAATTTCATGTTGCTGTTGTTGTTGTTGTTTGTCCTTCCTTCTGGAAGAGGACCATGACATCAGGAAGGTGATGCCATGACATGCAAGTGAAATGGATGTAAGTGAGGGAGGGCTGTGCAAAGTCACTAGCCTCACTTTTTTCCCCAGTGCCATCTGGGTCCAGTGACAAGATATAGATCAGCATGATTGGAGATGGCCCTGGATGAGGTGGGAGACCTTGGCCTTTTTAAGCTAAGGTCTTTCCCAGGTTTCAGTTTCACTAGGTAAATCACTCCATTTCTATAAGCCTCAGTTCCTTGTCTATAAAATATGTTAGTAATATCAGACCTGCAAACCTCATAGGGGTTTTGTGAAGACCAAAGGGCAATGATGTATGTGAAGAAACTTTGAAGGATATAAAAGGCTAATGTAGTATTAGACATTGTTGTTGTTAATGATAGAGTTAAAAGGAGAAACGAAATCTGTGTGAAGGTTATGAAGCTGCTGTGGTCAATTCAACTGTTTCATGTCAGAGAAGTCAACAGCTTTCTAAGCCTAGGAGAGCACTTTTCAAACACCCTAATTAAGGCAGATCTAAGCAAGTCCAAGTCAACCAAGATTCTTGCTTAAATTTATTATTGAAAACACAATTAGCTAGAGGCAGTGGAAACAGCTTTGTGAAATCAAAGGCCAGGGTATATCTTAGAATCACTTTTCCAAGTGGCAGCCTCATTAATATTAGAGGAGGCCTGTGTGTCTGGAAGGTATTGGATCAGAAGAAAAAGCAAAAGATGGCTCCTTGGGCCTCTTGCTCTCCATTTGGCCCAAACCATCCATGGTGACATCATCTGTTCCAACCACCTTTGGGGAATTCTGGTCACACTCAGCAAAATATCTGAGCTCTGTTTCCCCACTGAAACATGTTCATTCTAATTCAGCTAAATATTAACTTTCTATTCTCCTCTCCAGGAAGCCCCTGCAGCCTGGGTATTTCAATGGTATTATAAATTCTCTCCAAATTTTTCCTCCCCTGTTTTTTGGATGATCAAATACAGGAAGTCTTTTGATTAGCCTCAAGTGAGATCACTGTTTTGTTAAACTAATAAGAGAGCAAGATGTGGGAGAAAAGGGACAGAGTGGAATTTGGAAGGCCTGAGTTCTAGTCCCAGTCCTGCCATTAGTTGTGCAGGAGGTCAAGAGATTTTTGATTGTTATAGTTATGTCCCTAGTGCCTGGCACAGTGCCTGGCATATGGTGGCACTTAATAAATGCTCACTTATGGATTATGGCAGAACTAGGTTGTAAGTTAGTTACAACAATAGTTGTAAGTTGCAGAGAAACAGATATTAGCTCTACATAAGGAAAATCTCCTAGCAATTTGTATTTTAAAGTGGAGTGGACTGTCTTAGGAAGTAATGACTTCCTATTATTGAAGTACAGACTAGATGACACTCACATCAACTATGGATAGATGACCTCTAACCTTGTTTTCAGCTTTGAGAATCTATGACTATGTGATCATGCACAAATCACTTTGAATCCTTTAGGTCTTACTTTCCTTATATATAAAATCATTTAATCAACAACATTTATTAAGCACCTACTATGTGCCAGGCAGTGTGCTAGGAACTAGAGATACAAAGACAAAAAAATTAAAATCCCTGCCCTCAGGGAGCTTATATTCTATAAATGTAAATGAGGATCCTAGGATTAAGCATTTACAGGGATTTTAGGAATCAACTACCAACCCACTTCTATTTTATATATAACTCAGTATATGAGAAAAATGTATCCCAGAGATGCTAAATGACTCACCCAGTCACAAAGATAGTAAGTAGGTTTTGAACTCATGTCTTTGTCCTTTAAATCCAGTGTTTTCCAACTAGATGATATCTAAAGTTTCTGTCAATTCACTCTATGAGTCTATGATCAGAATTTGAACAAATTGTCTTTTTCCCTAGACCTTGATTTCCTCCTCTATAAAATGAAAGGATTAGATTAGGTGGTCTTTAAAGTCCTTTCTAGCTCTGACATTCTATGTTCTAACATTCCCCACTGAATGAAAGACATTGCATTGTAGTGGAGAGTTGGACTTTGAATTAGAAGTCTTGGGTTAAAATTCTATAATCCCTCACTTAGTAGCTATGTGGTTTAGGCCATATTACTTCTCCTTTCTGAGCCTGCATTTTTTCATCTGTAAAATGCAGATAACAGTCCTTGCATTACTTACCTCTCAAAATTGTTGTAAGGAAAGAACACTAAAACTTAAGGCATGGTAGAAACATTTGAAGCAGCCTCTCTGGGCTATTTCCTCAAATTGCTCTTGTACTCACAAGTTGAGTCTACAGAGACTGACGTGCTGCTTTGATTCTAGACATAATTCTGTGTGTGTGAATTCCTAACACTATAACTCATGAACCCCAACCAATGTGCTTCTTATTAACAATCAGCCAGTAGCCACATTTAGGTCTTAGCAAAGGTATTAATTAATGACATTGTAAGAATGTCTGCAAAATATTACCCCCATAAACCTGGAGCGTACTCTCCCAAAAGTATATACAACATCCATGGAAATAGTGGGTTTAAACTTAGAGTACAGTGGTAGTGAGACAGTTGTATAGGATAGATGTGTGCCAAATGCAGATCACGACTCTTGGCACTGCAGGGCCTGGAATTACTTTGTTTCTGCATAGAGTGCTCCCACAGGTCCTGCACCTTGGATTCAGCATCTCAACTCAGTGGATTGTTCGCCTAGGTTCCTGGTATTTGTTTCTTTATTTAGCCATCTCTCTTCCCCAGGGATCCCATTCCTCAAAACTGCTTCATCCATAAGTGACTACCTTTCTGTATCTATGGCTATCTGGAATGTGTATTTCTGCTCCCTCAATTGTGCCTCAAACTCTTTTGAACAGAATTATTTGAATCATAGGATAGGGAATCTCCCTTGGGACAGGATTGCTGCCGGGCACCAAAGCCAATGTGTGTGGGTGGGGAAAGGTGGGAGAAAAAGAAGTATTCTTCTCAAGGGTGTCCTTCACAAAGCTCTTCTAAGCTTGGACTCCTTCAAACTGAATTCACCATGTTTAACTGTGTACAACCTCAGGGGTGTGGCTAATTTGTTTGCTCAATGATTTCACTTCCTTTAATTCACTTAAGAGACTTTCCAGGTCCCTTCCAGCTCTAACATTTTGTTTTCTAATGATGAGTAGAAAATAGCTGGAGAATGACTCACAGATCCCACAGCACTATCTTCTTCTCCCCTGTGACTCTCCTGACCCTGTTATAGCATCTTTGGGGCTGGGGCCTCCACATGATGTGACATTCATGATGAAGATACCAGCAGGGAGCTGTTCACAGCTATAGTCATCTGGAAATACAGCCTTGAAAGGCAGAAAAGCTTGTCTTGTTAGGTTATTTTTCTTTCTCTTTTTCCTTCTTTTTCTTCTTAAATATGATGATATCAGGCCCTGCAGGGTCATACTGCCTTTTATCCTAACCACTCCATGATGCCATTAGGAAGGTTCTTCTGTAGTACTGCCTCAAAATGTGACACAATTCCTTTCCCTATCCCATTCTTAGATTTCCCTGAACTTTCCAAATGATTCAAAAAGCCATGGCAACCATGAGAGCTAAGCTAATGGACCTCCTACCCTGAGAGTCTATAAATTACGAGGACCTCCAAAGGCATCCTTTCACTTAGCTCTTCAGTCCGACCTCCTCCAGAAAGAAACGTGATGATGATGATGATGATGATGATGATGATGATGATGATGATGTGTGTGTGTGTGTGTGTGTGTGTGTGTATGTGTGGGTTCCCATTCAGATGACAGAGCCACTAGCCAGGATAATGGGACTAACAGAACCTTCATCAGCCAAAACACTGACTGTTACTAATGTGACACTAGTGTGGTAATAATAATACTTATACTACCCTGCTCATCAGCTTGTTAAGGGAAGCAGCTAGGTAGAGAAGTGGACAGGGCATTGTGCCTGGAGTCAGGAAGACCTGAATTCAAATCTGTCCTATTTACTAGCTACATGACCTTAGACAAGTCATTTAACCAGTCTGCCTCAGTTTCCTCACCTGCAAAATAAGGATAACAATAGCACCTACCTTTCAAGGTTGTGAAGATAAAATGAGATATTTGTAAAGTGCTTGGCAAACTTTAAAGTGCTATATAAATGCTAATTATTATTACTAAAACTTAAGTTACTCAGATTACAGAACATTAGGACTGGGAAGGACCTTAAGAGGTGATCTTAGTACAACTCCCTCATTTTATAAATCAGAGAACTTGGGCCCTGAATGGTTAAAAGAAATTTTCTTGAGCCCATGCAAATAGCAGAGCACATAGATATATGACATTATTAATTATTACTAAGCACAATTGTATGTATAAAAAGAATGGATATGAAGCATTTTAAACCATTAAAGACTATATAAAAGTAAACTATATTATGATCAATAATAGATATTATTATTATTATTATTTCAGAAAAATCATTCTCATCTTATTCATCATAGTTCAGAAATGGTCCTGGGACAAGCCATTATCTTGCCATTATTCTTAAGTTCTCTGGACTATTCCTTGGATGGATAAAGTAACTGCTTTTGTAGTTGAGTAAAATTATTAAGACTTAAGTTTATCTTCTGTGGACTTGCTGAAACCATCCTCAGTACAACTCTATCAGCAGACAGGATGATGAGGATAATATGTAGCACATCCTATTCCCAGATGATCTTTATTTCTTATTCTAGGTCTCTATATTTTAAAAGTTTTTCATTCCACTTAACTTAGAGATTATAAGTATTTGGCATGGTAATATCTTTTTAAAAATTACTTATTTTTATAAGCATTTATTATCTCTCCCTCTTACTCCCCCCCCCCCCCCCGCAAAAAAAGAAACAATAAAAAATGAAAAATAGGAGCAGCTAGGTGGCGCAGTGGATAGAGCACTGGCTCTGGAGTCAGGAGGACCTGAATTCAAATCCAACCTCAGACACATGATGCTTACTAGCTGTGTGATCCTGGGCAAGTCACTTAACCCCGATTGCCTTACCAAAAAAAACAAAAACCAAAAACCCTCATAATAAATACACGCAGTCCAGGGAAAAAATTCCCACATCAGCCATATCCAAAAATGTGAATATGCATGTCTTAATCTTCATGTTCATCTCTCTAGTAGGAGGCAGATGTGTGTTCACTCTTTAGTCTTCTGTACACATGGTTTAATTCTAATTTAATTGCACTGATCAGCATTCTAAAATCTTTCAAAGTTGTTTTTCTCCTTAATGTTCTTATCACTATATAAATTGTTTTCCTAGTTCTGCTAACTTTACTCTCCATCAATTCATAATGGTCTTCTCATTCTCCTCTGAAATTATCCATTTCATCATTTCTTATGGCATAATAATATTCTATTACAATGAAAAAGTGTAACTTTTTTTAGCCATTCTCTGGTAGGTGGGAACCTCCTCACTGTCCAGTTCTGAAGTACTACATAAAATAGGTGATATAAATATTCTTATTCATATATGTGATATGGTGACAGCATATAATCATAGTCAACAAACATTTATTAAACACCTACTATATGCCAGGCACTGTGCTAAGTGCTGGGGGTACAAATAAGAAAAAGGAAGACAGTCCTTGCCCTCAAGGGGCTTATAATCTAATGAGGAAAGACAATAGAGAAAAGAAAGCAGAAGGGGAGTGGGGAGAGAGGAAGGACAGGGCCCCCAGAGGGTACCCAGTGCAGAGGCATAATTTTCATGAAGTCAAAACTTAGTAGTTGATAGTAAATGAAGTTAACTGGAACAGTTTGAAAGCTCTATAAAGGTAGACCTTTATAGGCTCTACTCTGCCTTCCAGCTCTCCAGTCAGAGGGGGAGAGGCAACTGAGGGTGTTAGGGAGAAGATGAGTTTCAATGCAGAATCAATCTCCAGCATGATGAGATTTCAGGTGTCGATCATATCCAGGAGGAGGCATGATGATGTTCATGGAGTTAAAACCAAGTAGAGTAGCTGATGAACATCTATAATTGTTCTTATTTTTTTATGGATTAATATCAAGACCAGGTTGTTGTGGGCAACAATTTGGTCTGCAACGATGTTCCATTTCCTGTACAGTTTATTAGTTAAGTTCTCCAGGGCATTTTGCTGTATAAGTCCTCATTTATTTGATGGGGATTGTTGTCTGTCAGTTCATGACATATAGCCAACTTCTAATACATAATTCTAGCCACCAGGTCATGTCTTCCTAGATATTGTATATTGGTAATGATTATTTGGTTGTATTTTTATGGAAGTCAGATAGAAATGGTCCTGGTACAAGTCACTATCCTGCTATTATTTTATTGTGTAGACTATTGCACAGGTGGAAAAATGGCCACACTTTCCAATGAAATAAGAGTATTAAAATGTAATATCATCTTTTGTAGACTCATTAAAAGCATCTTTGGAACAAATTCAATTGAGGATAGGATGATGGAGATAATATGGACCCAATTCTGATCCAACATTATTTTAGTTTTTTTACATTATCTCTATATATTTTAAATGCTTTTTGTGCCATGTAGTTTGGAGGTCACAAGTACTCAATGTGGTGATATTGATACAGTGTTCTTAAATTTTTATGGATCAGTGTTAATTCATGCAGTTATGGGCAACCTTGCTCTGTCTGTCTATAATGATGCTCCAGTTCTAATACATAAATATTTGTTGAATTTTCAGGAACACTTTGAGCTTTGTATTTGTAGTAGAGGGATTTTTTCATCTATCAGTTGAAGAAAAATAGCAAGCTTATGGTTTCATAATCTTAACTATCTTTTCTATGTAACCTAGTGTTAAATTTTTGTGGCCTGCAGTGACACACTACAGTTTCCACCATTATTATTGTTATTTTTATTTCCAGATTGTAACTAGATCTAGAGCTTTGTGTTCAAGCCCGGAGGCTGTTATGTAACTTATCATATGATATTATGATTACCATAGGGAACTGAGGTGGACAAGAAGAAAATGGAAAGGTTACTTTTACATCTCTCCTTAGAACAAGCTTGAAGTAGCCTATAGCTTTACCAAATAAAAAGTTCACAAAGCCCCAGAACCTGAAAGTTACATCATCCCATTCTTCCAACTAAAGTCCCACATCTCAGTCAAATGCTGTCTACAGCTATGGAGTATAGGAAGAGAGGAAGAAGAAAAATACGTTTGCATCCCCTTGTTACAAGTCATTATTGTTCTGTCTCTGTCATTAATTAGCTATGTAAATCTAGACAAACCATCTCACCTCTCTGAGCCTGTTTCCCAATTTGTGAAGTGAAGAGGCTGACTCAAAAGCCCTGTGAATATTAACATTCTATTAATTGCTCTGTGATCTACCTCAGATTTTCAAAAGATATATGTAGCAGGAATATGTTCTCTACTGCCCTATTTTTTGTCAGCCACCTGTGCTGGGTCAGTATGGAAGAACTCAGGCACCTTAGAATGACGCAACCCCAGTCTCAGTTCTCAAAGCCCTAGCTTCCTCTTCTGCTTTGTATTTCTTTCCTGAATATAGGTGACTAAAAAGCAATTCCATGGTAGACATCTCCAGCCTTGGAGTTAATCAGGTGAGTTTGAGAGGTTGGGCACTCTAAGATCCCTCAGTCAGTGCCAATTATACTATACGTGGAGCTTATTTCTTGGACAAGATGACCACAAGCAAGAGGATAAGCCCAACCCCTGGGCTGAGTTGCCAGAAGTTTTGGACCTAGAGGGAATAGGTTAGATAGGGCAGAGCTAATGTGAAAGTAAAATGTTTATTTATGGTCACCCAAATTGTTTTGTGTTTTTGTGTTTTTACTAACAACCTTTCAGGAAAATATAACAGCAGTTATGCTATTACTGCTGCTTGTTTAAATCATTATTAATGGCTGCTTGTGTCTTTTATTAGGCATTTAAAATGCCTGAAGAAACAAGTAGCTGTCCTATACCTGATTTACATTGTACATTGAGTACCCTCATGTTCCTCCCTCCCTAGACATGAACTAAATCTAAGCTTTAAGTATTTTTCCCAGAACTATGTGGTTAGGGTATAAAGAGCCAAAGAGTATGAGAAAAAGGTCCTGATACCTCCCTTTAGGGGCCAGGGTCCCACAGGACTGAACTTGATCTACACTTATTCATGGAACCAGTGCTAAGAGGAGCTCCTTAGTGGAGAGGAAAATAGCACGTACTCCCAAGCCCATGGTGTTCTGTAAGTTGTTATTTCTGTTGTTACATGTTTGAAGATCTAATTAAAAGCAAGTAAATGATGATGAATATAAAATGGTAACACAGTCCAAGAAGAATCGTGCCAGGCACATTAAAGCCCAGAATGAACTAAGGCTAGTGATTCTAAGAATAATAACAGAAGTTTTTAAAGCTATTCTCTGAGCAAGAGGGAGCTAGAAGAAGGGAGAGGATGGCTACTTGGGCAGAGTGGGATAATGATCAACAGTGAAAAAAAGGCAAAAACGTAATTTTGATTTTGCTCCTCTTTTCCTGTCCTCCCCGCCAAAATACCTTTATTTATTTGGCAGACAAAAACACAATTCATGGGCACAAAACATACAAGGACACACAGAGAAATCCAATTGTCTAATGAAATCTACCCACTTCATTTTAGGTATCATCCTTAAATTTCCTAAAAGCTGTGCTGTCTTTAATCTATTTTGTTTTTTCTAATGTGTATATAATCAAAGCATGGTCTTAAATATTACTATTTTCAGAATGACCCTATGGGAAAAAGCCCAGGGTGACATGATACATAAGCAATATTGCCTTCTGTTAGAGTAAAAAGCAGTAGAGAAGAAGAAATATCTGCTTTGATGTGAAATACAACTAGGTAAGCTAAGTAACCCTGAGAGCATGTGTGGCTGAAACTGGAAAGAGGGCAACAAATTGGCATCGAATGGAGTAGAATTGTCAGTGTTTCTGCAGTTATTTATTCTCATTATCAATGAGAGTAGAATGATCACATTTGGCTTCTAGCACTTCAGTGCCTGATGTCTAATTTAAGAAGCAGAAAAAGCCCTTAAGAAGATGAATATGGGAAGAATGGATGACCCTGAGTAAATAGACACAGAAGAAATCCATGTTGTAGACAATGCAATTTTAAAGTCACTGATAATCAATTTTTCAAGATAACTCAAAGAAGGGAAACTTTCAAAAGAATTGGAAGAGATCACGTGCAGTGATTACCCAAAAAGGTGACCAACACATTGGCAAGGATTTTACCATATACTACATGCACAGTGCCTAGCACAAAGGAGGTACTTAATTTGATTGATTGATTGATCCATCTCCAAAAAATCTTTATGAAAATGGTCCTCACACATATTAAGGAAACCTAGATAACAATATGAGAAAGGAACAGGCAGTTTTTGTTATAATAATCGTAGTAATAAAAATAATAATAATAATAATGTAGACCTGAAAGAGTAGCATACTTTGGAATCAGTTCAATTGACAGAACTCAGATGACTGTTTCTACTGCTTACCAGCCCCATGACTCTGGGTGAGTCATTTACCCTCTGCGGCCTTTAGTTTCCTCATCTATGAAATTAGCATAATAATAGTCTCCCTACCTCACTAGGCTATTGTAAGAAGCAAAAAAAGGAAATGAATGTAAATTCTATGTGAATGTGATCAATTAGCATTGTTATTCTATATGACAAAATCTTATAGAAATGAGCTGTTGTGATTGTTCTACATTCTAATATACTATAGGAATAGAATTTTTTTTTAAATGGGTCACATAGTTGACAAGCTATAAAGACATGCAGAACAGAGAGGCAGAGAGCATGGTAGGCCTTGAGTTAGGAAGACCTGAGTTCAAATACTACCTCACAAGTTTACAAGTTGTGGGACCTTAGGAAAGTCAATTCACTTCTCTGAGCATTAGTTTCCTCCTCTGCAAAATGAGTAGAATGTAAGAGTGCACAAAGATTTTAGGTTTGGGCTGGTCATATTTTGCACAAGAAAGATCAGGAATATGACTAAGCAGTTAGTCAGTCAATAAACATTTATTAAGTACCTACTATGTGCTTTGTATCTGGGAATTTTAAAAAAAGGCAAAAAACAGTCCATGTTCTCAAGGAGCTCACAATCTATTGGAGGAGACAAGAAGCAGGTATGTACAAATAAGCTATGTACAGTATAAATAGAAAATAATTTTAAAAGATAGAAGGCACCAGAATTAAGAGGAATTGGGAAAGGCTTCCTGGAGAAGCCTGGCTTTTAATTGGTACTGAAAGGAAGCTAGGAGGTAGAGAGAAGAAGGGAGAGCATTCCAGTCAAGAGGGACAGCCAGAGAAAATGCCCAGAGCCAAAAAATGGAATGTCTTATTCATGGAACTGCCAGGAAGCCAATGTCACTGGATCAAAAAGTAGGTAACAGAGAGCAAAGTATAAGAAAAATGGAAAAGTAGAGGGTGGCTAAGTTATGAAGAACCTTGAACACCAGAGGATTTTGTATTTGATCCTGGAGGTAATAAGGAGACACTGGAGTATGTTGAATTGAAGAGGAGATGACGTGGTTGGACTTGAGTGTTAGGAAAATCACTTTGATGGCTGAATGGAGGATAGATTTGAGGTAGGCAGACCCACTAGCAGACTATTGCAATAGTCAAAAAGTGAGGTGATGAGGGCCTACAACAATCAATCAATAAACATTTATTAAGTACCTACTGTGTGTCAGGAACTGTGATAAGGCACTTGGGACAAAAAGAAGCAAAAGAAAGTCCCTATCTTCAAGGAGCTCACAACCTAATGGGGAAGATAACACCACCAAAATGGTGGCAGTAATCAGAGGAGAGAAAAGAATATGTTCCAGAGATGTCACAAAGGTGAAATCAACAGGCCTTGGAAAACAGATTGGCTATGGAGGGCGAGAGATAGTGAAGAGTTGAGGATGACACCTAGGTTGCAACCTGGGATCCTAGGAGTATGGTGGTGACTTCAACAGTATTCAGAGTTCAGTTCTGGACATGAGTCTAAGATGTTCACTGCACATCCAAGTCAAGATGTCTAATAATTTGCAAGTTTGCAATACAGATTCAAGACTGGAGGTCAACAGAGAAGTTGGGGCAAAATAAGTAGGTTTGAGTCATCAGCAGAGAAATGATAGTTCAATCCATGGTTGCCAATGAGATCACTAAGTGAAGTAGAATAGAGAGAGAAAAAGGCCCTGGACAGAACCCTGTGGGACCCTTATAGTTAGAGGATAAGATCTGAATGAAGATCCAGAAAAGGAGACTGACAAGGAGCTATCTGATAAGTAGAAGGGGAACCAGGAGAAAGTGATGTCCTAAAAGCCTAGAGAGAATATCAAGAAGAAGGTTGAGAACAATTGTTGATCTGCTGATCAACAAATGTCAAAGGCTACAGAGAGGTCAAAGAGAATTGAGGGTTGAGAAGAGGTCTTTGGATTTGTCAGTTAAGAGATCATTGACAACTTTGGAGGGAGCAGCGAAGATGACTTTGTCAACTGAGCTTAAGTATATCTCCATCTCTTTTCCCTACCCTTCATTTAGATGAAAGAACAGAGGAGATCTGAAGTCAGTAAAATGGGGAATCCTGAACCTCAAAGCTTTTTGACAGTTATTTGGCAAATAGTCCTTCTGTCGTTATAGTCTTTTGTTATTGTTGTTCAGTTGTTTCAAACTACAGATTTTCTTGGCAAAGATACTGGAATGGTTTGCCATTTCCTTCTCCAGATCATTTTATAGATGAGGAAACTGAGGTAAACAGGGTTAAATGATTTACCCAAGGTCACACAGCTAGTAAGTGTCTAAGGCCAGATTTGAACTCAGGAAGAGCAGTCTTCCTGACACCAGGCCCAGCACGCTATTCACTGTGCCAACTAGCTGCCCTATGCTTTATAGTCTACCTTCAGCAATTAAGATAGTGGGTAAGCAGTATGCTCACTGTGATCTAGAGTGAAATTGTCCAAAGAGACCTTAAGCCCAGAGACCACATCATTTAGTCCAAGGAAAACATTAAGCCTGAGGGCAGTACATTCCTGGGAGGAAGACCATGGTCTATTCTATGTTCTAAAAAAGTTCTCATCAGGGGCTCCCAGGCCAAGATTTTGAAAGACATAAGACAAGTCATTCTGTAAGGGGAGAGAAAAGACAGTGAGTTTCCACTCCACCTTCTCTCTTCTCCCTTCTCCCTGCCATCTCCCCTGCTCCATCCCCACTCATCCCCCCTCCACACACGCGCACACACACACACACACACACACACACACACACACACACACACACAC